>NC_134675.1:3814350-4120901 GCF_030463565.1 Pelecanus crispus
GCACAGTCCTACCATTTGTCACAGACTAATCCAGACTGCTCTGGAAAAGGGTGATGCCCCTGAACATCTACAATACATCGATGACATCATCATGTAGGGCAACAAGGCAGAAGAAGTGTCTGAGAAGGGAAAAAGAGTAATTCACATTCTTCTGAAAGCTGGTTTCACCATAAAAAGAAGCAAGGTCAAGGGACCTGCACAGGAGATCCAGTTCTTGGGAATAAAATGGCAGGATGGATGCCATCATGTGCCTATGGATATGGTTGACAAGATAGCAACTATGTCTCCACCAGCTAACAAGAAGGAAACACAAGCTTTCCTAGACCTTCTGGGGTTCTGGAGAATGCATATTCCAGGTTATAGTCTGCTTGTGAGCCCTCTCTATTGAGTGACCCGAAAGAAGAACTATTTTGAGTGGGGCCTTGAGCAACAACAGGCCTTTGAGCAGATCACACAGGAGATAGCTCGTGCAGTAGCTCTTGGGCCTGTGCGGACAGGACCAGCTGTGCAAAATGTACTCTACACTGCAGCTGGGGAGCATGGTCTCACCTGGAGCCTCTGGCAGAAAACATCAGGAGAAACCTGAGGTCAACCTCTAGGGTTTTGGAGATGGGGGTATCGAGGATCAGAAGCCCACTACACCCTGACTGAAAAATAGATACTAGCAGCATATGAGGGGGTTCGAGCCACTTCAGAAGTTGTTGGTACAGAAGCATATCTCCTCTTGGCACTGCGATTGCCTGTGCTACACTGGATGTTCAAAGGAAACATCCCCGCTATGCATCACGCAACCGACACTACATGGAATAAGTGGGTAGTGTTGATCATGCAACGGGCTCACTTGGGGAAACCCAGCCGCCCAGGAATCCTGGAAGAGATCATGGACTGGCCAGAAGGCAGAGATTTTGGAGCATTGCCTGAGGAGGTGGCTCGTGCCCAAGAGGCACCACCATATAATGAGTTATCAGAAGATGAAAGGCGTTATGTTTTGTTTACTGATGGGTCCTGTCGTGTGGTAGGAAACCATTGGAAGTGGAAAGCTGCTGTGTGGAGTCCCACACGACAAGTCCTTGAGGCCACTGAAGGAGAAGGTGAGTCAAGTCAGTTTGCTGAAGTGAAAGCCATCCAACTAGCCCTAGAGATTGCTGAACTAGAAACGAGACAAGTGGCCAGTCCTTTATCTCTGTACTGACTCCTGGATGGTGGCTAATGCCCTATGGGGGTGGTTGCAGCAATGGAAGCAGAGCAACTGGCAGCACAAGGGTAAATCCATCTGGGCTGCCGCATTGTGGCAAGACTTCACTGCCCGGGTAGAAAACATGGCTCTAAAGATACGTCATGTAGATGCTCACATGCCCAAAAGCCGTGCCACTGAAGAACATCGAAACAATGAACAGGTAGACAAGGCTGTCAAAATTCAAGTAGCTCAGGTGGACCTGGACTGGGAGCGTAAGGGTGAGCTATTTGTAGCTCGATGGGCTCACGAAACATCAGGACATCTAGGGAGAGATGCAACATACAGGTGGGCTCATGGTTGAGGGGTGGACCTGACCATGGAGGCCATCACACAGGTCAGTCATGAATGTGAAACATGTGCTGCAGTCAAGCGAGCCACACGAGTAAAGTCTCCCTGGAATAGAGGGCAGAGGCTGGGTTCTTCCTTTTAGCAATATTATCCTTTCACTTTTGGTCCCAAGATTTAATCCATTTTAACAAAGCAGGGATTTAGTATTTTTCCCTTATTTAAGCTATTACATGGAACAATTTTGCTTAGTCAGCACACCATAAATATGCTGTCTCTCAATGATTCCTGACAACAAGGCACTCAAGAATTATAGATGTGCATGAAGGAATCTGTGTATCCAGGAGGGGACAAGTGGAATTACAGATGTCATTATTTCCTCCACTCCAATTACTAAATGATAACCAAGCCATATTTCAGAAATACTAGTCTCCCATACTTATCAGACTTGTGTTGTAGAATCAGCAAGTTTGTAAATGAGTTTTATTTCTTGGGTCTTTATAAGCATTCTGTCTGTCCCTCAAAAGTCCAGTTTAAAAAATGGTGATAAAGATTTGGGATTTTTGGTAACTGATATGTGGCATAAATGGATTGGTAATGTACACTTCTTCCCCTCCTCCAGTTCACACTTTGCTTAAGCAGCAGAAAGTGCTCTACAGAAATTTAAAACTAAATATAGATACTAAGTTTCAAATTCAACTTACCTGCCAAAGTTGGCTGGCAAAAACTCAAGAAAAGCATCATTCAGGTACAGCTGCGTTAGGTTTAACAGTTGGGAAAATCCATCTGGAAGCCTATATAGAAATAAAGTAATGTAGTGCCTTTGTTTCAATTATATTCAGGGCATTAAGTCATATTTTCTTAAACAACAGTATAGTATTGAAGTCCTACATATTGATAATTAAGGTGGTATATAATTAAGGTGGTACCAGAATTTCTACAAAATTGCACTAGATACCTGTTCACTATAAGATCAGTTTCAAAATTATTTTTAAGTATTGAGGACAATATCTATAGGCAATAAAAACTACAAACAAAAAATGTAGTCTTGCTATGTATTTGTGATCTCCTGACACCTAATGTGAAGGAGGTATTCATTAGAGAAGATAAATTAAAACCTATGCAACACCTTTTTTTCCCCCAGAAGAGTTACCTTGCACAAAGTTTATATCTCTGGCAGTGCTACTTCTGGCAAATTAATTTTGTCACTATAGAAGGTGACAGGGAAATCTACTCATATAAGCTGAGTTTGAAAAAACAGTGGTACAGGCTTTAGAGTAAAATTATTGTCATTAAGAAACAAAACTCTCTGCATATTTCTCCAACTTCACAGAGAAGTGATGGACTTAAACCTGAGAAAGCCACATGGTATAACATAGGATTGCTCACATAGCCTGTTAACTTGGGCAAAATATTTTAATGACATAGCTATACTGTATTGCAGTGCAATGAGGTTAATGAAGATACTTCTCAGGTAACTCTGCTCCTTGCCTCCAAAGGTTGGCTCATGAAAAGTTCTCTGGGGCTTGTTTGAGACTCAGCAGTGTTTGCATAAAATACAAAACATGACAAAAATGACAAACTTACTTTGAAATTGGATTTACACTGGCCTCAACAACTGCCAAGACTTTACAGTTTTTTATATTTTCTGGAAACTCCTGTATGCCTGCAAGATACAGGGAGAGGTAGGGAAACATTCATTTAGCAACCAGTGGACTGGTTCTCTGATATTTCATTTTTAGATACAGTTTTCATTAAAAAACCCCCACTCTTATGCAATATCAATTCTTTTACTATTCTGTTCCCAAAGCATTTCATACTGCCACTTAGCAGGCAGCTCAAACAGCATTACAGACACACAGTGCACTAACAATTCCCACTGCTCATTACCAAATATTAAAGTACTTGTATTTTGTAATGTACTTAAGATCAGGCCCTCAGACTCAATTTTTTTTTTTTTTAAAGGCATTCATACACATGGTAGAACAAAGTTTCCAACAGGATTTTTTTGTCAAATGCATGGCTTGTATGACATCCAGGTTAAATGGTAAGGCTTCAAGTCCTAAAGTAGGTTTACAGCATTCATGGTTCTGAACAGATCTCCCAAAACATGACATATGCTTGGACATTAGCTTCAAATTATTTGTAGAGAAGGAAAAAACCAATGCTGCAGATACATTATGTCTGAAAATTAAAACAATAAGGAACCTCCTCATCTTCTAAGGTTATCTCCAAAAATGCCAGAGTGAATTTGCAACCCACATATCTGCCACAATTTGTATTTGTCTGAAGCTGACAAAACAGACCTTGAAAACAGAAGACAGGTATCCACCATGTCAGTAAGAAACCATTCTGCTGCCCAAGACTTTCAGCTCAATCTTTACTATATGATAAAACCCAATAAAACCATGGTTATCACACCTGTATTTGCTTTTGCAATGCATCACTACATTGTTCTTATACCCTGGGACAGGTGTTTTTGTTTTAAATAAACTCATCTTAAGTATGACAAACATTCATACTGCAATATTTCCACTTGGATTAAGAATACACTATGTTTTTCAAGAAAAACCCATATGCTAGTAAAACAAAGTTAGTTAAAAACAACTGTTTTTTCAGGTAACAAATCTTAGCTATTTGTCTTTCAATTACTGCATGCAATTGTGTCTGCTTCTAGAGTGCTTTATCAGGTGTGTGGAGAGGGCAGCCTGAACCCAGGGAACAAGACCACTAAGAAGGAACTATACTCTGTGCATGCTCTCTTTTAGTCTAGTGAGAGAGTGAAATTTCATGCTGCTCCAAGCAACATTAACTCTCTTACAGTCCAGCTGCAGAGAGAAAGACAAGGGCAGTGTGTCTTCCAATTCAGATTAGCAGGTGGAACTTGGTTTTGTCTCTGTATGTGTGTTCTGAGAATACGGAAGCAGAAAAAAAATGTGGTGAAGCATCAACTGCTAAGTAAAGTTTTTACTTACATAAGAAATTACACAAATTCTGATGCTAGCTTAGAGTTTGGTTCTTTCTATGTTTGCGCAGTAACAAGACTGAACTGGTATATTATGACATGAGAGGTGACAATACCACCTGACACAAAAAGTAGCCACAAAATACATACTTTCACATTAAGTCAATTGGTGATGTTGAAGGGGAAAGTCACTATGCTGACTTTTCTATAAATACAACTTGAGTAGAAACTCCAATTCTGCCAAAGTAGCCTTTTAGGTCTTTCTTGACAGAAACCTGTTTGTCATACCAAATGGTTGAAACTCTTACTTTTGACTCATACCAGGTGTTGTACTTTGAGAGGTGAAAGGCAAGAAAAGCACACTAAGACACACAGTTAATCCAGGTGTTTAAATATCTCTAAGTATCATGGATCTTTTTGGGAAATAGCTTGTTGAACTCAAGGACAATAAAATATAGAAGTGGAGGGGGCCAGGAGGAATTGAATCATCAACTGTAATATAGGCCAAGATTTCTGACACTTCTGGTTTACTACCAAGTCTGTGCATGTATATGCACACACGTGTAAATAAATATATAGCTTTATATATATGGCTTTAGCCATGTAAATTTTACTGGGGCTGTGAGTGGGGTCAAAGCAGGAGAAGGCAGGGGTTACCGATTCAATTCACTATCACTCTCACAGTTCAGAATCAAAACTAAAAAGATAATACTTATAATGTAATGAAGCTTCATTTCTGGAAAGCAGCAGTGATATTTTTCAAGTCCAAAGGCAGGTTTAAAGAAAGATTAGAAAAGTACTATAGAAAGACTAAAAATATACCTGCTGTCATATAGTCTTTGTATTAAGAGAAACACGTTTCCAAGAAATTTAAATATGTATTATCTCAATTCCATTTGTAGCAAGAAGCCTCTTTCTTTCACCAAACAAGAATATCCAAACATGCAGATGGAAACACGACACAGAATCCTGAACCATGGCAGATGCAGAAAAATCTAGCACATAAGAGACCTGTATAGATGAAGCTATGGACGATTTGTATGAAGTGGTCTTCCATTGTCTAAAAAGTACGTCAAGACCCCTTTATTGCTGATGATATAACTCTGCCTTCTTAAAATAAGTGTCTACAATAATCAGAGTAAACTGCTGCTGAGCTCTTCCTTGGAGTCAGAGTTATGTTTCAGATTCAAACAGCAAAACTAATGGCACAGAGTGAATCTCAGAGAGAGATTCTCTAAGCTTAGTTGTTCTGAAAGATGGTCATACTACTGGGCCTTGGCTTGGTCCTTGGATGAAAGATTGCTCTGGTCCAACATGTTAAAACTAATGTTTTTAATACTAATATTAGTTTCCACTGCCTGTGTCAAGAATTTATTGAAACACAGAAGACTTAAGTCTGTGATAACTACCTAGAAAACAAAACACACAGCACATCTGCTAGAGAGAAGAATGTCAATGTAACCTTACTCTCAAAAGAACAGCCAAATAAAATATTAGCTATCCAAATACAGACATGTTAAATCAGCATACTTTTGTATATAATCAGAGGACTCTACAGTAGTCTCTTCTTTGACTATGCCTTGGGCAAGAGGCAGCAACAGTTTTAACAACAGAAAAGCAACTGATGAGAAAGCTAACAATGAAGGAGCCCATTAATTTAATTTTGCTTGTTCTTAGAGCCAGGATTGTTACAGTATACACAGTCTTTACCAACCTCACTCAACACTTCAGTACAGATAAGTGGCAGCCATCATTCAAGAGAGCAGTAAATTGGGAATGACAGCATGAAATAAACCTAATGTTTGTAGTACAGATTCAGAAGATAGAAAAAAAATTAGGAGACCGCTCCTCTCTACCAGATGATAGGAAGTTGCATTTACTAACTGGCTATACAACAACCTTCAGACACTCACTTTTCCTCAGCTATATCCCTCCTGCATGCTAGAAACATGCAGATACTGTTGGATTAGTATTCTTTCATTTCTCTCACCAAGAAAGCAAATTCAAAAAGCAAGTAAGAAAGAGAGAAGGCAGAGAGACACTGGAGAAAGAGATGAGAGAAGGACAAAGGGCTGTAAAGAGCACTTTATAAGAGGAGCTGTTCTTCTTTCTCTGCTTTCCATCTATCCTTAGTGTCCTGAATCTTCTTCCCCTGTTAAGAAATCTCAGCAAATCTCAAGGATCTCTGTGACCACATCTTTCCACACTCCTTTTGTAAGACTCTGCTAATTAATCCTTTTGATAGCCACTCCCCCACCCTCCATGAGCATCTGATCAAATAAACACTGTAAACTGAGATCCACATTCCTTTCTGAACCCCATTTTCCTTTAGGGTCTTTTACTGCTTCCTTTATACACTGATACTCAAGGATTATAGAAGAGGAAGACAGTGATACAGATTACTTGGGAGTTATCTAGTCTGTTGCAGCCTTATCCCGCTTTCCTTGAGAAGCATCATGTGGACAGTTTTTTTGTCTTGCTGTTTCCTACTTTACATGATAACAACCATCACCCCCAACCTATTTCAGTGCTGTAGCTGATTTACAGATCACACTTACTGTTTTACAAAAAAACCCCACAAACCATCACACTTGTGGACTATGACCATTTGCAGAGCACAACAGGAGAAAATGTGATTTCCTGGTAATCTTTAATTCTAACGACCAGATCCACAAACTGAATTGAGAGCAGAGTTCTTTTTGTAGCGTAGTTTCCCACAGAAATGAGATTTGCATAATAGCATTTAGTATTTACTTGTCTGTTTCTTCCTCCGTGTTTTCCCAAATTTCAGGCACTTTTAAACTCACTGGCCAGTTTCTACCAAAAACAATACTAAAAAAAAAAGGGGGGGGGGGGGAATGGAGACATGACATGACAGCTGGAAGACCGTTAAGGAAAATTTGGCAGTAAGGTAAGGAAGAGGAATCTAAAATTCTCGTCTGGACTGAGCCAAAAGCAGAAAGCATTCATCATTCAAAACTCTACTTGGCAAAAACTCACCAGCTAACCAGCCTAACCTACAGAGTGGTGTTTAATCAGGATCCCAGACCAGCTGCAGCACATGCCCAAAAGGGATACCAAAAAGGTCATATAGGGATTTCGGGTCAATGGCCATAAGTCTGAAGGTAATTAACCTCAGTTCTGGATCACATAGCACGGCTGAAGTAAGGAATTCTGCCTGATCTCTAACTCCCCCAGATTTTTCATTCAGAAATACTGGCAATTCCGGATTTACAGAAAATTGTGCAAGTTGCATCTGCTGCTGGCAGAAGCCTTTCATGGCAATGGATCTCAGAGCTGACACTCCAGTACACTGCTGTTTCAGCCCTACTGCAGATGGGGGCTTGCTCTGCTGTTCATACTCTAGTCATGTAGTTGTATTTTTCTTCACAATCAAATGCTAAAAGTAGTATGCCCAAACTTCAGTTATTCAAACCATTAGTGCTAGACAGCAGTGGCAGTGCCTCTAAATCAAGTTCCACCTCTTCTCACACAGAAACATTTTAAACCAGCTTGCCAAAAAAAAAGTATTAGCTCAATTCCTAAAAAGCACAGAGAAAGAAAATCACTAACAAATGAGACCTGCAGAAGCCATATGGGTGGTGTCCCTAAAGGAAAGGGTTTACAGATAGATCGCAGTTTGTGGGGAACGTGAGAAAAAAAAATTTCTCTCCAAACAACAGGCAGAGAACACCACACCAAAAAGTCCTCTTGCTGCAAGACAAATAAAACTACAGCCCACTGTGCACCCTTCCCACTCTGTACCCTTACAAGTGTAGAAGACACAGAGGCAAACATACAGGCTCAGTTTCCATGAATACAAAAGCAACCTTAATTACGTACATTCCTCCCTCAGCTAATCTATTAATCCTGGTCTCAACTTCTGGGCAAGCAGCTATTAGGACCTGCCTGAAAGCAGCACCACCATAAAAGAGCAACTTTTGTCTGTTCTTCCACTCAGGCCTCTGCTACAACTGTCCTTCCAGCATATATGGATCAAACATGGCAATCAAAATATTTTCAGAGCTCAAGAATACACACCACAACTCTCCCAAAGATTATGTAAAAAAGTTTGTAAAAGCTGAATGTTTAAACTGAAAACTTAAACTAAAATATCAGTCACAGTCTGTATTATACATTTATATACTTTGCTTTAATTTAGGATTTCTGCATTTTCTGATTAAAAGCAGCATTTTTCATTATTGCAAGTAAGCAGTGTGTTCAAGCCAAATCAATTCACTGCACAATGCTGACTCATCCATCCTTCCTTTTGAAAGTTCATTACTCTTTCCACAATTCTTAAAGGATCCCTGCCGCAGCTAGTTTCAGATCAACCAGGATCTCAGGTTTCCAGAAGATGCCTGACCAGGCTGTAGGGCAGCAGTAACACCTTCCAGCTTCAAAGCTGGAGTCGCAGCTTGGCACAAGGTTGGCCTCTGTGTACAAGGTGGTACTCAGTACGCTAGTAGTCTCCAAACAGCTTAGGAGCCTCCGGCTTATTTAGTGAAAACCTATCCTAAATCAATCATTTCAAGAGAAAGGAGCAACTATTGCATATATACTTCTGTATATGTAGTTCTGCAAACAGCTATCCCAAAGCTTTTTGAAACCTGCTATGTGTCACATCAGTTGCTCCTCTTGCACTCTCATAAAGAAGATGGTGACAACTGCTGGAGCACTAAAATTAGTAAAATCCCTTGCAACTTGGTTTTCCTTGTATATGAGTGTTACAGACGCCATGATTTTCTGTCTGTCTCTTACTAATGAGAAAAAATATATAAGCTTGGAGACATGTGGAAGAAACCTACCTTTCTCAAGAAGAACAACTCAAATAACAAATGTCATAGGTTTAACCTATTGTTATTAAACTTGTTCTAGATTTAATAAAACACAGATTTTAATACATTTATATAGCTTTTCATTCTCTACTCTCTCCACTTTGTTCACACAGAAAAGTTCCCTTATTAAAAAAAATTTGCTTTTATCAAGGAAATCAATAATTAAAAAAAAATCTTACAAAATGTTTACAAAATTCTGAAAACAAACTCCATTGGATTTCCTGATTTTTATTTGAAGTGACTTTGCTTGACAAGCATCTACTTACAGCTTAGTAAGCAGATTCACCTCTCCATCTTCACTTTACAAAGTCCTTTTCTCCAATTCTACATGTTCTGAAAAGTTTTAAAGTTTCCTTTTCCATCTGTCTTCCCTTTAACAATGGTCACTTGCAGGTTTGTAAGCTACGACTACACTGGGGGCTGCTTTGTTAAGTTTATACAATGAAAAATGGAAGTTGACTCTTTATTTGGAGGGTTCTTTAGAGTCTTTTTGGAAGGTGTCGTGGTTTAACCACAGCCAGCAACCAAGCACCACGCAGCCGCTCGCTCACTCCCCCTTGCCTCAGTGGGATGGGGGAGAGAATCGGAGGAGTAAGAGTGAGAAACACTCCTGGGTTGAGATAAGAACAGTTTAATAACTGAAATAAAGTAAAATAGTAATGCGAATAGTAACAATATAATAATGATAATAACAATAATAATATAGAAAGCAAGTGATGCATAATGCAATTGCTCATCACCTGCCAACCAATACCCAGCCAATTCCCGAGCGGCGATCGCTGCTCCCCGGCCAACCCCCCCCAGTTTATATACTGAGCATGACGTCATATGGTATGGAATAGCCCTTGGGGCAGTTTGGATCAACTATTCTGGCTGTGCCCCCTCCCAGTTTCTTGTGCACCTGGCAGAGCATGGGAAGCTGAAAAGTCCTTGACTGGCATAAGCAGTACTCAGCAACAACTAAAACATCAGTGTGTTATCAGCATTCTTCTCCTACTAAATCCAAAACACAGCACTGTGCCAGCTACTAGGAAGAAAATTAACTCTATCCTAGCCGAAACCAGGACAGAAGGGAAAAGAGATAACATTTGTACAATCCATGTAATGATTAATGCAAAAATGTCAGTCGAGCTACAAATCTGATAGGAGCAAGTTAAACAGTATTTAAAAAAAAAAAAAAGAAGAAGAAAAAAAGGGAATACTGCCATAGGGAGAATTTTAAGCTTTTCTAATATGCTTTAAAGAAAAATGTACTCTTATTGGTTGTGACAACTATTACAATATATTTAGATTTACAATAAAATAGAGTATTGGCAATATATTTGCTTCTCATTTTGTTAATGAGGCGGATACTTAACTATATATGTTTATACAGTAATAAAACATGTTTACTCAAAATTAAGACAAATTGCTCTTTTGCAAAATAAGCATCCACATGTGGAAAAATAAGCAGCATTAAGATGCAAACTGCTTTTTTATAGCATTTCTCATCTTTTAAAAATAAAGATTCTATGCTCACATGTATGCCACATTTACAAAGTTGGCTCTCGAAAATAAGGTTTTCATCTTCATGCTGCTTTGAACCCATTAGAAGTCTGAGTCAAGTTTAGTATTTCTAAATTTTTTGTTTTGAGAGCACCTGTGAAATTAAAAATTTTAAATTTTTAATCTCAAAGCTAAAAACTCATGCCAATTCTGTGAAGTTCAGACAGTAAGGAATCCTATTTTATGTTGTATGTTAGCCTCCTGATCTGTTTAAATGGATAATGCCTCCTCCTCTTCACTTTCTCCAACAACAACTTACACTGCTAAATTATCAGAGCTGATACAGGGCAGAGAAAGCAAGAGGACAGTCACAAGGGTTCAGTGTTGTTTTTGTGGGGTTTTGGTTTGGTTTTTTTTTATTCCTTGTACACACATGTACTGGCACAACTAGGATACTCCAGCAAGCCCACAAGAGTCTTCCAAGTGTTCATCCTCAAACTGTTTGGAAGAGCTTCAATTTTTAGAGTAAGGTATCTCTAGGTCTGCTCTAGATATGTTCCTTACACAATGTGGGTGTTGGTCTCTTCTGTGGGTGTTGGTCTCTTCTCCAAAGTAGTCAGCGATAGGATGAGAGCAAATGGGCTCAAGTTGCGTCAGGGGAGGTTTAGATTGGATATTAGGAAAAAATTCTTCACGGAAAGGGTGGTCAAGCATTGGAACAGGCTGCCCAGAGAGGTGGTGGAGTCACCATCCCTGGAAGTGCTCAAAAAATGTGTAGACGTGGCACTTTGGGACATGGTTTAGTGGGCATGGTGGTGTTGGGTTGATGGTTGGACTGATAATCTTAGAGGTCCTTTCCAACCTTAATGATTCCTAGTTTTCACTTTCATTAAAAAATAATCCAGCCACCAAGCCAGGAAACATGAAATTATTACTCTACCCTTAATTGGTTTAGTGGTGGACTTGGTAGTGTTAGGTTAATGGTTGGACTGGATGATCTTAAAGGTCTTTTCCAACCTAAACGAGTCTATGATTCTATGATTCTATGAATGTAAAAGAGTTTGAGTAGCAAGACAGGTTCATAAATGCCTTTTATATGGCAGGGGGGAAGAAGAATAGCCAATAATGCTGCTTCTTGAAGACATGCCTGACACTAATTTCCATAAACCTAAACATGCAAGTGCAGGGTAAAATTGGAAAATTTGGAACACTAGAAAGGTTGTGGGTAGCAGTTTTATAATGCTTTCTTGGATGATTGCGAAGATTCAGGTGGTTCTCAACTATGTTAAATTCATGGCTACAGTGTTGAGAAGTCCCCAGAGTAACCTGAAACTAAAATGCAACAAACATGTAAAGCTATCTTGCTTTTTCCCCTGTCCCCTACCACCCTGGGATGCAAATTGAGTGTTGTCTGTCCAGTCACTTTTGTTTCACACACGATGACTGTCACTCACAGTACATCCCTTTACAAAAAGTAAAGGTACATTCTGCCTTTATATGCAAACGCACATCTAAAAAACCCATAATTACTTCTACAATATCTTTTCTGTGTGTCGTGGTTTAGCCCCAGCCAGCAACTAAGCACCACGCAGCCGCTCGCTCACTCCCCCTGCCCCGATGGGATGGGGGAGAGAATCGGAGGAGTAAGAGTGAGAAACACTCCTGGGTTGAGATAAGAACAGTTTAATAATTGAAACAAAGTAAAATAGTAATGATAATAATAACAATATAATAATGATGATAATAATAATAATAATAATAATATCCAAAGCAAGTGATGCACAATGCAATTGCTCACCACCTGCCGACCAATACCCAGACAGCTCCCGAGCAGCGATCGCTGCTCCCTGGCCAACTCCCCCCAGTTTCTATACTGCCCATGACGTCACATGGTATGGAATAGCCCTTTGGGCAGTTTGGATCAACTATTCTGGCTGTGCCCCCTCCCAGTTTCTTGTGCACCTGGCAGAGCATGGGAAGCTGAAAAGTCCTTGACTAGCATAAGCAGTACTTAGCAACAACTAAAACATCAGTGTGTTATCAGCATTATTCTCATACTAAATTCAAAACACAGCACTATGCAGGCTACTAGGAAGAAAATTAACTCTATTCCAGCAGAAACCAGGACACTGTGTTACAAAAATTTGAGTCCAGGAATAGATTTGTATTAAATTTATTTCAGAATTTCAAATATGTACACTCAAATTCCACATTCAAGACATGAACTGCATTGAAATTCCATTCTGTTTGCATCCTCTCTTACACACAGAGATAATTTTATTTTGTAGAGATGGATCCTATTCAGTATCTTTCTAAGACAGACAATATATTTAAGAATAAAATACTAAAAACGCTTACTATAAACACTTGAATAAAGAACTTTAATAGAATAGCTGCCTACATTTAGGATACATTTATGACCTCTATATGATGATGCATTATAGTAAAGCTACAGACTCAGGAGTCAGCAGCAGATCCATTATCATGGATGATACAAAACAAAGCGTCCACTGTCTGCCTGCCTGCCTGCCCCCTGCCCCTCGCATAAGGAAAGAAATAGCAAATTTACAGCAAGTTATTTTTGTATTCAGAATCTTCCTCTCTTAGTTCTTCCTGTGGAAAATAAAACTTTGATCTATCTCCCTATTAACTATGAATAATTCTCAATTCATTGACAAACCATACTCCTAAATGCACCAGATGGGCAATATAAGACTAGATATTTTCCTGAATTCTCGTTTTCCAACTCCCCAATTTCTGGCACACAGCATACTAAAACTAGTTTGCCAAATCAGCAGATGATTTTAAAACACTGAAGAAAACATATTTGATCTAAATTTGCATATGTTAACAAAATTCTTAAAAATTACTTAAATTTTATAGGCAGATATGCTGGGGGGCGGGGAGAGTATGTGTTCGGTTTTTTTGTTTTAGTTTGTGTATTTCTCCATTAAGATTCCCTGCAATACAGACTGACAAATTGACATGTTTAAATTTGCTGCAATATCACAGTGAGAGAGAACCACTCTAATATCTAAGAGACTATTAAAGATATCTTTATTTCTAAACCACCATGTTTCTTTTGGTCTTAACTAGTTATTTTCTAATCTTGCTATTTAATCCTCCAAAGGCCTGAATAACATAGAACCTAAAAATTCAATCTTTTTCTTTCACCACCTGTGAGCAGGGAAAAATGAACCATAGCACCGCTTCCCACTACGCTAGCAGGCACAAGGGGTTTCAAGTCCATTTCTCAGGATTCCAGGGAAGCCTGATTTCCCTAGCAGTCACCTCATTGTATGCTTCAGCCTTTCAAATCACTTTGTTCTAGTAACCTGTAAAGCTAATACTTCTGTCCATTTATAAATGTCATCATACACTGTACAAGCATGCTCTCCCCTTCTTCAAGGAGGAGGTAAAATATTTCCATGACAGTCCTCAACATTGTCCTAGATGCAGACAAAGGCTGGCATCCCAGAGCCACGAGGAAATGACTACCCCCTAAAGGTGAATAAACCCAGAAAGAGACAAATTTAGTGACGAAGAGAGTTGTTATGGGGTTTTTTGGTGTACAGGAAAAAAACTCCAAACAACTGCTGATATATAAATAACTTAGCCATACAGGATTAAAAAAAAAAAAAAAATTCCTTTAACTTCATAAATAACACACTTGTTTTTCTATGTAGGCCTTAAATTATGTTGCAACTTCTCTTTAGGATGTAACCCAGTAGGACTGGGAGAAAAGGGCATCTCTTCATGCTTTATACAATGCAGGATATAATTTCTAGTACAGGAACGCAGTTTATTTATTGTACCATTTGTTCAAGAATCATTTCATGTTTGTGACTAGGATAGCATCAAGCTTCAGGTAAAAGCTCCAAAGCTGAAGCGTACCTGGAAAGAAGTAATGGAACACCTTTAATATTAAGGGCTCACAGCAGCCTTGGGAATCAAGTTAAAATGCCATAAAAGGACAACTCACTGCTTCCAAAAAAATACAGAATTTAGTGCCTTTAGTCTTAGCAAGAGGCAGAGCTAAAACTAACTCTATTCCATGCTTGCTGCACACATAGCAGCAGTTTGATGTTTTAGGCTACACCTATGCCATGACATCTTCAGCAGCCATGAATAATATATTCCCAAACAGTGGTACAAAGACTTCTGTATGCTCCAGAACATAAAACCGTTACAGGCTTGTACTCTGTAATCCAGCACATGACTCGAAATATCCATCACTTCATGTAAAGACTAGATATATTGACAGAGGAGTCAAATGAAGACTACTGAACAAAAACTCCACCCTGTCTGACTCAAGAAGGCCCAATAACAAAAGGTGCTGCATGCTGGGAGCATACAGAGAAACATGCATGTCTCCTGGCTTTTCTGTACTTTATTAAATCTTACCTAGGATTCTGCTTTTGGCCACTGTTGGAGACAGGACACTAGACTAGGTGAATATTTGTTCTGATTAAATATCATTAAGTAATATTAATTACCTACATCTGCACATCTGTCATGCCTCTATTATACAGTTTTATAAATGTAATATGTTAAATTAGACATTTAAATCTGAAATGAAAAAGGCAAGACATTTTATGAGCTATGAGGGCTATAAGCATTTTATGAGGGCTTCTACAGGTATGTCAACCAGAAAAGGAAGGTTAAAGAAAGCATACCCCCCAAGATGAACAAGAATGGCGACCTAGTATCAACAGATGAGGAGAAGGCTGAGGTACTCAACAACTTCTTTGCCTCGGTCTTCACTGGCAACCTCTCTCCTCACCCCTCCTGAGTCGATGGACTAAAAGATGGGGACCAGGGGAGTAAAGCCCCTCCCACTGTAAGGGAAGATCAGGTTCGAGACCCCCTGAAGAACCTCAATGTACACAAGTCTATGGGACCTGATGAGATGCACCCCAGAGTCCTGAGGGAATTGGCTGATGTAGTTGCCAAGCCACTCTCCATGATATTTGAAAAGGCATGGCAGGCAGGTGAAGTCCCTGCTGACTGGAAAAAGGGGAATGTTGTGCCCATTTTTAAAAAGGGAAGAAAGGAGGACCCTGGGAACTACCGACCTGTCAGCCTCACCTCTGTGCCTGGGAAGATCATGGAACAGATCCTCCTAGAAGTTGTGCTCAAGCACATGGAGGACAGGGAGGTGATTCGAGACAGCCAGCACGGCTTCAGCAAGGGCAAGTCCTGCCTGACCAACCTAGTGGCTTTCTATGAAGGAGTGACTGCATCAGTGGACAAGGGAAAAGCAATGGATGTCATCTACTTGGATTTCTGTAAAGCGTTCGACACAGTCCCCCACAACATCCTTCTCCCTAAATTGGGGAGATATGGATTTGATGGGTGGACTGTTCGGTGGATAAGGAATTGGCTGGATGGTCGCATCCAGAGGGCCGTGGTCAATGGCTCGATGTCCACATGGAGACCAGTGACAAGTGGAGTCCCTCAGGTCGAGGGAGGTGATTCTGCCTCTCTGCTCTGCTCTCGTGAGACCTCACCTGGAGTACTGTGTCCAGCTCTGGGGCCCTCAGCACAAGAAGGACATGGACCTGCTGGAGTGGGTCCAGAAGAGGGCCACAGAAATGCTCAGAGGGCTGGAACACCTCTCCTACGAGGCCAGGCTGAGAGAGTTGGGATTGTTCAGCCTGGAGAAGAGAAGGCTGCGAGGAGACCTTATTGCGGCCTTCCAGTACTTAAAGGGGGCCTACAGGAAGGATGGGGAGAATCTTTTTAGCAAGGTCTGTTGTGACAGGACAAGGAATAATGGATTTAAACTAAAGAAGAATAGATTTAGACTAGACATAAGGAAGAAATTTTTTACAATGAGGGTGGTGAAGCACTGGAGCAGGTTGCCCAGAGAGGTGGTAGATGCCCCATCCCTGGCAACATTCAAGGTCAGGTTGGACGGGGCTCTGAGCACCCTGCTCTGGTTAAAGCTGTCCCTGCTCACTGCAGGGGGGTTGGGCTAGATGGCCTCTAAAGGTCCCTTCCAACCCAAAGCATTCTATGATTCTACGATTCTATTAAAACATCATAAAGACTAATTTCTTAAACTAATACCATTTATGTAAAGCACCTGCTATCTTGAACAATTTCTGCAATTCTGATATTTCATCTAAATGTCAAAACAAATATTATGCATACGTGTGTGTATTTCTACTTGGGAAGCTGGATGCTCTCCTGTGCAACAGGTCTCCCTATGTCCTGTGCAAGGTAACTGCAGAGCCAGATTCCGCAATTAATGAGGTAACCTGATCACATTTTAAAATTGCAGCTTCATTCATTTTTCTATCAGCTCTTAAATACTTCTCTTTGGTCAATACATTCTGTTACACCTGTGCCATAAACAGCTCAACTATCTTCCATGAAAACCCTAGCATATTTCACGTCTATTGGTATTTGAAAATTAAAGTCTAACTAACTATCCTTCTAAAATGCAACATTTATAACTAAACGCATATTTGATCTAAAAGCCGCTCAACTCCATGCTTTATTTCCATCTACACATCAGAAGTGTACTGCTTTCGGCTGCTCCTCCAGGTGCACAAGAAACGGGGAGGGGGCACAGACAGAACAGTTGCTCCAAACTGCCCAAAGGGCTATTCCATACCATGTGACGTCATGCTCAGTATAGAAACTGGGGGAGGGGTGGCTTTGTATATTATTATTACTATTATTATTATATTGTTACTATTATCTTTACTATTTTACATTATTTCAGTTATTAAACTGTTCTTATCTCAACCCAGGAGTGTTTCTCACTCTTACTCCTCCGATTCTCTCCCCCATCCCATCGGGGCAGGGGGAGTGAGCGAGTGGCTGCGTGGTGCTGAGTTGCTGGCTGGGGCTAACCCAAGACAGTGTTTTTTGGCGCCCAACGTGGGGCACGAAGGGTTTGAGATAAGAACAGATTAATCAGAGTGTATTAAGGAGTCTGTTAACAGTTGCCGGTCACGGTATTAGTTCATTTGATCTGCGCCATGTTCTTTTTTTTTTGCAGTACATGTTAAAGCTTGTTGTCAGTTTGTGCAGTGTGCTATGCTCTGCAGTGATTCATGATCTTTTGCTTGGGAGGCTCCTTGTCAAAACCCTGACCTTGAGCATTGTTTGGTATCTGGGTTTCATACACAAGTCATTACTGTACTTCGGGTACCACCTCATGGAGAGAGTCAGCAATTATACCTTCTCCTCAGAGAGGTTTTTTGTGGAGGAAATACAGAATGGCACCTTCGCTACCTTCTTCTATGATGCTTCCTCCTTCATTATAATAACTTTTCAGTATCTTGAACATCCCTGGGCACTTAAGATACATCTATTGGTATTTCTTGGGAATATTGTTTCAGTTTCGCCTAGGGTTAATAAAACAATTTAAGAATATCATCCAGAGATCTGCCCCAAGGCTGGAGAGTTATGAGTGGCAGGGTGTGTGGGATAGTATGGGCAAGTACCTAGGGCAGTGGGCACCTCCCGTGTTTTGGAAATTCACCCTGAACAAGTGCAGAATTCTGAAGAGCTACTAAAGTATTTGGAAAAAGTATGTTGTCACCCTGGCAACTCCAGAGAGACACAAATCGTTGCAACATGCTGGGGACTGGCCCATGCCTATCGAACCATGGTCAACACTATTCAGAACCCTCAAGGGAAAGAGAAGGTCTCTGGATCTGATGACAAGATGACAGGCACTGTGGCCACTCCAACCCCAGTGACAGGCACAGTGGCTAAACCGGAGAACCAGCCCGCGCCAGTATCAGTTGCCCCTATACAGAAGAAAAAACACACAAGAAAATCAGCTCATTTAGTAAGGGATGAAGATGAACCAGGGCCATCACAAAAACCAGAGCAGGAAGAACCCATAAATGAGATGGTAACCACCCGATCCCTAATGTACCACCGTAGAGAAAGGTATCCAGTACCTGAGGGAATTAGGCGTGCTGGAGGTGATTTATAGTGACCTGAACGATGAGCAGTTACCCAAAGATCCAGATGAAGTCAGGTGCACACAACCCATGTGGCGGAAGGTGGTACGGAGTGCACCAGCATCGTATTCCAACTCGTTGGCAATACTGGCCTGGAAAGATGACGAGGCACCAACGGTGGATGAAGTGGCTGGCCGACTCTGGGAATACGACGAAAGTCTCTCTTCCTCCCTATGGGCCTGTGTCTCGGCTGTGGAAAAACTGTCCCGAGAGTTCCAACAACTCAGAGAGGATCTGTCCTACTCCCCACCTGTACGGACCAGTATCTCAGCCATTAGGAGTCAACGTCCTTATGCTCAAGAGACAGGATATAGAGGATACACACCACAGGGCACCCTGTGGTTTTACCTGCGTGATCATGGAGAGGACATGAGGAAGTGGGATGGAAAACCCACCTCAACCTTAGAGTCACAGGTGTGTGAGTTGCAGGGAAAAACTATTACAAAAGGCGGTTCTCCCAGGAAAATTGCAGCTCCAGTTTCCAGAGAGCAGTTCCCCAAACAGAGTAAGAGGGCTAATTTTACTTCCAATCTTAATCAAGGGACTTTTCATTCACATTTACAAGGAGTGAACAGCAAATACTGTGACCAGTGTTAGAGGGGCCCTGCCTCCAGCCACGTGGAGGAAAGAGACAACCGGGTTTACTGGACTGTGTGGATTCGATGGCCTGGAACGTCAGACCCACAGGAGTAGAAGGCTCTAGTGGATACTGGTGCACAGTGTACCCCAATGCCATCAAGCTATAGAGGGGCAGAACCCATTTGTATTTCTGGAGTGACAGGGGGATCCCAACAGCTCACTGTACTGGAGGCTGAAGTGAGCCTAACTGGGAATGAGTGGCAGAAGCACCCCATTGGGACTGGCCCAGAGGCTCCGTGCATCCTTGGCATAGGCTACCTCAGGAGAGGTTATTTCAAGAACCCAAAAGGGTACCAGTGGGCTTTTGGGTTAGCTGCCTTGGAGACGGAGGAAATTAAACAGTTGTCCACCTTGCCCGGTCTCTCAGAGGACCCTTCTGTTGTGGGGTTGCTGAGGGTCGAAGAACAACAGGTGCCGATCGCTACCACAACAGTGCACCAGCATCAATATCACAGAATCAAAGAATCATAGAATCATTTAGGTTGGAAAAGACCTTTAAGATCATCCAGTCCAACCATTAACCTAACATTACCACATCCACACTAAACCAATCAAGGGTAGACTAGACTAAACCATGTCCCGAAGTGCCACGTCTACAATATTTTTTGAACACTTCCAGGGATGGTGACTCCACCACCTCTCTGGGCAGCCTGTTCCAATGCTTGACTACCCTTTCTGTGAAGAACTTTCTCCTAATATCCAACCTAAACCTCCCCCGGCGCAGCTTGAGCCCATTTCCTCTCATCCTATCGCTAACTACTTGGGAGAAGAGACCAACACCCACCTCACTACAACCTCCTTTCAGGGAGTTGTAGAGAGCAATAAGGTCACCCCTCAGCCTCCTCTTCTCTATGCTAAACAACCCCAGTTCCATCAGCTGCTCCTAATAAGGCCTGTGCTCCAGACCCTTCACCAGCTTCGTTGCCCTTCTCTGAACACGCTCCAGCACCTCAATGTCTTTCTTGTATTGAGGGGCCCAAAACTGGACACAGTATTCCAGGTGCGGCCTCACCAGTGCCGAGTACAGGGGCACAATCACCTCCCTGCTCCTGCTGGCCACACTATTCCTGATACAAGCCAGGATGCTATTGGCCTTCTTGGCCACCTGGGCACACTGCTGGCTCATGTTCAGCCAGCTGTCCACCAACACCCCCAGGTCCTTTTCGGCCAGGCAGCTTTCCAGCCACTCTTCCCCAAGCCTGTAGTGTTGCATGGGGTTGTTGTGACCCAAGTGCAGGGCCCGGCACTTGGCCTTGTTAAACCTCATACAGTTGGCCTCGGCCCATCAGTCCAGCCTGTCCAGGTCCCTCTGCAGGGCCATCCTACCCTCCAGCAGATCGACACTCCCACCCAGTTTGGCCTCATCTGCAGACTTACTGAGGGCGCACTCAATCCCCTCATCCAGATCATCGATAAAGATATTAAACAAGACCGGACCCAAAACTGAGCCCTGGGGAACACCGCTCGTGACTGGCCAGCAACTGGACTTAACTCCATTCACCACTGCTCTCTGGGCTCGGCCACCCAACCAGTTTTTTACCCAGCGAAGACTACGCCCATCCAAGCCATGAGCTGCCAGCTTCCCAAGGAGAATGCTATGGGACACTGTGTCAAAGGCTTTGCTAAAGTCCAGGTAGATAACATCCACAGCCTTTCCTTCATCCACCAGGTGGGTCACCAGGTCATAGAAGGAGATCAGGTTGGTCAAGCAGGACCTGCCTTTCATGAACCCATGCTGGCTGGGCCTGATCCCCTGGTTGACCTGCACATGCCTGTTGAGTTCACTCAAGATGAACCTCTCCATAATCTCTCCTGGCACTCAGGTGAGGCTGACAGGCCTGTAGTTCCCCAGATCCTCCTTCCGGCCCTTCTTGTAGATGGGTGTCACATTGGCAAGCCTCCAGTCATCAGGGACCTCCCCTGTTAACCAGGACTGCTGATAGATGATGGAAAGTGGCTTGGCAAACTCCTCTGCCAGCTCCCTCAGTACTCTCGGGTGGATCCCATCTGGCCCCATAGACTTGTAAGCATCAAGGTGGCATAGCAGGTCATTAACTGCTTCCTCCTGGATTATGGGGGCTCCATTCTGCTCCCCGTCCCTGTCTTCCAGCTCAGGGGGCTGAGTACCCTGGGGATGACCGGTCTGACTATTAAACACAGAGGCAAAGAAGGCGTTAAGTACCTCAGCCTTTTCCTTGTCCTCAGTGACAATGTTCTCCCCCACATCCAGCAAAGGATGGAGATTCTCCTTGGCTCTCCTTTTATTGTTGATGTACTTATAAAAACATAATTTATTATCTTTTACAACAGTGGCTAGATTGAGTTCTAGCTGGGCTTTTGCTTTTCTAATTTCCTCCCTGCAGGACCTAACAAGATCCCTGTACTCTTCCCGAGTTGCCCGCCCCTTCTTCCAAAGGTGGTAGACTCTCCTTTTTTCCCTGAGTCCCCGCAAAAGCTCCCTGTTCAGCCAGGCCGGTCGTCTTCCCCGCCGGTTGGTCTTACGGCACACGGGGACAGCCCGCTCCTGTGCCCTTAAGACTTCCTTCTTGAAGAAGGCCCAGCCTTCCTGGACCCCTTTGCCTTTCAGGACCGCCTCCCAAGGGAGTTTCCCAACCAGCGTCCTGAACAGGCCAAAGTCTGCCCTCTGGAAGTCCATCGTAACATTTTTGCTGGCCCTCCTCTTTACATCACCCAGAATCGAGATCTCAATCATATCATGGTCAGTAAGCCCAAGACGGCCTCCAACTACGACATCTCCCAGAAGCCCTTCTCTGTTAGTAAACAGCAGGTCAAGCGAGGCACCTCCCCTGGTAGGCTCGCTTACCAGCTGCATCAGAAAGTTATCATCCACACACTCTAGGAACTTCCTAGACTGTTGCCTCTCTGCTGTGTTGTATTTCCAGCAGATGTCCGGCAAGTTCAAGTCCCCCACGAGAATAAGGGCTGGCGATTGCGAGACTTCTGCCAGCCGCTTGTAGAATGCCTCATCTACCTCTACATCCTGGTTGGGTGGTCTATAGCAGACTCCCAACAGGACATCCGCCTTGTTGGCCTTCCCCCTCATCCTTACCCATAAACACTCGACCTTATCATCACCACTGTCGAGCTCTATACAGTCAAAACACTCCCTAACATACAGAGCCACCCCACCGCCTCTCCTTCCCTGCCTATCCCTTCTGAAGAGCTTATAGCCATCCAGTGCAGCACTCCAGTCATGAGAGTCGTCCCACCACCTTTCTGTGACGGTGACTATGTCATAGCCATCCTGCTGCACAAGGGCTTCCAGCTCCTCCTGTTTGTTGCCCATGCTACGTGCATTGGTGTACATGCACTTGAGACGGGCTATCGATTTCGCCCCCAATGTTGCCATGCCGCCCCTGGGCTCCTCTCTAGCGGGCCCGTTTATATCCCCTTCCCCCTTCAAACCTAGTTTAAAGCCCTCTCAATGAGTCCCGCCAACTCATGGGCGAGGATCCTTTTCCCCTTTGGAGACAGCTGATCTCCATCTGCTGTCAGCAGGCCTGGTGCCGTGTAAACCTCCCCATGATCGAAAAAACCAAAATTCCACCGATGGCACCAGCCTCTGAGCCACTTGTTAATCAGGTGAGTTTTCCCATTCCTTTCAGCATTCTTCCCTGCCACTGACAGGATTGAGGAAAACACTACCTGTGCTCCTGCTCCTGCAGCTAATCGCCCCAATGCCCTGAAGTCCCTCTTCATTGCTTTAGGACTTCTCTCTGCAACCTCATCACTGCCAACCTGTACAACCAGCAACAGTTAATAATCGGCGGGCCTCACGAGGTCGGGAAGTTTCTTAGTAACATCCCTAACCCAGGCCCCAGGGAGGCAGGAGACCTCCCTGTGGGATGGGTCTGGACGGCAGATTGGGCCCTCAGTTCCCCACAGGAGGCAATCACCCACCACAATTACCCTCCTTTTTTTCTTAACAGTGTCACTCGTAATCCGTGGGGGTGACTGACTGGCCCTCGGCAACCCCCTGGCTGGACCTTCCCCTTCACCTCCCTCCCCGCTTGCCTGGCCCTCAACTCCCAGAGCCCCATATCTGTTGTGCAGGGGCAGCTGGGAAGGTGAGGGAGGCCGGGAGGGGATTCGCCTGCCTCCCCGGGCAGGGACCTGTTTCCATTCCCCCTCGTCTCTTGGATCCCCTCCTTCTGCTTGCTGGCAAGAGGGTAGGGGATCCTCTGCTCCTTGTGGGGCCTCCGCCTGCTGCCTTGGCCCCAGGGATGGTAGGGTGCAGCTCCACCAGTCTATCTCCCTCTCGCACTCCCTGATACTCCTCAGCCTTTCCACCTCCTCCTTCAGCTCTGCCACCAGGCTGAGCAGATCATCTCCCTGCTCACAGCGAAGACATTTGCCGTCTCCGCTGCCCTGCGGTACGAGCGACAGGCTCAGGCACTCCCTGCAGCCAGACCTGGACGGCTGCGTGTTTGTGCGGGAGCTCCGGCTGGGTCGCCGCATTCCTTCTGGCAGCGGCTTTCGGGCGGGTGGTGACCATAGGTGCCAGGTGTTCTCCTGGGAGGACGATGACCACTGCCTGAGTTTCCCTTTGGAGCTAGGAGCGGGGGCACTTGGCCCTGCTCGCGTGAACTGCCACAAAAAATGACGTGCCACGCCCTGTTCACCGCGCTCCTGGTCGCTCGCGCTCCCTGGGGGCTGCTTTTATAGGTGGGGGTTTGGCTGCCGTCACTCCGGGCCCCGCCCATGCTGCGTCAGAGCTGCCCCACGTCAGCAGCTCGCCCTTTCCCGCTCTTTCCCGCTCGAGGCGGGGGGCTGGGGTGCCCGCTCTCGCCCTGTGCTCTTGCCGCCTTAGCAAGGGTGCCCCGGCACGAGCGTCCGCTCCAGAGCCCTTCGCCTCACTGACTGCGCTCAATTATCAGTTACACCGGGTTTTAAACTGCCGCCGTCACTCCTATCCCCGCCCAAGCTGCGTCAGAGCTGCCGCATCTCAGCAGCTACTAGGGTAGATTAGAGTAAACCATGTCCCAAAGTGCCACGTCTGCCTGGTTTTGAACGCTTCCAGGGATGTTGACTCCACCACATCTCTGGGCAGCCTTTTGCAATGCCTGACTACCATTTCTGTGAAGAAATTTTTCCTAATATCCAACCTAAACCTCCCCTGGCGCAGTTTGAGCCCATTTCCTCTCGTCCTAAATATGGGGAGGCCTGGCAGGTTGGTTATATCACACTCCCACAGACCCGCCAGGGCAAGCGCTATGTGCTCACCATGGTGGAAGCAACCACCGGATGGCTGGAAACATATCCCGTGCCCCATGCCACCGCCCAGAACACCATCCTGGGCCTTGAAAAGCAAGTCCTGTGGCGACATGGCACCCCAGAAAGAATTGAGTCAGACAACGGGACTCATTTCCGAAACAACCTCATAGACACCTGGACCAAAGAGCACGGCATTGAGTGGGTATATCACATCCCTTACCATGCACCAGCCTCAGGGAAAATTGAGCGATACAATGGACTGTTAAAGACTACCCTGAGAGCAATGGGTGGTGGGACGTTTAAACATTGGGATACGCATTTAGCAAAAGCCACCTGGTTAGTCAACACCAGGGGATCTGCCAATCGAGCTGGCCCTGCCCAATCAACACTTTTACGTACTGTAGAAGGGGATAAAGTCCCTGTAGCGCACATAAAAAATATGCTGGGGAAGACAGTCTGGGTTACTTCCCCCTCTGGCAAAGGCAAACCCATTCGTGGGATTGCTTTTGTTTAAGGAGCTGGGGGCACTTGGTGGGTGATGCGAAAGGATGGGGAAGTCCAATGTGTATCTCAAGGGGATTTGATTTTGGGTGAAAGTAGTCAATGAACTGAATGGTATGATGTTAATTGCTATAGAATACTGTATGGCATCTCTTTTATGGTTGCTATATGCCATATCAGTGGTATTACAGTAAGAATCGCCCAGCTTAATGAAAATGAACTTTGATGAAACCGTGTTGGAATGAGAACTGGCTTCAGCATGCAGCAATCCAACACTGCACACCACCTCTCCTGCTCTGAAAGACTGTGGTGACAGATGGAACCCAAAGGCATGGACTAAATGAACTCAATGGACATTTTAGAGGGATGGCCCATAGATGAAGGGAATGATATCTGTGTGTATATATCAAGATAGGGAAAGTGGTGGTGATTCATTAGAACGCCTTGGAAAGGGGTAGGACCTGTGCATGACGTAGATGGTATAGAATAAGAGGTGGATACTGTCCTGGTTTCGGCTGGGATAGAGTTAATTTTCTTCCTAGTAGCAGGCATAGTGCTGTGTTTTGGATTTAGGATGAGAAGAATGCTGATAACACACTGATGTTTTAGTTGTTGCTCAGTACTGCTTATGCTAGTCAAGGACTTTTCAGCTTCCCATGCTCTGCCAGGTGCACAAGAAACTGGGAGGGGGCACAGCCAGAATAGTTGATCCAAACTGCCCAAAGGGCTATTCCATACCATGTGATGTCATGCTCAGTATATAAACTGGGGGGGGTTGGCCGGGGAGCAGCAATCGCTGCTCGGGAACTGTCTGGGTATCGGTCGGTAGGTGGTGAGCAATTGCATTGTGCATCACTTGCTTTGTATATCATTATTACTGTTATTATTATATTGTTATTATTACTACTACTATTTTACTTTATTTTGTTTCAATTATTAAACTGTTCTTATCTCAACCCAGGAGTGTTTCTCACTCTTACTCTTCTGATTCTCTCCCCCATCCCACCGGGGCAGGGGGAGTGAGCGAGCGGCTGCGTGGTGCTTAGTTGCTGGCTGGGGTTAAACCACGACAAGAAGAAAACACTTATCGTATAGCAATACTACAAGAAAAATACAGGAAGCATCACCTTCATTTGCCACAACTGCAGGAATCAGAAAAAACACACTCCATTTTAGAAGTTGGCATCTCTCATCATCGTTCACTAAAAGTGGTGATTAATCCCCTGCAATTTTTTCTTTTTTAATAAAGTAAGAGAAAGCAACCCCCGTGTTTCCCACAAAGTCCACTGCTTCCACACTTCAGTATTGCAATATCTAACAAAGAAAAAGGAAGAATCAGAGATGTTTAATCAGTTTTGCTAGTCTTCGAAAACTAGCAAAAAACCTTGCATTTGACTCTATTATAGAGGAACATCACAACCATCATGGACAGCATGAAACTGAGCTGTAAATTCTTACCAAGAGAAAAGGGAGACACAAGGGAAAAGAATAGGCTTACAGTTATCAAGAAAAAAAAAAAATGTTCTGTGGCTGCAACAGTGGATAGCTCAACAGAAAAGGCACTTAAGCCAACAAACTGAAGTCTCAAATATTACCAAATCTATTAGGAGCCAGAATAAACAACACTATTTCTTACCTTGCCCAACAGGGACAAACAGGGACCCTGATTTGGTGGGGTTTTTTTTGGGGGGGTGGGTTTTTCTTTTTTTTGGGGTTTTTTTTTTTTGTTTTTTTGTTTTGATTTGTTTTACAGAGCTTTCAGGAATGGTGGGAGACAAGACGTCCCAAGTAAATAAGCATGTGATCTCAGGACTATTTTCAATGTGTAACACTAGGCAGAGAAGCTATCCAAACCGTGATAAGATTGAGAACAGACACATGATAATAGTTTAAATAAGTTTGTGTCCTATTGTTTCTCTGAAAGTTGTTAAAAACAAAACAAAACAAAACAAATCAAAACAACCCCTAGAAAACAGAGCTTCACAGTTTACTGAGATAGTGTATCATTCAGCTATTGCCTCCTTAAATTCTTTATATGCCTCAGAGGAACAAGTGCTCTTTCAGCAGCTCTCTGAAGGCTTAGCTAAAGGTTACACTATTGGACAGACAACTAACTCTCTAGTTGGTAAGTGACCAGCTGCCTATTTATGTACATAAGCTAAGGAATTTGCCAGCACTAGAACTCAAAACCCCTTTTGCTGCTTTCAAGTCTTCTGCATTGTGAACTTGTGTTGGAAACAGTTAATCCTTTTAACAGTTCAGTCTAGGACAAAAAGACGATACTTTCTCTGTTGTGTGTCACTATGAAAGTTTAAGGCCAGTGTTCTTTAAGACAGACTATTAATCTAATTGTACCAGGAACAGAGCAGTGACAATCAGGTCAATTTATCACACTAAATGCTGTGTTCATTAGGCAGAAATAATAAAGTACAGTTTAAGTATAGATTGGGCTACAATGGACAATAAAGGAGAATGCCAACACCTCAACTGGAATACTTTCCTAATAAAGCAGAACTTAGTTTTGTGGAGTCATAATTAGCTAGCTGTCCAAATAAAACAATGAATTTGATATAATAAAGTCTTTGGCATATTTATATAATCCTTATTTTCAAATAATGTTTCAAGGAGAGGTCCTCTAACTTCACTTTGAATTAGTAAGTATATCCTCATCAATTAGCATGATTGAATTCCCCCCCCAAATAAGCCACGCAAACAAGTCTGATGACAATATAAGTTATTTCAATTTCCTCAGTTGCACGCATCTGCCAACCTGCCAAAACATCATCATTAATAAGACCCCATGCATACAATACTTGGCTGACAGCGTTTCATAATTTATAAAAGGCTGACTTACACAGAATAATAGATTTTTAACAAGTCAGACAAGTGACCTAGTCATTGTCCATATTCACTACTTCTCCCCATGCAACAGAGGTTACCATCTGACAGCATAGCGGCCAAGTCCTACTACAATTTTCAGACAGCTCATTAAAATAAACTGAAAACATTTTTTTTATGAAGCCAAATAGAACAGAGAATCCAGTAAAATTTTACAAGTTCTTGTGCAAACTCTCTTCAGTATAGTGAAACATGAGGAAAGCCACTAAAAGTAATAAATTCGAGCATATACATTTTTGAAAGAATACAGAAATATTTTCACCTCAAAGTACAAACCAATTTGATAGAGATAATTAAAAACAAATATCACAAATAGATCATAAAAGAGCATCTTTTATGTTAAGTAGTGATTTAGAGTAGTAATTTAAAATTTACTAGCTATGTAGCTTCTAGAAATTATACTTTCACTAGTATCTTTGTACATACAGTCAATGGTGATTTGCCTTTTAGCTACCCCAATATAATAAGTGACTTACCATTCTTGCTGACATCCAGTTCCCTGAGATTAATGAGATTTGCAATAGATGCTGGCAATGAGGTTAGATCATTGTCTGGCAAACTCAGCTTGTGCAGAGACTGACAGTTAAAAAGTTGCTGTTGAAACAAAGAAAAAAGTGAATGTGACGTTCTCTTAGTTTCCTCTATATAGCTTTTATTTTTAATTCCTTTAAACCTCTGACCTTACGGCTTGAAGGCCAGACTATTTAAAGTCTTAGGCTACAAAAACTTTATTTATTTAACTAGTTTTATTCAAAATTGACTAAGGTTACAATGCTTAGGAAAGCAAAAACCTGCAAATGGTCACAACAAGCCAACAGCTATGCTTAACACTTCCTACAAATTCCTTCCAGTATCTCAGAAATTGCGACCTGTAATTACACGTAGTCCTGCAAACATTGCAAAATATTTTCCATAATAAATATGCCATGTGATACCCCAGAAGTAATTAGTTTCTTCAAAAAAGAAAAGAAAAAAAAAGAGATACATTTTTAAAAGTCAAATAGTTCTGGAACACAAAATTTGATCTTCTCTAAACGTTTAAATTTTATTCCATTATATCATACAAGAAGTTTTGGATTTTTTCCCCTTCCATGCTTCCTAGCTCAAGTACACCAAAATCCAATAAAATTATGATGAAAACTAGTGAAGGTTTGATCTAAGGATATAGCAAACTGTATAATCTCTTCTGTATATATATGTATTATAATTTGTATCAAATATTAGCTCAGAGCCAGATCTCTTCCTATATGCAAGGTACCTTGAGATTCTTACACAAAGCTTTACAAATTGACAATATAGGGCAAGTAATATTACTGGAACAGAAGAAAAAAAAAAATCCTCAAATGATCCTCAAAGCTTACAGATAGTAGAAAATAAATATCTGTAAGAAAGTGGATGAAAAGGTTTATCTGAACAATTTATGATGAAATATTCTTTTCCCAACAACTTTGGATAAGATCATTCATAAATACCTGGGCTTAGTGTTCTGTTCTTATGGAATTCTGAGAAAAGATCAGACAAAACCAGGAAGTCTTCTACGAGTAAAAAAAATTTATCCCAATCAACGTCCTAGCAACCGGTTTAGTTCAACTGAAATTTCTTGGGTCTTTCTCAATTACGAGGCCATTATTTCAACCACAAACCACTGAACAAGCCCCATTCATTTAATGTTTGCATATACCACCCCAGAACAAAAGCAGACAAATTGGCAAGATAGACATTTCAAGGAATGAGCTTTAACTTGCTTATTGATGTTTCCAATTCCTCAGAAATGCACACCTATTAGAAGTAGTTGAGATCATTAAGGCTTTGAAGAGTTAAAGTTACCTTAGGAGATTATATAGGAATAAGAACTTTGATGAGCAAGAATATATACTTAAAACTCATCCCTGAAAACAGTAATCTGGACTCCTGGAATCATCAGAAATTTCCCTGATTAGTCAGGTGAAAACAAATGCAGCACAAGGAATTGCAAGATCACTAAAGGAAAAGGGGGAGGGGGGGGGAGTTTTGTAGGGTGTTGACTTTGTAGCTGTTCCTTTTGTTGTTGTTGTTTTTTAATGTTTGCATATTCAGTGATTAAGTAGATCATCCTTACTGGCAGTAAACACAAGAAGTCATATAATTAAGCTCTATTTTACTACAGAATACCAATTTCCTCCAAACGGCAAAGTGAGTGGGAAAACTAAAACTGCTGCAGTTTTTGCTTCTCAGCTCAAATGCACACCATGACACTTGGGATAAACAGGGTACCTTTTCAGATGTGATTTAGCACACAAGATGAAAGCATTTCAAAAGCCCAGTCACTTTTGAAACTCAGACTACAACACCAGCGTTTCAGGTAAAGTGAAGTCCTTCTCTACCACCATCTTTCTCCCCATCACAGTTTGCTCATGCTGCACCCTTAGCCAGTCAAGATAATTGAGGAGCTATACTGTAAGAACAATTTTTGAAGTACGCTGGGGTTCTGAAAAGATTGGGGGCAATTAAAAAAAAAAAAAAACAACAAAAAAACCAGCCACATACACTGACAGGCCATTTCAGCGATCAGGCTGACAAGACATCTAGCCCAAAACCAGTTGTTTTGTGGAATACAAAGGGCAAACTGCAAAAGAGGAATAAGAACACACCACCGGGGCAAAGACTAAAGGGGGAGAGTCGGAATTTCTTAATCGGGCTTCAAAAAGCTGGAGACAGCCTAATACGTATCACAAACTTCATCTGAGAAGATGGCTTAATTAGAAGCCTTTTTCAGAGTTGAAAGATGTCCTGGTTTCAGCTGGGATAAAGTTAATTTTCTTCCTAGTAGCAGGCACAGTGCTGTATTTTGGATTTAGTAGGAGAAGAATGTTGATAACACACTGATGTTTTAGTTGTTGCTCAGTACTGCTTATGCTAGTCAAGGACTTTTCAGCTTCCCATGCTCTGCCAGGTGCACAAGAAGCTGGGAGGGGGCACAGCCAGAATAGTTGATCCAAACTGCCCAAAGGGCTATTCCATACCATGTGACATCATGCTCAGTATAGAAACTGGGGGGGGGGGGTTGGCCAGGGAGCAGCGATCGCTGCTCAGGAACTGTCTGGGTATTGGTCAGCGGGTGGTGAGCCATTGCATTGTGCATCACTTGCTTCGTATATTGTTATTACTATTATTATTATATTGTTGTTATTAGTATTTTACTTTATTTCAATTATTAAACTGTTCTTATCTCAACCCAGGAGTGTTTCTCACTCTTACTCCTCCGATTCTCTCCCCCATCCCATCGGGGTAGGGGGAGTGAGCGAGCGGCTGCGTGGTGCTTAGTTGCTGGCTGGGGCTAAACCACGACAGTCCTTTTTGGCGCCCAACGTGGGGCTCGAAGGGTTTGAGATAAGAACAGATTAATCAGAGTGTATTAAGGAATCTGTTAACAGTTGCCGGTCATGATATTAGTTCATCTGGTCTGTACCATGTTCTTTTCTTGGCTGTGCATGTTAAAGCTTGGTGTTGGTCTGTGCAGTGTGCTATGCTCTGCAGTGATTAAGGATGTTTTGCTTGGGAGGTTCCTTATCAAAATCCTGACCTTGAGCATTGTTTGGTATCTGGGTTTCATACAAAAGTCATTACTGTACTTCGGGTACCACCTCATGGAGAGAGTGTTAGCAATTATACCTTCTCCTCGGAGACGTTTGCTGTGGAGGAAATACAGAATGGCACCTTCACTACCTTCTTCTATAATGCTTCCTCCCTCATTACAGAAAGTTTTCAGTATTTTGAACATCCCTGGGCAGTTAAGATACTTCTATTGATACTTCTTGGGAATACTGTTTTGGTTTTGACAAAGGTTAGTAAGCAATTTAAGAATATCATCCAGAGATCTGCCCCAAGGCTGGAGAGTTAGGAGTGGCAGGGTGTGTGGGATCGTATGCGCAAGTACCTAGGGCAGTGGGGACCTCCAGTGTTTTGGAACTTCACCCCTGAACAAGTGCCGAATCCTGAAGAATTAGTAAAGTATTTGGAAGAAGTATGTTGTCACCCTGGCAACTCCAGAGAGACACAAATCATGGCAACATGCTGGGGACTGGCCCATGCCTATCGAGCCCTGTTCAACACTTTTCAGTACCCTCAAAAAAAAGAGAAGGTCTCTGGATCTGATGACAAGACAACAGGCACTGCGGCCACTCCAACACCCACCACAGGTACTGCAGCCACTCCAACCCCAGTGGCAGGCACCGTGGCTAAAACAGAGAATCAACCTGTGTCGGTATCAGTTGCCCCTATACACAAGAAAAAATACACAAGAAAATCAGCTCGTTTAGTAAGGGATGCAGATGAACCAGGGCCATCACGAGAACCAGAGGAGGAAGAACCCATAAATGAGATGGTGACCACCCGATCCCTATCCCTGAGTGAGCTGCGAGATATGCGAAAAAATTTCGGTCGTCATCCAGGCGAGCACATCATCGCCTGGCTGCTCCGATGCTGGGATAACGGGACCAGCAGCCTGGATTTAGAGGGTAAGGAAGCCAAGCAGCTGGGATCCCTTTCTAGGGAAGGGGGCATTGACAAAGCAATTGGAAAAGGGGCAAAACCGCTCAGCCTCTGGAGGTGACTTCTGTCAAGCGTGAAGGAAAGGTATCACTTGAAGGAGGATGTTTTATACCGCCGAAGCAAATGGACCACCATAGAGAAGGGTATCCAGTACGTGAGGGAATTAGGCGTGCTGGAGGTGATTTATAGTGACCTGAATGATGAGCAGTTACCCAAAGATCCATATGAAGTCAGGTGCACACAACCCATGTGGCGGAAGGTGGTACAGAGCGCACCAGCATCGTATTCCAACTCCCAGGCATTACTGGCCTGGAAAGTTGATGAGGCACCAACGGTGGATGAAGTAAGTGGCTGGCCGACTCTGGGAATACAACGAAAGTCTCTCTTCCTCCCTATGGGCCTGTGTCTCGGCTGTGGAAAAACTGTCTGAAAAAATAGGCCGAGAGTTCCAACAAGTCACAGAGGATCTGTCCTACTCCCCACCTGCACGGACCAGTGTCTCAGCCATTAGGAGTCAACGTCCTTATGCTCAAGAGAGAGGATGGAGAGGATACACACCACAGGGCACCCTGTGGTTTTACCTGCGTGACCACGTACAGGACATGAGGAAGTGGGATGGAAAACTCACCTCGACCCAAGAGGCACAGGTGCATGAGTTGCAACGAAAAACTTTTACAAAAGGCGGTTCTCCCAGGAAAATTGCAGCTCCAGTTTCCAGTGAGCAGTTCCCCAGACAGAGAAGGAGGGCTAATTCCACCCCCAATCTTAAGCAAGGGACTTTTGATTCACATTTACAAGGAATGAACAGCGAATACTGTGACCAGTGTTAGAGGGGCCCTGCCTCCAGCCACGTGGAGGAAACGGACAACCGGGTTTACTGGACTGTGTGGATTCGATGGCCTGGCACATCAGACCAACAGGAGTAGAAGGCTCTAGTGGACACTGGTGCACAGTGCACGCTAATGCCATCAAACTATAGAGGGGCAGAACCCATTTGTATTTCTGGAGTGACAGGGGGATCCCAACAGCTCACTGTACTGGAGGCTGAAGTGAGCCTAACTGGGAATGAGTGGCAGAAGCACTCCATTGGGACTGGCCCAGAGGCTCCGTGCATCCTTGGCATAGGCTACCTCAGGAGAGGGTATTTCAAGGACCCAAAAGGGTACCGGTGGGCTTTTGGTATAGCTGCCTTGGAGACGGAGGAAATTAAACAGCTGTCCACCTTGCCCGGTCTCTCAGAGGACCCTTCTGTTGTGGGGTTGCTGAGGGTCGAAGAACAACAGGGGCCGATCGCTACCACAACAGTGCACAGGCGGCAATATCGCACCAACCGAGACTCACTGATTCCCATCCCTAACCTGATTCGTCGACTGGATAGCCAAGGAGAGTGATCAGCAAGACTCGCTCACCCTTTAACAGTTCCATATGGCCAGTGCGAAAGTCTAACGGGGAGTGGAGACTGACAGTGGACTATCGTGGCCTGAACGAAGTTACACCGCCTCTGACTGCTGCCGTGCCAGACATGCTAGAACTTCAATATGAACTGGAGTCAAAGGCAGCCAAGCAGGATGCCACAATTGACATCGCTAATGCGTTTTTCTCCATCCCTTTGGCAGCAGAGTGCAGGCCCCAGTTTGCTTTTACCTGGAGGGGTGTTCAGTACACCTGGAACCGACTGCCCCAGGGGTGGAAGCACAGCCCCACCATTTGCCATGGACTGATCCAGACAGCACTGGAACAGGGTGAAGCTCCAGAACATCTGCAGTACATTGATGCCATCACTGTGTGGGGCAACACAGCAGAAGAAGTTTTTGAGAAGGGGAAGAAAATAGTCCAAATCCTTCTGAAGGCCACTTTTGCCATAAAACAAAGTAAGGTCAAGGGACCTGCACAGGAGATCCAGATTTTAGGAATAAAATGGCAAGATGGACGTCGTCAGATCCCAATGGATGTGATCAACAAAATAACAGCCATGTCCCCACCAACTAGCAAAAAGGAAACACAAGCCTTCTTAGGCGTTGTGGGTTTTTGGAGAATGCATATTCCAAATTACAGCCAGATCGTAAGCCCTCTCTATCAAGTGACCCGGAAGAAGAACGATTTCAAATGGGGCCCTGAGCAACAACAAGCCTTTGAACAAATTAAACGGGAGATAGTTCATGCAGTAGGCCTTGGGCCAGTCCGGGCAGGGCAGGATATTAAAAATGTGCTCTACACTGCAGCCGGGGAGAATGGCCCTACCTGGAGCCTCTGGCAGAAAGCACCAGGGGAGACTCGAGGTCGACCCTGAGGGTTTTGGAGTCGGGGATACAGAGGATCCGAAGTCCGCTATACTCCAACTGAGAAAGGGATACTGGCAGCATATGAAGGGGTTCGAGCTCCTTCAGAAGTGGTTGGTACTGAAGCACAGCTCCTGCTGGCACCCCGACTGCCGGTGTTGGGCTGGATGTTCAAAGGGAGGGTCCCCTCTACACATCATGCAACTGATGCTACATGGAGTAAGTGGGTTGCACTAATCACACAAGGGGCTCGAATAGGAAACCCCAGTCGCCCAGGAATCTTGGAAGTGATCATGGACTGGCCAGAAGGCAAAAACTTCAGAATATCACCACAGGAGGAGGTGACACGTGCTGAGGAGGCCCCACTGTATAATAAATTGCCAGAAAATGAAAAGCAATATGCCCTGTTCACTGATGGGTCCTGTCATCTTGTGGGAAAGCATCGGAGGTGGAAAGCTGCTGTATGGAGTCCTATACGACAAGTCGCAGAAACTGCTGAAGGAGAAGGGGAGTCGAGTCAGTTTGCAGAGGTGAAAGCCATCCAGATGGCTTTAGATATTGCTGAACGAGAAAAGTGGCCAGTCCTTTATCTCTGTACTGACTCATGGATGGTGGCAAATGCCCTGTGGGGGTGGTTGCAGCAATGGAAGCAGAGCAACTGGCAGCGCAGAGGCAAACCCATCTGGGCTGCCCCATTGTGGCAAGATATCGCTGCCCGGGTAGAGAACCTGGTTGTAAAAGTTCGTCACATAGATGCTCACATACCCAAGAGTTGGGCCACTGAAGAACATCAAAACAACCAGCAGGTGGATCAGGCTGCTAAGATTGAAGTGACTCAGGTGGATCTGGACTGGCAACATAAGGGTGAATTATTTAGAGATTGGTGGGCCCATGACGCCTCAGGCCATCAAGGAAGGGATGCAATATATGGATGGGCTCGTGATCGAGGGGTGGACTTAACTATGGACAGTATTGCACAGGTCATTCATGAGTGTGAAACATGCGCTGCAATCAAGCAAGCCAAGCAGTTCAAGCCCCTCTGGTATGGTGGGCGATGGCTGAAAATGTAAATATGGGGAGGCCGGGCAGGTTGGTTATATCACACTCCCACAGACCCGCCAGGGCAAGCACTATGTGCTCACCATGGTGGAAGCAACCACCGGATGGCTGGAAACATATCCCGTGCCCCATGCCACCGCCCGGAACACCATCCTGGGCCTTGAAAAGCAAGTCCCAGGGCGACATGGCACCCCAGAAAGAATTGAGTCAGACAACGGGACTCATTTCCGAAACAACCTCATAGACACCTGGGCCAAAGAGCACGGCATTGAGTGGGTATATCACATCCCCTACCATGCACCAGCCTCCGGCAAAATCGAACGATACAATGGACTGTTAAAGACTACCCTGAGAGCAATGGGTGGTGGGACATTCAAACATTGGGATACGCATTTGGCAAAAGCCACCTGGTTAGTCAACACCAGGGGATCTGCCAATCGAGCTGGCCCTGCCCAATCAACACTTTTACGTACTGTAGAAGGGGATAAAGTCCCTGTAGCGCACATAAAAAATATGCTGGGGAAGACAGTCTGGGTTACTTCCCCCTCTGGCAAAGGCAAACCCATTCGTGGGATTGCTTTTGCTCAAGGACCTGGGTGCACTTGGTGGGTGATGCAAAAGGATGGGGAAGCCCAATGTGTACCTCAAGGGAATTTGATTTTGGGTGAAAATAGCCAATGAACTGAATGTTATGACGTTAATTGCTATATAATACTGTATGTTACCTCTTAACTGTATGTTAATGTAATAATACAGTACGTTAATGTTAAGTATATAGTACTGTATGTTATGGTTGCTATATGCCACATCAATGGTATTGCAGTAAGAATTGGCCAGCTTAATGAAAATGAACTTTGATGAAACCATGTTGGAATGAGAAGTGGCTTCAGCATGCAACAATCCAACACTGCACACCACCTCTCCTGCTCTGAAAGACTGTGATGACAGATGGAACCCAAAGTCATGGGCTAAATGAACTCAATGGACATTTTAGAGGGATGGGCCATAGACGAAGGGAATGATATCTGTGTGTATATATCAAGACAGGATAGGGAAACCGGTGGTGGTTAATTAGAACACATTGGAGAGGGGAGGACCTGGGCATGACGTAGATGGTATAGAATAAGGGGTGGATACTGTCCTGGTTTCGGCTGGGATAGAGTTAATTTTCTTCCTAGCAGCAGGCATAGTGCTGTGGTTTGGATTTAGTAGGAGAAGAATGTTGATAACACGCTGATGTTTTTAGTTGTTGCTGAGTACTGCTTATGCTAGTCAAGGACTTTTTCAGCTTCCCATGCTCTGCCAGGTGCACAAGAAACTGGGAGGGGGCACAGCCAGAATAGTTGATCCAAACTGACCAAAGGGCTATTCCATACCATATGATGTCATGCTCAGTATATGAACTGGGGGGAGTTGGCCGGGGAGCAGCGATCGCTGCTCGGGAACTGTCTGGGTATCGGTCGGCGGGTGGTGAGCGATTGCATTGTCCATCACTTGCTTTGTATATTGTTATTATTATTATCATTATTATATTATTATTATTATCATTTTACCTTATTTCAGTTATTAAACTGTTCTTATCTCAACTCACGAGTAGTTTTTTTTCACTCTTACTCCTCCGATTCTCTCCCCCATCCCATCGGGGTAGGGGGAGTGAGTGAGCGGCTGCGTGGTGCTTAGTTGCTGGCTGGGGCTAAACCACGACAAAAGACTAAATAAACTTGGGTTAGGCAAAAGGCATACACAGCTTAATACTCGGGCTCCAAATTAGCTAGGATCATTTCAAATATTACAGGACTTCCCTTATGGACCTTCTGTGGATAGTTTTAAGATTACAATTACTATCAAATTATTAAATAAAACTTTTTTAGTATGTTTTTACTATGTCTTTAGTACTCTCTAATCTCTCTTCTTGTTTCCTTCACAGTATTTGAATTTACACATGGGGCTTTTTTTCTTATGAAAATTGAAAAGGTAGTAAAAAATTATGACTGAAATTACTTAAAAGATCAGCTTCTCAAAAATAAGCCTATAAGGATGATTTATTACAATGTACAGATACATTAACGTGAACCAAGTGTAGGGTACTACAGGTCCCTGCAGTCCAGAAAAAAAAAGGAAAAAGGAATAAAACACATGTTCAAGCAGTCTTTCTAATTGTGCAGATAATTTAATCTTAGATTAGATCAAGACAAGTGGTAGACTGCCCCCCTTTCAGTTTACTCATGTATCAGAACTGGATTTCATATAGGAACTGATTAATGAAATCAAATGGCATATACCAGAAAAGGAAGACAAAGCAGACCAACAGCCTCTTCTGGTCTAGAATGCCAACATGCATTCATTTGATCACTACAGTACAGTCTTTCTTCCTCTTAAGATTACTAAAGGAATTTCTAAGAGAATTATTAGTTTGAAAGATGTTTGCTTAGTTCTTATGATTTGAGAAATAAATTAGAAATTTAATGCAAGAAGAGTTCAAAAGATTTAATTTTTTTGGCTAAGAAAGGTATTTTATTCTGTTTTTTAAGCATTCAATTTTATTCTTCTTTAATAAAGAATGAGAGACAGGAATGAAGTTCTGAAATCATCTGATTGGGAAGAGACAAGAATAAAATACTGGAAGTTATAAACTGTAACAGACTTTGACAAAATGTCTAGTTTTCACTGTTATTAGCTCTGTTCAACGTACAAATACGGATCTTCATCGATGGCTTCTCAGGAGCATTTAAGGATGGAGTTTCAAAAGCACTCAGTTGGTTTAAGTAAGCTTCACTGTAATCCAGGGCTTCTGATAAAGCAATTTCAGGATAGTAACTTGACAGTTATTTCCTTATTAGTTTCATTTATCTTTAAAAAATCCAAACCAGCAAAACCTGAAGTGGTTATAGGAAACTTTCCAAAAATCTAACAAAGCATTCTACAGTTGTCCTGCGTAACAGTGAAGATTTGCACGCAATTGTGACAAAAGAATTTTAAATATCAAATCTTTAATCTAACTATTAAGTCTTTAATTCCATCATGGTAGGACCTAGTAATGGAAACAAGTCTATTGTTATGATCACTTTGTACTTCCCAAAAGTCTCACTAGCACAAATTTTCATTCTTTTCTCTAGTATACTGTTAATTCAGTGTGCAGTTTTGTCCTCAGATTTCAGAACAAACAACAAATATTAATTTCTATAATAAAGACACAGACAAACTGGCATTCCAGCTCTCTAGTTTTTGAGCTTAAGTAATTTGAGATACTTCAGAAAGTCTCTTCAGTCACGTACCAAAGAAGAAAGCAGGACTTCAAGTGAATAGATACATTGGACTGTAGTTGTCTTTTGTGAGCACAGAGATCTGAACAAGACATTAAACTTGCTTCTTCTAATATTCATGTGTTATCAGAGATTCAAAATATTGCAAAAATTCATTGAATATACTTAGTCAATTTGAGCAGACACTGCCACAGAAATAAATTAGCCTGCTGCTTCTGCTAGGTACCTCTCTTAGCCTGGATCAGTTGTTTAAGCAGTTTCATCCCAATTCAGTACAGCAAACTAGTCAAGCTGGAACTCATAAACATTCCTTCTATCAGGGTTGTTTCTTCTGGGACCAACATTTACATAGAAGTATTCAGCAAACTGCAGCCTAAAAGCTGAACCTAAAGTAGACACTATCTGCTTCTACAATGCCGATGAAGTAACAGAGATAATAAATGTAATGAACAAGAAAACCACCCAACATACCTTTGGAAGCTCTTCGATTTGATTAGCATCTAAATAGAGCTCTTCCAAGGTCTTTTCAAAAGTAAAAATCTCCTTAGGCACCTGTTCCAGACTGCAGTGAGAATAATCAAGCATAGTGACCGTTTCCTCCTCTCCACGCAGACAGCGGCATGGCACCAGCCGCACAAAAAAATTCCGCTTTGTTGTCATTTTCAGGCACTGTAAAACAGAAATTGGTCAATTTAAAAACCAACAAGACAACTTCAGAAATACTTACGTGGGCAGCTTCTCAAACTTCCTCTGGCTACTAAATAATTAAAAAAGAAAGAAGTATACACATAATACATACCTGCATATATGTGCATGTGTGTACACACATATATGAAAGAGAGAAGGGAAAGAGAAAATGTATTTATTTTCTTTTAAACACAACAGATCTGTAGCGTTATTAAATGTGGTTAAAACACCTACAGACCCCAGAAGATGAAGTAAAAACTTAGCCTGCAAACTGGTCACCCAACACAGCCCTATACTGCAGAGAAGCAGAAAATTTTGAAGCAGCAGTTCTGAAGTGTCAATTACGTTTTTAAAACACAGCTTATCCTTACCTTTACAAAAGTTACTGCGATGATATTTTTCCTTAACATAACAAAAACTATCCTCTACAGAGCACTAAAATTTAGCTATAGGAAATCTAAATATTTTTTTGTGATGAATAAGATTAAATTCATGTACCTTAATTTCAAATCCCTCATTTAAAGACAGAATACAAATACAAACAACCAGCATGATCCTACCAACGCTTCTATCTACACTTTAAAAGGAAAGGTTTCCAAGTGCACAGATAAAGAAGTTCCTTCAATTTTTGCAATTCTGTTCAGTTTGGAAAACTTCAACACACCTTGCTGTGTGCGCTGGAACTAATGAAACTTCACCTTGCTATGGATATATATCTTCCTGGTTTCGGCTGGGATAGAGTTAGTTTTCTTCCTAGTAGCAGGCATAGTGCTGTGTTTTGGATTTAATATGAGAAGAATGCTGATAACACCCTGATGGTTTAGTTGTTGCTAAGTACTGCTTATGCTAGTCAAGGACTTTTCAGCTTCCCATGCTCTGCCAGGTACACAAGAAACTGGGAGGGGGCACAGGCAGAACAGTTGATCCATTCTGACCAAAGAGCTATTCCATACCATATGATGTCATGCTCAGTATATAAACTGGGGGGGTTGGCCAGGGAGCAGTGATCGCTGCTCGGGAGCTGTCTGGGTATCGGTCAGCGGGTGGTGAGCAATTGCATTGTGCATCACTTGCTTTGTATATTATTATCATTATTATAATTACTATTTTGATTTATTTCAATTATTAAACTGTTCTTGTTAACTCAACCCAGGAGTTTTCGCACTCTTACTCCGCCAATTCTCTCCCCATCCCATCAGAACAGCTGCATGGTTATTTGTTGCTGGCTGGGGCTAAACCACAACACCGATACACAAGAAGAAACCCTGGAAGCGAAAGTCAGCTCGTTTAGAAAGGAATGATGAAAAGTCAGGGCCATCAGAAGGAAAGGAGAAAGAGAAGTAAGACGTACTCATAAATGAGATAGGATTGGGTGGTTTCTTATCCCTGAGTGAGCAGCAAGATATGTGAAAAGATTTCAGTTGTCATCCAGGTGACCACATAATCACCTGGCTCCTCCGATGCTGGGATAACGGGGCCAGCAGCCTGGATTTAGAGGGTAAGGAAGCCAAGCAGCTGGGATCCCTTTCCAGGGAAGGGGGCATTGACAAAGCAATTGGAAAAGGGGCAAAAATGCTCAGCCTCTGGAGGTGACTTCTGTCAAGCGTGAAGGAAAGGTATCCCTTCAAGGAGGATGTTATATACTGCCCAGGCAAATGGACCACCATAGAGAAGGGTATCCAGTACCTGAGGGAATAAGCCATACTGGAAATGTTTTTAGTGACCTGAACAATGAGTAGTTATCCAAAGATCCAGATGAAGTCAGGTGCACATGATGTGGAGTGCGCCAGCATTGTATGCCAACTCGTTCTCAATACTGACCTGGAAAGATAAAGAGCCACCAGTGGTGGATGAAGTGGCTGGCCGACTCTGGGAATACGAAGAAAGTGTCTCCCTCATCTGAGCTGTGGAAAAACTGTCCCGGGAGGTCCAACAATTTAAAGAGAATAGGTAATACTCCCCAGCTATATGGACTAATATCTCAGCTATTAGGAGTCAACGTTCTTCTGCTCAAGAAAGAGGATATGATGGATACACACCTCAGGCCATCCTGTGGTTTTGCCTGCATGACTATGGAGAGGACATGAGGAAGTGGGATGGAAAACCCACCTCAACCCTTGAGGCACAGTTGCGTGAGTTGCAAGGAAAAACTATTACAAAAGGCAGTTCTTCCAGGAAAATTGCAGCTCCAGTTTCCAGTGAGCAGTTCCCCAGACAGAGTAAGAGGGCTAATTCTACTCCTGATCTTAAGCAAGGGACTTTTGATTCACATTTACAGGAAGTGAACAGCGAATACTGTGACCAGTGTTAGAGGGGCCCTGCCTCCAGCCACGTGGAGGAAAGGGACAACCGGGTTTACTGGACTGTGTGGATTCGATGGCCTGGCACATCAGACCCACAGGAGTAGAAGGCTCTAGCGGACACTGGTGCACAGTGCACGCTAATGCCATCAAGCTATAGAGGGGCAGAACACATTTGTATTTCTGGAGTGACAGGGGGATCCCAACAGCTCACTGTACTGGAGGCTGAAGTGAGCCTAACTGGGAATGAGTGGCAGAAGCACCCCATTGGGACTGGCCCAGAGGCTCCGTGCATCCTTGGCATAGGCTACCTCAGGAGAGGTTATTTCAAGAACCCAAAAGGGTACCAGTGGGCTTTTGGGTTAGCTGCCTTGGAGACGGAGGAAATTAAACAGTTGTCCACCTTGCCTGGTCTCTCAGAGGACCCTTCTGTTGTGGGGTTGCTGAGGGTCGAAGAACAACAGGGGCCGATCGCTACCACAACAGTGCACCAGCAGCAATATCGCAACAGCCGAGACTCCCTGATTCCCATCCATAACCTGATTTGTCGCCTGGAGAGCCAGGCAGTGATCAGCAAGACTCACTCACCCTTTAACAGTTCCATATGGCCAGTGCGAAAGTCTAACGGGGAGTGGAGACTGACAGTGGACTATCGTGGCCTGAACGAAGTTACACCGCCTCTGACTGCTGCCGTGCCAGACATGCTAGAACTTCAATATGAACTGGAGTCAAAGGCAGCCAAGCAGGATGCCACAATTGACATCGCTAATGCGTTTTTCTCCATCCCTTTGGCAACAGAGTGCAGGCCCCAGTTTGCTTTTACCTGGAGGGGTGTTCAGTACACCTGGAACCGACTGCCCCAGGGGTGGAAGCACAGCCCCACCATTTGCCATGGACTGATCCAGACAGCACTGGAACAGGGTGAAGCTCCAGAACATCTGCAGTACATTGATGCCATCACTGTGTGGGGCAATACAGCAGAAGAAGTTTTTGAGAAGGGAAAGAAAATAGTCCAAATCCTTCTGAAGGCTGCTTTTGCCATAAAACAGAGTAAGGTCAAGGGGCCTGCACAGGAGATCCAGATTTTAGGAATAAAATGGCAAGATGGACATCGTCAGATCCCAATGGATGTGATCAACAAAATAACAGCCATGTCCCCACCAACTAGCAAAAAGGAAACACAAGCCTTCTTAGGCGTTGTGGGTTTTTGGAGAATGCATATTCCAAATTACAGCCAGATCATAAGCCCCCTCTATCAAGTGACCCGGAAGAAGAATGATTTCAAATGGGGCCCTGAGCAACAACGAGCCTTTGAACAAATTAAACGTGAGATAGTTCATGCAGTAGCCCTTGGGCCAGTCCGGGCAGGGCAGGATGTTAAAAATGTGCTCTACACCACAGCTGGGGAGAATGGCCCTACCTGGACCTCTGGCAGAAAGCACCAGGGGAGACTCGAGGTCGACCCCTTCGGTTTTGGAGTCGGGGATACAGAGGATATGAGGCCCGCTATACTCCAATTGAGAAAGAGATATTGGCAGCATATGAAGGGGTTCGAGCTGCTTTGGAAGTGGTTGGTAGTGAAAGGCAGTACAGTTAAAAAAAAAGGCAAAAAGGAAAGGCCAGGCGCAGAAGCAAAAGGAAAGATTTTAATCATCTTCCCATCAGCAGGCTATGTCCAGCCACTTCCCAGAACGTAGGGCTTTGGTATGCATAGAGATAGCCCCCCCCCCCCCCCCCCTTTCTCTTTGCTTTTACTGCTGAGCATGAGGTCTTAGGGTATGGAGTATGGGGGAATGTTGGAGACAGCCTTGATGCTGTGGGAGCACTGCTCAGCAGTAGCCAAACCACTGGTGTGTTACCAACACCTTTCTAGCTACCAATACAAAGCACAGCACTATGAGGGCTGCTGTAGGGAAAATTAACTCCATCTCAGCCAGACCCAATAGAAAAACATTATCTCAAGTTTCAAGTTTGGCTGAAATCAAATGACAGGCTCAGTTTTTCAGGAAGGACTAACACATGCAGACAGACAACACGATCATGTAAACTTCATTTCCTCAGGAAACTTGTCTGAGAATACATACTTTCCCAAAACAGCACTGAATATTTATTTTCTTAGTCAAACTAGAAACACTCCAAATTAGAATATTCTTTTTTTTTAAACCCAATTTGGTTTTCTGCATTGTAGAAATATTTCAACTTCTGCATTGGTGACAGGAAACTTTCTTCTCCAAGTGCAAAAAAAAGTCTTTCAGACACTTCAAGATACACTGAGTATGTTAGGAATACAGGGAGAAAATAAAATACTGTGGCCCCTGTGCTATATGAAGTCACAGGCTGCAAGACCGCTTTTCTTACTGAAGACATGAAAAAAGGTCATGCTCTCAAATTTTCATCTATGAACAGCTAGCTTGCTAAGTACTTCACAGTATGTTTAACTTATAGGACAACAGGTCAAGGGGCTTCTCTACTTCAGTGTTTTCACTACAGAAGTACATCTTACCACTCATGCTAGATACAGTCAGATTCTACATCCATCCATTAAAAGGATGGAAGAAAACTCTTGATCATAGAATCATAGAATGCTTTGGGTTGGAAGGGACCTTGAGAGATCATCGAGCCCAACCCCCCTGCAGTGAGCAGGGATTGAACCTGTGAACTTGAACAACAACAAGCATCCTGGCTTGTATCAGGAATGCTGTGGCCAGCAGGAGCAGGGAGGTGATTGTCCCCCTGTACTCGGCGCTGGTGAGGCCGCACCTGGAATACTGTGTCCAGTTTTGGGCCCCTCACTACAAGAAAGACATTGAGGTGCTGGAGCGTGTTCAGAGGCGGGCAACGAAGCTGGTGAAGGGTCTGGAGAACAAGTCTTATGAGGAGCGGCTGAGGGAACTGGGGTTGTTTAGCCTGGAAAAGAGGAGGCTGAGGGGAGACCTTATCGCTCTCTACAACTACCTGAAAGGAGGTTGTAGTGAGGTGGGTGTTGGTCTCTTCTCCCAAGCAGCTAGTGATAGGACAAGAGGAAATGGGCTTAAGCTGCGCCAGGGGAGGTTTAGACTGGAAATTAGGAAAAATTTCTTTATGGAAAGGGTGGTCAAGCATTGGAACAGGCTGCCCAGAGAGGTGGTGGAGTCACCATCCCTGGAGGCGTTTAAAAAACGGGTAGATGTGGCACTTCGGGATATGGTTTAGTCTGGTCTACCCTTGATTAGTCTAGAGTGGGCTTGGTAGTGTAGGTTAATGGTTGGACTGGATGATCTTAAAGGTCTTTTCCAACCTAGATGATTCTATGATTCTATAACTTGGCGTTATTAGCACCATGCTCTAACCAACTGAGCTAACCCCGCTTGATGTCCCACCATCTAATGAAGGCTTCCTTTTTTAACAACGCATTAATATTGTCAGGATTTTATTACATTGTTGATTAAGTATCAAAACACTTAATGCTTTTCATAAAGCTCCATCTTTGTTATTTAAATAAAAACTGATCTAAAAATAAAAATATCTAAATCATAGAATCGTTTAGGTTAGAAAAGACCTTTAAGATCATCCAGTCCAACCATTAACCTAACATTACCAAATCCACCACTAAACCAATTAAGGGCAGAGTAGCAACCCCACGCCTCCTGGCTTGGTGGCTGGATCATTTATAATGAAAGTAAAAACTAGGAATCATTAAGATTGGAAGGGACCTCAAAGATCATCAGTCCAATCAGCATTTAGAGACTGCAAATTCCACACTGGGGATTTCCACAGAATGGGAAAGTCAACAAAAGAGAGCATAACCTCCTCCTGCTTCTTCCGCAGGAAGAAGCTCCAGTGTGGCATCCTCCAGCCACCCGCAGCCAGATGCCAAAGATCCTACTGAAGCTGACTTACTGAGTCAGAGCTACCCACACCTTCTCCAAGCCTCAGAGGCCACACATGAAGACACAAGAGGAATTCCACTCCCAACATTTACAAATGAAAAAGCCTTCAATAAAAATAAATCTTGTCTCATTTTATTCTGTTATTTCAGTGATCTGCAGAGCCATGGAAAAACACACCACTTCAAAAAGAAGTACCAACACAGCAGTCTCTTCAAACAGGAGTATAAACAAAAGAACTTATGCCTTGGAAACAACAAGGACTGGAAACACAGATTTTATGTGTGAGTTTATGTGCTGGCTTTGGCTGGGATAGAGTTAGTTTTCAGGAATGCATTCGTTATCGCTGAGTAGCTGTGGTGGGCTGACCCTGGCTGGATGCCAGATGCCCACCAAATCTACTCTATCACTCCCCTTCTCAACTGGATAGGGGAGAAAGCCCATAGGCCCAGATAAGGACAGGAAGAGATCACTCAGCAATTACAGTCACAGGCAAAACAGACTCTACTTGGGGAAAAATCAGTTAATTTATTGCCAGTCAATCACCTACCCCCCACCCCTCCCTTCTTCCCAGGCTCAACTTCACTCCCGATTTTTCGCTACCTCCTCCCCCCCAAGCAGCACAGGGGGACAGGGAATGGGGGTTGCGGTCAGTTCATCACATGTTGACTCTGCTGCTCCTTCCTCCTCAGGGGAGGACTCCTCACACTCTTCCCCTGCTCCAGCGTGGGGTCCCTCCCACAGGAGACAGTCCTCCATGAACTTCTCCAACATGGGTCCTTCCCATGGGCTGCAGTTCCTCATGAACTGTTCCAGCATGGGTCCCTTCCACAGAGTGCAGTCCTTCAGGAGGAGACTGCTCCAGTGTGGGTCCCCCATGGGGCCACAGGTCCTGCCAGGAGCCTGCTCCAGCACGGGCTTCCCATGAGGTCACAGACTCCTTTGGGCACATCCACCTGCTCTGGCATGGGGTCCTCCATGGGCTGCAGGTGGATATCTGCTCCACCATTAACCTCCATGGGCTGCAGGGGGACAGCCTGCCTCACCATGGTCTTCACCAGGGGCTGCAGGGGAATCTCTGCTCCGGCACCTGGAGCACCTCCTCCTAACCCTCCTTCAGACCTTGGTGTCTGCATAGATGTTTCTCTCATATATTCTCACTCCTCTCTCCTGCTACAGTTGTGCAGGGTTCCCCCCCCCTTAAGTCACAGAGGCACTACCACCATCGCCAATTGGCTCAGCCTTTGGTCAGCAGCGAGTCTGTCTTGGAGCCAGCTGGCATTAGCTCTATTGGACATAGGGAAAGCTTCTAGCATCTTCTCACAGAAGCCACCCCTGTAGCCCCCCTGCTACCAAAACCTTGCCATGCAAACCCAATACAATAGAGTTAATTTTCAGGGATGTTTTCATTCTTGCTGAGTAGTGCTTACCCAAAGTCAAGGCCTTTGCTTCTCACACTGCCCTGCCAGCGAGTAGGCTGGGGGTGCACAAGAAGTTGGGAGGGGACACAGCTAGGACAGCTGACCCCAACTGACCAAAGGGCTATTACAGACCATATGACATCACACAGCAATAAAAAGCTGGGGGAAGAAGGAGGAAGGGGGGGGACGTTCAAAGTGATGGCAGTTTGTCTTCCCAAGTAACCGTTATGTGCGATGGAGCCCTGCTTTCCTGGAAATGGCTGAACGCCTGCCAAGTAGTGAATGAATTCTTTGTTTTGCTTTGCTTGGGCACACAGCTTTTGCTTTACCTATTAAACTGTCTTGATCTCAACCCACAAGTTTTCTCTCCCCATCCCACCAGCAGGGAGTGAGCAAGCAGCTGGGTGGTGCTTAGTTGTCAGCTGGGGTTAAACCACAACATTTGATTACCAGAAGTCTGGCAGGGGAAGACACACCTATATCATACTAGCTGCAGCCATCAATAAGTTTGCTTTGAGTCATTTCAGCTTCTGAGAATTATGTTTTGGTTTCCAGAGCATGAAAACATTAACTAGATGGTTCATATAAATATAGATATAACATACATTTTCACTCAAATCCCTCAAAAAGAGCATACATTATATTGGTAAAACCATTTACCCCTTCTTTTTCAGTGACTGTGGTTTTCATACCTACTCTTACTTGCTCAGGTCTCAAGTTTCTGAAGCAACAAAACCCAAAGCCTGACAATGCAACACACACACATTTAGTTTTCCTAACTCATTCCTTTATTATGTAAGAGAGATCTTGAGTTTTGGGGGTTTTTTTGGGGGGGGGTGGGGGGGGGGGGGTGGTGGTGTTAAAAAGATCACATGCATCCACAGCAATCAATGGAAACATGGATCAATAAACAAATGCCTGTACAACACCACAATGTTAGGCTGTATCTCCAGTCAGTTATCACATCAGTTAAAGTACCTAAACTCACAGCTCATGTCCCAAGCCAAAACTCTTATTTAAGTATCAAATAAACAACCCTCTGCAAAAAAGCCTACCCACCCAAAACCATTGATTTGACCAACTTGAGCGTACATCTATTTATAATGCTTCAAAAACTAGAATGAACCAAGAGAGCTGCATTAAAGTAAGTGTAGGAATCTACGCAATGTGATTTGGTTCAAATTTGTCTTATGTTTGTTCATTTTACTTCTAAACACATATGAAGAATTGTTTAGTATTGGTGTTCTAGAACAGAGATGACTGCCAATATCTAGGAAAGAGATGCAGCAGGATAGGCAGAAGTACTCTACACCACCACTCTTCTGCAAAATGTGACACACATGTGCCCCCCCCCCCCCCCCCCAGTCTACCTATCTTGTGATAGCATTGTTTCCCTTCCCACAAAACAGGGAAGTCTAGCAAGCAGAAAAATCTTAGTTTCATAATGTACCACAACATCAGGCCATCTGAAGGCACCAAATCAATGTAAGACTACTTTGCAGATCTACACCACTGTGATGGCTTATTTTCTCCACCAACTCCAAATTTTTAAGAAGCAGATCTACTAAAGAACTCAGAGTGGGGAAAACCCACAAACCAAACCCCCTTGTTCCCTAAACCTTTAAAGCCTCAACACAAGTTTACCTCAGGTTCAGTGTTTGCAGCCAGAGGAAAAGTTAGGGTCTTGATACAGTTGGGTTTTTTACTTCATGATGAAGTAGGAAGGGAAAAACATTGCTCTATAATCAGAAGCTTTTTCTCTGTAATCATTAAAGGCTCAAAAGTTTGAAGGCATAAGGGAGAATTAGCTGTGTCCTGTTTGTAAAGACTTAATCTACCACCCAAAAAAATTCAGTGTTAAAAAAATACCTAGTTGAAACAGATATGCCTGCCAAATATAAGCTATCAGATTTCTGATTTTTTTTTTGTTCCATGAATCACTTGTAGCATTTATTTCACACCTTCTCTTTCAAGGTTATTTGAGGATCACACCTAAGCATTGGAGATGATATAGTATCTGTAAGTAAACTCAAAAATACATAGGTGATTTAAGCTATACAGATGTGTATTTTAGTGAAGTATAGTCTTCACCCATTCATATACATTAACTGTGACAGTAATAGGTAGGAAACAAATTCCACAGTAACTACACAAAACGGTACAGAGAAATACATTATCTTACTTACCTGCCTATATCCTGAAGGTAATGATGACTATGCAGACAAGTTTTCCTCTAGTAGTTCAATGGTGGTGAAGATTAATTATTCTGTGAAGTCTCATATTTGTAAGAAAAGTGTTTTCTGATATGGTGGTGTGTCCTGGTTTCGGCTGGGATAGAGTTAATTTTCTTCCTAGCAGCAGGCATAGTGCTGTGTTTTGGATTTAGTAGGAGAAGAATGTTGATAACAGGCTGATGTTTTTAGTTGTTGCTGAGTACTGCTTATGCTAGTCAAGGACTTTTTCAGCTTCCCATGCTCTGCCAGGGGCACAAGAAACTGGGAGGGGGCACAGCCAGAATAGTTGATCCAAACTGACCAAAGGGCTATTCCATACCATATGACGTCATGCTCAGTATATAAACTGGGGGGGGTTGGCCGGGGAGCAGCGATCGCTGCTCGGGAACTGTCTGGGTATCGGTCGGCGGGTGGTGAGCAATTGCATTGTGCATCACTTGCTTCGTGTATCATTATTATTATTATCATTATTATACTGTTACTATTAGCATTACTATTTTACTTTATTTCAATTATTAAACTGTTCTTATCTCAGCCCAGGAGTGTTTCTCACTCTTACTCCTCCAATTCTCTCCCCCATCCCATCGGGGTAGGGGGAGTGAGCGAGCGGCTGCGTGGTGCTTAGTTGCTGGCTGGGGCTAAACCACGACAGTCCTTTTTGGCGCCCAACGTGGGGCACGAGATAACAACAGATTAATCAGAGTGTATTAAGGAGTCTGTTAACAGTTGCCGGTCACGATATTAGTTCTTCTGATCTGCACCATGTTCTTTTTTTTGCAGCACGCGTTAAAGCTTGCTGTCAGTTTGTGTAGTGTGCTATGCTCTGCAGTGATTCATGATCTTTTGCTTGGGAGGTTCCTTATCAAAGCCCTGACCTTGAGCATTCTTTGGTATTTGGGTTTCATACAGAAGTCACTACTGTACTTCGGGTACTACCTCATAGAGAGAGTTAGCAATTATACTTCTTACTCTGAGAGGCTTGTTGTGGAGGAAATACAGAATGGCACCTTTGCTGCTTTCTTCTATGATGTTTCCTCCTTCATTACAACAACTTTCCTGTATCTTGAACACCCCTGGGCAGTTAAGATACTTCTATTGATAATTCTTGGGAATGTTGTTTCCATTTTGATAAAGGTCAGTAAGCAGTTTAAAAATACCATCCAGAGATCTACCCCAAGGCTGGATAGTTATGAGTGGCAGGGTGTGTGGGATTGTATGCGCAAGTACCTAGGGCAGTGGGGACCTCCAGTGTTTTGGAACTTTACCCCTGAACAAGTGCAGAATCCTGAAGAACTAGTAAAGTATTTGGAAGAAGTATGTTCTCACCCTGGCAACTCCAAAGAGACACAACTCATTGCAACATGCTGGGGACTGGCCCATGCTTATAGAGCCCTGTTTAACACTATTCAGTACCCTCAAGGGAAAGAGAAGGTCTCTGGATCTGATGACAAAACAACAGGCACTGTGGCTACTCCAACCACAGCCACAAGCACTGCAGCTACTCCAACACCCACCACAGGCTCTGTGGCTACTCCAACCACAGCCACAAGCACTGCAGCTACTCCAACACCCACCACAGGCACTGTGGCTACTCCAACACCCACCACAGGTACTGCAGCCACTCCAACCCCAGTGGCAGGCACTGCGGCTAAACCAGAGAACCAACCTGCACCGGTATCAGTTGCCCCTATACAGAAGAAGAAATACACGAGGAAATCAGTTCGTTTAGTAAGGGATGAAGATGAACCAGGGCCATCACGAGAACCAGAGGAGGAAGAACCCATAAATGAGATGGTGACCACCCGATCCCTATCCCTGAGTGAGCTGCGAGATATGCGAAAAGATTTCGGTCGTCATCCAGGCGAGCACATCATCACCTGGCTGCTCCGATGCTGGGATAACGGGGCCAGTAGCCTGGATTTAGAGGGTAGGGAAGCCAAGCAGCTGGGATCCCTTTCCAGGGAAGGGGGCATTGACAAAGCAATTGGAAAAGGGGCAAAACCGCTCAGCCTCTGGAGGCGACTTCTGTCAAGCGTGAAGGAAAGGTATCCCTTCAAGGAGGATGTTTTATACCGCCCAAGCAAATGGACCACTGTAGAGAAAGGTATCCAGTACCTGAGGGAATTAGGCGTGCTGGAGGTGATTTACAGTGACCTGAATGATGAGCGGTTAACCAAAGACCCAGATGAAGTCAGGTGCACACAATCCATGTGGCGGAAGGTGGTACGGAGCGCACCAGCATCGTATTCCAACTCGTTGGCAATACTAGCCTGGAAAGACGACGAGGCACCAACGGTGGATGAAGTGGCTAGACAACTCCGGGACTACGAAGAAAAGCTCTCTTCCTCCCTACGGGCCTGTGTCTCGGCTGTGGAAAAACTGTCTGAAAAAATATGCCAAGAGTTCCAACAACTCAGAGAGGATCTGTCCTACTCCCCACCTGCACGGACCAGTGTCTCAGCCATTAGGAGTCAACGTCCCTATGCTCAAGAGAGAGGATATAGAGGATACACACCACGGGGCACCCTGTGGTTTTACCTGCGTGATTATGGAGAGGACATGAGAAAGTGGGATGGAAAACCCACCTCAACCTTAGAGGCACGGGTGCGTGAGTTGCAAGGAAAAACTATTAGAAAAGGCGGTTCTCCCAGGAAAATTGCAGCTCCAGTTTCCAGTGAGCAGTTCCCGAGACAGAGTAAGAGGGCTAATTTTACTTCCGACCTTGATCAGGGGACTTTTGATTCACATTTACAGGAAGTGAACAACGAATACTGTGACCAGTGTTAGAGGGGCCCTGCCTCCAGCCAGGTGGAGGAAAGGGACAACCGGGTTTACTGGACTGTGTGGATTCGATGGCCTGGAACGTCAGACCCACAGGAGTATAAGGCTCTAGTGGACACTGGTGCACAGTGCACGCTAATGCCATCAAACTATAGAGGGGCAGAACCCATTTGTATTTCTGGAGTGACAGGGGGATCCCAACAGCTAACTGTACTGGAAGCTGAAGTGAGCCTAACTGGGAATGAGTGGCAAAAGCACCCCATTGTGACTGGCCCAGATGCTCCGTGCATCCTTGGCATAGACTACCTCAGGAGAGGGTATTTCAAGGACCCAAAAGGGTACCGGTGGGCTTTTGGTATAGCTGCTTTGGAGACAGAGGAAATTAAACAGTTGTCCACCTTGCCCGGTCTCTCAGAGGACCCTTCGATTGTAGGGTTGCTGAAGGTTGAGGAACAACACGTGCCGATTGCTACCACAACTGTGCACAGGCGGCAATATCGCACCAACCGAGACTCCCTGATTCCCATCCATAACCTGATTCGTCGACTGGAGAGCCAGGGAGTGATCAGCAAGACTCGCTCACCCTTTAACAGTCCCATATGGCCAGTGCGAAAGTCTAATGGGGAGTGGAGACTAACAGTGGACTATCGTGGCCTGAACGAAGTTACACCGCCGCTGAGTGCTGCCGTGCCAGACATGCTAGAACTTCAATATGAACTGGAGTCAAAGGCAGCTAAGTGGTATGCCACAATTGATATTGCTAATGCATTTTTCTCCATCCCTTTGGCAGCAGAGTGCAGACCCCAGTTTGCTTTTACCTGGAGGGGTGTTCAGTACACCTGGAACCGACTGCCCCAGGGGTGGAAGCACAGCCCCACCATTTGCCATGGACTGATCCAGACAGCACTGGAACAGGGTGAAGCTCCAGAACATCTGCAGTACATTGATGACATCATTGTGTGGGGCAATACAGCAGAAGAAGTTTTTGAGAAGGGAAAGAAAATAGTCCAAATCCTTCTGAAGGCTGGTTTTGCCATAAAACAGAGTAAGGTCAAGGGGCCTGCACAGGAGATCCAGTTTTTAGGAATAAAATGGCAAGATGGACGTCGTCAGATCCCAATGGATGTGATCAACAAAATAACAGCTATGTCCCCACCAACTAGCAAAAAGGAAACACAAGCTTTCTTAGGTGTTGTGGGGTTTTGGAGAATGCATATTCCAAATTACAGCCAGATCGTAAGCCCTCTCTATCAAGTGACCCGGAAGAAGAACGAATTCAAATGGGGCCCTGAGCAACAACAAGCCTTTGAACAAATTAAACGTGAGATAGTTCATGCAGTAGCCCTTGGGCCAGTCCGGGCAGGGCAGGATATTAAAAATGTGCTCTACACCGCAGCCGGCGAGAATGGCCCTACCTGGAGCCTCTGGCAGAAAGCACCAGGGGAGACTCGAGGTCGACCCCTAGGGTTTTGGAGTCGGGGATACAGAGGATCCGAAGCCCGCTACACTCCAACTGAGAAGGAGATACTGGCAGCATATGAAGGGGTTCGAGCTGCTTCAGAAGTGGTTGGTACTGAAGCACAGCTCCTGCTGGCACCCCGACTGCCGGTGTTGGGCTGGATGTTCAAAGGGAGGGTCCCCTCTACACATCATGCAACTGATGCTACATGGAGTAAGTGGGTTGCATTGATCACACAACGGGACTCATTTCCGAAACAACCTCATAGACACCTGGGCCAAAGAGCACGGCATTGAGTGGGTGTATCACATCCCTTACCATGCACCAGCCTCCGGGAAAATTGAGCGATACAATGGATTGTTAAAGACTACCCTGAGAGCAATGGGTGGTGGGACGTTTAAACATTGGGATACGCATTTAGCAAAAGCCACCTGGTTAGTCAACACCAGGGGATCTGCCAATCGAGCTGGCCCTGCCCAATCAAAACTTTTACGTACTGTAGAAGGAGATAAAGTTCCTGTAGTGCACATGAAAAATATGCTGGGGAAGACAGTCTGGGTTACTTCCCCCTCTGGCAAAGGCAAACCCATTCGTGGGATTGCTTTTGCTCAAGGACCTGGGTGCACTTGGTGGGTGATGCGAAAGGATGGGGAAGCCCAATGTGTACCTCAAGGGAATTTGATTTTGGGTGAAAATAGCCAATGAACTGAATTGTATAATATTAATTGCTTTATAATACTGTATGTTATCTCTTAACTATATGTTATCTCTTAACTGCATGTTAATATAATAATATAGTAGGTTAATATTAAGTATATAATACTATATATTATGATTGCTATATGCCGCATCAATGGTATTGCAGTAAGAATTGCCCAGCCTAAGGAAAATGAACTTTGATGAAACCATGTTGGAATGAGAACTGACTTCAGCATGCAACAGTCCAACACTGCACACCACCTCTCCTGCTCTGAAAGACTGTGATGACAGATGGAACCCAAAGTCATGGGCTAAATGAACTCAATGGACATTTTAGAGGGATGGGCCATAGACGAAGGGAATGATATCTGTGTGTATATCAAGATAGGGAAAGGGGTGGTGATTAATTGGAACACATTGGAAAGGGGAGGGCCTGTGCATGACGTAGATGGTATAGAATAAGGGGTGGATACTGTCCTGGTTTCGGCTGGGATAGAGTTAATTTTCTTCCTAGCAGCAGGCATAGTGCTGTGTTTTGGATTTAGTAGGAGAAGAATGTTGATAACAGGCTGATGTTTTTAGTTGTTGCTGAGTACTGCTTATGCTAGTCAAGGACTTTTTCAGCTTCCCATGCTCTGCCAGGGGCACAAGAAACTGGGAGGGGGCACAGCCAGAATAGTTGATCCAAACTGACCAAAGGGCTATTCCATACCATATGACGTCATGCTCAGTATATAAACTGGGGGGGGTTGGCCGGGGAGCAGCGATCGCTGCTCGGGAACTGTCTGGGTATCGGTCGGCGGGTGGTGAGCAATTGCATTGTGCATCACTTGCTTCGTGTATCATTATTATTATTATCATTATTATACTGTTACTATTAGCATTACTATTTTACTTTATTTCAATTATTAAACTGTTCTTATCTCAGCCCAGGAGTGTTTCTCACTCTTACTCCTCCAATTCTCTCCCCCATCCCATCGGGGTAGGGGGAGTGAGCGAGCGGCTGCGTGGTGCTTAGTTGCTGGCTGGGGCTAAACCACGACATGGTGTATATATAAGTATGGTATAATGGTGGTTAACCAGTATGATCAAAACCAGAGGGAGATAAGAGATCACAGCTAAAAGATGTTTTGCTATGAAACTATAACCTATCATCTCAAAGCTTCATCTTTTCTGCTTTATATCTATATATCTAGATAGATTATATCAATTCATACATTCTATTATATTTGAAACAGTGAATGACCTAGAGCACTTTAAAATTTCTGAAGTGATAAGCAAGGCCAAACTGATCAAGAGGTATTATGACACTTCTTGTTCAAGAAGGCCAAAACATCAAATTTAAAAAAAAATATTCAACTCTTCAATTTTGAAATTAAGAGTTCTCTACTTCCAGAGATATGTTTCCCCTCCTCAACTGATCAAACAGCAGACAAAGCATCTACTACCAGCCTCTGATTTAATTATAGCTATCAGCCCTCCTCTGTTACAAGCAGTGGTTGACACTTGCTAAAAAACAGTGAAGTAACAACTGGAGAATACTATGTAATTAATACAATATCCAGACAAAATTATTCGAGAAGCTAGGGCAAAGCAAGTACTATAAAATTATCAGATCTACGCTTTAACAGTGGACTGTGTCTAAAAGTGTTGAAACATCTTCACTGAATAAAATAAAAATCACTGGAAGCAGAAAAGCAAAGCACCAGTTTTGAAAGACCATGATCAATGAAAGAAAGCGAGATCAACAGCAAGCTTGGATACACACTAAATATTAATCCAGAAGAGAGAGCATCATCCAGTGAAACATCACTCTTTCCTGGAACTCTTTGATAATTCCCTGCACACTCCCATCATCCAAGTACCTGGCAGCCCAACAGCACCCGCAGATCTGCTGGAACCCCACAGAACATTTTTGTTTAACCACATGTCTAGCTATGTTTTGATGAGCATTAAAAAAAGCCAAAACAAAATCCCCTCACACCCCCCAAGTATCACATTTCTTTGTAAATTCTGAGCTCACACTTGTTACAAGTAGAATCTAAATTCACAGTAATTTTGTTTCTCATCTCTGTTAATTTGCTCTAAATGTAATAGTTTCACTGTACCATTAGTCCCTTAAATTTCCTGTCTGATGCTAACAGAATGGAACCACTCACGCTCTAAGCTGGTGAAAGCACTTTCAAAAGGGCATTTACCAGTTATATCAGCAGCGGAGCTGAAAACGAAACCAGCTATTAGATGTTTATGCAGAAAGGCAAGAACAGTTAGGCGCAAAAATATCTGGTCAGGTTCTTTTTAGCCCACTCCACTATCTACAAACAAGTTCAGAATTATGGAGCTGAGCATGTGTAAACACAGGAAAGGCAAAGATGGGGGGGGGGGGGGCGCAGCAGTGGCGAGCACATAACCTAACAAAGAGGTTTATTTGGCCAACTGATAGAAGCCCCAACATACTCCTGTTGAAACAGAGAATTATGAAGAAAAAAAAATTGTTGTTTATTAAGAATCTTATTTAATCCACTAAAAAACCCAAATAATTGATTACTACATTAAAAAAAATTAGTAATAAGTAAAGATTCCTGTACTGGAAATTAAAAAAAGAAAACAAAACAAAAGCCACCCAGCAAACAAAACCAACCCAAACCAACCAGTCTGTCTTTAGAGATGTTAAAGGTTTTTTCCTCTTCCTAAAGCAGCAACACACACCACAGAAGGTACCCAGATACAGGTTATTTGGCTTGCTGTTAAAAGAGGCTATATTGTGAAAACTCCCAGCACAATTTAAATGAATCTCTTCCAGCTAACAGCAGCACTAGTCCTTGTGAATTTGGAGAAACTGTAAGCATCTTAGTACTTTAAGGAACACTATACATCCTCAGCTCTTACAGGAAAGAACACAATTCTTACAAATTCTTCACAAATATCTTGTTCTCTTTAGGAGAGGAAAGTATGACTCAAACCTGGCGGCCCCTGACAAGGAGCTGAAACTTGAAGAGACAGTGTGTACTGTGAAGAGACTGCCTCTTTGTAAGTGGCACTGGCATTCTCTGGTTGTGGTGTCAAAACCTCATTTGGTGACAATGCCAAGTTAAGGTATTTTCACCTCCTCCTCCCTCCCCTCCAAGCTATTTTTTTTTTCTCTCTTCTAAAAAAAATATTTCACAAAATTGGATTGGTTATGTCATTCATTTCACTGAATGAGACTGGCAAACACTCAGGTCCGTACAAAACAATGAACCACAGTGCTGCACTCTGGGGGAGAGAACAAGCAGCAGGAAATACAAGTGGTTTTTTTGAACCATTTCACCATTTTAATGTGAAGCTATAGTCTGAGTCTCCCCACTCCTGATATGAAAACAATGCTCAACTGCATCCATGCCTGCATGTCCTCACGCAGGCAGGGAACACCAAAATCTACAATGTATTTGCTTACATACAGCATTCAGAGCAAATGAAATAAAAGGCATTACTCATGAAACAACAATGGGGAATGGTAACAACAGGAGGAGGAACATGTTAGTAAATACATTAAATAACCAGTTATTAAATGCAAAAATACGAAGGATACTTACTACATTTTTGAGAAAATAAAGGGAACAGACAGGGCAGAGATCAGCTTTGCTTTTACTGATTCAACAGCCACTAAGATACAAGCAAAACCAGTGATACTCTACTCCTAGCTCACTGAAATACAAAAGCTGCTAACAAAACTCAAAGCTTCTCTTGGAGTTAACTACTTTCCAAGCTCTCAATGTCTATATATACTTAAAAAAAAAACCCCCACACAAACAAAAAGACACCCACCCACCTCCAGGGGCCAGGGCAGCAAGATAATTTCAGGTAACTCCAAGATGATCAGTGCCAGGTGTGATTTCTGGAGACATTTGCTGAAATCATCTGCTGCTTGTATTCTATGAATTAAATTCTAATTGAATTTCTATTTACTATTTCTATTTGTTTTGGTTTAAACTATTCAGAAATCCTTCATACAATTAAGCTCTGAAATTCTTGATCAAACTATTTTATAAAAACTTTTTACTTATTTATAATGGTGTTGATATCAATAACATTTTCTTGGTTCAACAGCAGAATTCTCCTGCTTAATTGAAACTAGAGACTATCTAACCAGATATTTGTTGCAACAGTTGTTTTCCAGCTTAAAAAAGTATCTAACCTGACTATGCTAAAACAAACCTGAAGAGTCATTATGACAAGTAAAACCCACCATAAGTATATCAAAAGAAATCTTCAGAATGTTTATTTCTATACATTTCCATATTGCTGCTTTTTTTGCAGTTACAACAAAGCAGTCAGTACTTGGCCTTATCATGCCAAAAGCTTAACAATGACAGAAACAGATTGACTTTGTCAAAAAATAGAAGTATTCTTTTTAAACTGAGAAAAGAAGCAAAAAAAACCTCTTGGCAAATACCTGCATGATAAGATATCCTACATAGCCTTTAAGTGAAATGCAGTAATATTCAACAGTCTGTTATATTCCTAGACTAAGGCATCAGTAAGGCACAGGTATACAGGAGTACAGATCTGAAATTTAAGGCAAGATCCATTACAGAAACACCTTTAACAAAAAAGAGGACAAGGAAATCATAGATTAAGTTTACAGTAAAAAGAAATTAGAATATGTTCAGATACCCAAACAATTGTAACTTTGGCTTTTTTTATATTTATATTGACTTTTTATATTAACACTACATAATAAACTCCCTCCCCCCCATCACTACACAACCACAGCCCAGGTAGTTGCAATTTAGTTCTCTCACGTTTCCTTTTGCTCTGTTTTTAAGGCAGCTCTAGAAACTAACTTCCATCTAGACAGCCAAACTATTCAAGTAAGTGCCACTATAACATTTAATCTGAAGAATGATCTCTAGTTGTATACCATTAACAGTGCTGCTGAGATTAGTATTAGATCCAAACTTCATTTCTGATGTTCAGCTTGACTGCATATTCTTTGGGTAAGTATTTGTAGCATTACTAAGAAAACATTATGAGGAATAAATTGATTTTTAAAACCACTTGAGTCTCACTTGTTTCTCCTCCCCAAATCAAGAAAAGCTATATAGATTCAAGGATATCTACTATGGCAATCTAAAGTTTGAAGGAAACCATAGGAGCCCCTCAAACCTTCATGGAATATAAAAAAAAATTGTTTTTTTTTGTTTGGGTTTTGTTGTTGGTAGTTTGTTGGGTTTTTTTGTTTGGTTTTTTTTAAAAAGCTATGGCATCAATGTTTCACTATTTCAACACTGATGTTTTCAAATGACTACAGAATTCCTTTAGATTACAGAACTGACATGTTTGGGTTTTTGTGTTTGTCACTTTTGAATTAATAGGTAGCCAGGAACATGAAATATTTATCCCAACAGGATACTGAAGTGAACTCCATCCCCCACTAGCCACCATATCCCTTTTTTTTTAAGCATGCAGTACAAATCAATCACAGCTACTGTACAGCTAATAATCACAGCTATTTGGTACAGCTAGCTGTACCAAGCTACTCCAGAACTGCTTTGCTTTCAGAATTCACTAGTTTCTACATTAAATAACTCAATTTTCTTTCATTGTTGCTGTGAAAAAGATCCATGGAAACAAACAGGACAAGTTCCTGACTTTCTAGACAAAGAAAACTATGAAAATTAAATACACAGAGCAACCAGACTAAGAGGTATAAAACCATATTAAACTGTTTATACTTCTGGCTTAGTCCTTTGAGGGATTATATCTGGATCTACTGTACAAGTGCTGTGTATCACAAACTGTCAACATCTATTCAAGCAGAAGGAAGAGATACTGTCTTAATTCCTTCAGTTATAACATAGTCAAAAAGAGATGAACCAGCATAGGGGAAGGGAAGAGGCAATGCTAGTAATTTGTCCATAGGAAGCCACAAACCTTATGGAGCAGTAAGCACAGCTGAGGCAGAGAATGCCAAAGCACACAAAGCCTACAGCCTTGCAGGCTAGACAAAAGGCTGGAAAAAAGCGAGTATGTGCAGGTGCTTCCATCTCCTTAAGTTACACACTATTTGTAGCAATGCCAGATTAAATATGCAGAAGATTTTGTATGTTTTAAACTGGTATTTTACAGTAAGTCTCAAAGTTACAGTCACTGAAGTGTCAATGTTTATTAGCATTTCCACAATCTGAGCAGCACTATTAATAAAATCAGAGCAGACAGAAGCTGCTGTCATATGTTGTTGGGGGTTTTTTTGGCAGGGGGGACAAATCCTCCACAGAAATTCATACAGAAGTTCTGAAGACAAAATATTCTATTGGGCGTTCTTGTTATTCATGAGAAATGCTTGCCTCTAGGAATCCTTACAATATGAGGTGAAAGCAACTTAGTGCCATCTGCACTGGCATCATTTAATGATAATAATGATAATATAATTTAATGATAATAAAAAGGCTGATTCTGAACATGTGCTGCTTTTCCACAGAGCTTTGAACAGAAAGTTGAACTTTATTTGGCTTCTTAATAGTTTTGATATTCTTAAATATACTCTCTAGCTAAATAATGTTAATATACCAATAATAGAGAAATAACATGATATGATGTTCACCTGGGCTTTAGTTCAGCAAACCAGAAAGAACAGTAAGAGGCCCAACAAGAATTCAAAGTATTTTTTCCAAGCATCTCTTATCCAAGTTTTTTGAAAACATGCTTATACTGCTTTTTAAAATAATTGTTTTTTAGTTCTTAGGAAAGATAAAATGCTAAAGCTCCACAAGTCAAAACATCTAATAATAGATATTAAGCTTTAAAATATACACTTATTTTCCTGCAACTTAGTTTCCCATATATTCCCCCTTCTATATATGCACACAATTACATGTAAATATATATCATTCACTTGGCTCTTCAACAGATATTTATAACTAAAAAAGTTGCCTTCAAAAGAACATGAGAGATGATGCAGAATCAAATTCAAGTGCTTTGGAGGTAATTATTACAACATAAAGAAAAAGGATTTATATTTTAATATATTGTGCAGCTGGTTCAGAGGAAATAAAAATAATGTACTTACCACTGTGTTACTTTTTTCTCTCTGCTGCTTCTTCCCCAAACTTTCAAAGCCAACATTCTGTTTAAGACAAAGTTACAAAAATTTTAGTCAACCCTATCTCTACTAGATAAGAACAAACTGATATTTTATTGTATTGGATATTTATTTTGCTTTCAGAGTTTTGGGTTGGGGTTTTTGGTTTGGTTTTGGGGTTTTTTTGTTTGTTGTTTTTTTAAAACTTCCTCACACCTACATATTGTGTATGATCTTTTATTAGACATTGAAATACTTTAGGGAGGGACACATCTAATTTTATTTGTGCAGTACTTGAAATATGGTACCATGTCTTATAGGGACCATGGGAGTGTATAAAATGCTGGTGACAACCAACACTCACACTTCTGTAAGCAAGGAGCGATTGGCTAAATATTGCATTAAGCAGATGCTGACTCACTAACACAGACAGCCTGTTAACTTAGTATGAGGAAGACAGACATCATCTAGATACCAAAATGAATATGACTACCAAGCATGAGAAAGAAGCACAGGGAATAAGAACCTTTGGCAAAGATTTTGGGCACAGTATTTAACTGTATACTGAATTTTCCAATAGAAACTTGTGAAACTTAAAACAAACGAGTCCCAGAATGAGTCATTCACATGAATGACCCAAAGATTTTCACAGAGCATGCGCTCCTGTCCTAAAATACAAATTACCTGAGATTCAAGTCCTCTTGGACAACATTTAAGTTTAGGTTTCCAACATCCCAGATGAATAACCTATTATTTATACCCCGTTAATTAAGAACTATAAAGGTGGTACATTTCCCTCCATTTAAAACCTACTCAGGTATACTCTGAATATACCTCCTGTATCAGGCAGACACTGTCATTTTTCATAGAATCATAGAATCATTTAGGTTGGAAAAGACCTTTAAGATCATCCAGTCCAACCATTAACCTAACATTACCAAGTCTACCACTAAACCAATTAAGGGTAGAGTAGCAATTTCATGTTTCCTGGCTTGGTGGCTGGATTATTTATAATGAAAGTAAAAAAATAGGAAATAGTTTTCTAGAAACTAGGAAATGCCACAGCTTATGCACAAAATTGGATCCTAGAGCTATTTCAGCTTATTAAACTAGAGAAGGCTGTGGATACATGCTACAGCAGAAACCTAGGCATAGACAGAATTCATACTGCAAATTTTACACTCTGTGAATGCTTGTGGCACTCTAAATGCATGGGTTGGTCTTGTGTCTGTGGCCTTTTATTGCTACTGGCTGGTCCAGGAGATTCTGCAGTTTGAGCTGCTAACCATCTGAGGCTTTATATTTGAATTTATCAAATTAAGCATAAATACACTGGACTCAATTGTTAGAACCAATAACCACCTAGTAGTCTGAAATTAGTTTAGAAAATAGATATTAGGAACTTGATGAATCTTTTACATTTCCCATATTTCAGAAACACAATTTTACAGCATAATAGAGATTTTGAATTAAAATTGTTACAAAATAGCAACTGTTTGCTGTTAGTTTCTGCTATAATTATATACTTAGTTCTAGATCTCACTCTACCAGCCAAGTCATTGTTAGGGTATGGAAGTTCCCGAGTTCTTTCCTTCCAGGGCAGAGGTGAGCAGTGCTAGTTCAGCAACACTGAAGTCTATTTTTAGATGTCATTTTTCCCCCTGCACATGTACAACTTTCCAATTAACAATTGCTATTATGAACCTTTTACTTCTACATTTATTTTGTTCCTCACTGCTTTACAAAGTTGAATGAGAAGACATCACTAACCAGTTTGATTACAAATAGCAATCTGAGAACTTACTTGTGAAATTGCTAAACATTCATAGCTACAAATAAAGATAACCTCTGCTGTGCTCTGAACATACAAAATGATACAAAAATATTACGGTGTTATTGCTTGTTTGGGTGAGTTTAAAGAAAAAAGTCAGATACTTTTTTATAGCTTCAACTGTCAATTATTGTGCACATCAATTCACTGTCATAACAGTATATTATTAACTCACCCCATATGCCCATTATGAAGATCAATTCTTGAATGTCAGCATTCTCTATAAACAATAACAAAGGAAGAAACCAGGAAGAATAATAAACTTCTACATTCAAAAAAGGAATTAGGCAGTAGAGCAGGAACAAAGCAGAAAGATGAATTTTTACAAATGCACTGATTTGAAGTAGGGATATACTCTCAAGGCAAGTGTCCTGTATTAAAACTTTTTAGTAAGCTGTGAACAATTGAACAGCTGTCTTACTGGAAGTTGAAATTTCCTGTTTGAACCAATATTAAATTCATAACTAATGGCAACAGCTACTGATTGTGACTAACCACATACAAGATCATAGCAAAATTTATTTTTACTCTATTATACTTCACACAGGTATGTGCCATCTGCTACTGAGGTATGCTCCATTTCTCCGTGACATTATCACATTATTCTTGAAAAGACTAATGCTGCTGCTTAATCTCATGGTTTGAGCCAATTTATAAACACTAAGCTTTGGCTTGCTGTCAGATCTCTTCACTACCTGCCTGAGAATCAATGATTATTAAGAGAACAGATTGTCACTTTTTACCATATAATTTAAACCTACCCAAACCCCTATCACAAAGCTAATTTACATTCTGTGAATACTATTCCAGAAGCAATTTGTTTTACAGATGGAATGGAGCTATACAATCCCCTTTTTTTTTTTTTTTTTTTACTATGTGTTGTCGTTTAACCTGGTAGGCAGCTAAACACCACACAGCCATTCACTCGCTCCCCCCCATCCCCAGTGGGATGGGGGAGAGAATGGGGGGGGGGGGGGGGGGGGGGAATAGTAATATTCATGGGTTGAGATAAAGATAGTTTAATAAGACAGAAAAGGAAGGTAAAATAATAATATTAATATCCAAAGCAAGTGATGCACAATGCAATTGCTCACCACCCGCCGACCGATGCCCAGCCAGTTCCCCAGCAGCGATCGCTGCCCCCTGGCCAACCCCCCCAGTTTCTATACTGCCCATGACGTCATATGGTATGGAATAGCCCTTTGGTCAGTTTGGATCAACTATTCTGGCTGCGCCCCCTCCCAGTTTCTTGTGCGCCTGGCAGAGCATGGGAAGCTGAAAAGTCCTTGACTAGCATAAGCAGTACTTAGCAACAACTAAAAACATCAGTGTGTTATCAGCATTCTTCTCATCCTAAATCCAAACCACAGCACTATGCCTGCTACTAGGAAGAAAATTAACTCTATCCCAGCCAAAACCAGGACACTATGTAACAGGATTACAATCCTCTTCTAACACACAAAAACAATCCAGGACCACGAGCCACCTGAACTAAAAAGGCAAACAGTTCTTTAAGGTAATAAAGATTTCTATAATTTGAAGTCACAGAGCTGCAAGGTAATTAATCCCCAGCTCACAAGAAAGTTTAAGGAAATTAATATGCTGAATTCAACTGATTGGAAAATGGTCCTAGTTTTTTTTTCTGTAAAACAAAACACCCCAAACAAAAACAGAAAAGCCAAAACCCCCGAAAAACACAAAATAAAAAACCAAAGACAGCCACCGGAAACCCCTCCAAAACACCCCAAACAAAAAACAAAACAAAAAAAACCACACACATGCCCCCAAACAAACCACACAACACTAAACCACTCTGCAGATTGAACTTGGATGTAACCAATGCAGAGATAGCTTTTTGAATCTGAAAACACACAAGAACACAATTGTTATTTAAAACCCTGGATAGAAAATGGCAGCATCCAGAAAAGAACAGGATACAGGTTTCCTGTGTTCCCTCTGATAATGAGGTTCTAGTGAGGGTTGTTTTGCCTCAATTCTTAATGGCTTTTTATTAAACTTGATCAAAACTAACACAGCATAAGTTTAACATGCAGAAACTGCTGTTTGTGCATAGTCTGCAGGTCACCAGTAGGTTTCTCCTCATTCCCAGTTTCTCATTCTTTGAAGGGTCATCTTGGAGAAATACATCGCCTGGAAGAACATGCCCTTCACATATTGACAGAAGTGCTACCAAACTGCATACCCTGAAATGCATTTTGAAGATTATATCCATGCATCTTCCAAAACCCTTTTTACAGCAGTTGCCCATTCCAGTTCACAGTATCTTCCAGTAATACATGAAATGGAGTATTAGATCTGATAGGCAAACAATGGGGTGGGTTTTTTTTTTGGTTTTATACATACAGCTCCATTCTCACTTCTGAGTGAAGAAGGAATCAGGATGTGAGCTCTAAAAATGACCTGATACCTGTTTAATCTCAAATCAATTCTTCTGGATCTTCCAGATCTTCTCCAACAAGCCAATGTGAGATCTGGCCAAAAAAATTAAGTCTTTATTTAAAGCTCTCATAGCAATAAAGCAAATCACCTGTTTACCTGATTACTGAATTTTAACTTCTTAGAGAAACTGCATTAGATGACATCTCTATGCAATATTCTGTCTAGCAATAAGACATTGCAACTAAAAAAGAAAAACACAAACCCACACCTTTTCCAACGGTGATTTTTCTAGTAGGGAAAAATCTCAGTAGTAAAGATCAATAGTGAGATTAATGGACTGATCCAATCTAGATACCAGCTTTCGTTTTGATACCATTAAGGGATCAGAACTGAGACAGACCGACAGTGTCATAGATGAAAATCATTCAACACAGCTTTAATTCATGTGCTCCAAGACTAAGCACATAGTCCAGTTTTCCCATAAAACTATAAAGATCTAGAAAAGAACTTATTTGAAGTTAACAGTAGTCTGGTGTTCACACCAATGAGAGACTGGGCTGAGAATAAATGCTAACAGCATGATCTATAAAAATAGAGACCAGAATAAGCACTAGCAGTTAGATATCAATAGTGGTGTTAGCACTCCAGTTAAAAAGAAACATTCTCACCAGCTTCAACTAGACCTGGCAGGCTAGTATCTACACCAAAAATAGCAAACGCTAAGACAGAGCTTAACCAGTTTACCTAATATCCACTAGTTTCAGACTAACAAGTCTTAAACTTAAGTCTTGCTAAATTGAAAAAATGCCTGGGTAATCACTCCCTACAGAAACCACATCTCTATCGCCACTCAATCAGTTATTGTTTGCTTTAAATGCACATTTAAAGAAAACTACAGCTGACATGCTTCAAAAGGAGGGACATTTAAAAGAGGAGCCTTTACTCTCAGTCAAAATTTTCTCTCTTAGAGAGGTATGGGAATAAAAAGGAAAGTAAGGAAAGCCATATAAAAAAGGGAAAATAAAAACTTGGTTGGTTTGTTAACATGCCTTCTATCAGTCCAAGGTTTCTCAGTCAACTAATACTACTCTACAGGTGATCCTTCCAATGATAGTATCCTCAATAAAGAGGAGAGCCCCTAAGGAGTAGTCTCTTTTGCATCTTCATCCATTCCATCACAATTTCTTGCGCTGGTGGTTAACCCATTCCTCTTCACTTCTGCTGGTTCCTCTTTGTCCTGGTTTCGGCTGGGATAGAGTTAGTTTTCTTCCTAGTAGCAGGCATAGTGCTGTGTTTTGGATTTAGTAGGAGAAGAATGTTGATAACACACTGATGTTTTAGTTGTTGCTAAATACTGCTTATGCCAGTCAAGGACTTTTCAGCTTCCCATGCTCTGCCAGGTGCACAAGAAACTGGGAGGGGGCACAGCCAGAATAGTTGATCCAAACTGCCCCAAGGGCTATTCCATACCATGTGATGTCATGCTCAGTATATAAACTGGGGGGGTTGGCCGGGGAGCAGCAATCGCTGCTTGGGAACTGTCTGGGTATCGGTCGGTGGGTGGTGAGCAATTGCATTGTGCATCACTTGCTTTGTATATTATTATTACTATTATTATTATATTGTTGTTATTATTATTATTTTACTTTGTTTCAATTATTAAACTGTTCTTATCTCAACCCAGGAGCGTTTCTCACTCTTACTCCTCCGATTCTCTCCCCCATCCCATCGGTGTAGGGGGAGTGAGCGAGTGGCTGCGTGGTGCTTAGTTGCTGGCTGGGGCTAAACCACGACACTCTTTCAGTATGTTCCTTCCCACCCCAAGTTGCTTCCCTTGCCTTTCTAACACTACAGTATCCCTTCCATCTCACAGGAAAGCTCTGGATGATGAGCACTTCTGAGGATTGCCTACTTAAGTTCAGTGCATATAAAACTAGAACTTGATCTCAACCACCACCAACAACTGTTCTTATCACATGCTTTGATTACTTCTGTGGAAATCACTAGCATCCTGCCCATTACTCTGACCCACAACTCTCCTCAGTTTTTTCTCCCTTGAGTTCCTGTATTCACACTTCCCCCCTGCCCCAAACACCCAAACCAAAACCTTAACCACACAAAATTGCTCCACTTACTATAAAAATAATTTCTAGGATGCTGCTTGACTGGTGTTGCTTGTTTGAGTACCCCTATTTTCCCCCTTTTCTATTAGAGAGATAAGCAGCTTAGTTTCACCCCCCCCCCCCAAACTATTTTCTCATTCAAAAATCAAGAGGGAGACTCCTAATCAAAAAGTTAGCTTCTATCACCATCATCAATTTTTCAAAACAATGTTTGAAGGCATCCCCACACAGATATATAAAATTAATTCACTATGAATTCTTTCTTCCTTATCACTTGCCTTCACAACAACACATAAAAATAAAATCCCAACAATTACCAGGCTGCTGATGTGCAAATATTATTGCTCATCAAACTAACCAATACTTACCACCACCACCACCCCCAATATCATGTGCTCCTCTATCCATCCAGGTCATTTTAAGCTGTCCTGGAGGACATACAATCTGTTGCCTATCCCACACTTGCGTGGAATCATGATAGGTAATTCCTGTTTGTTTACTAAAACTCCTTTGGGTTACATCATCACAAATGTGATCACACTGGGAAAAAAATGGTTTTTACCCATCCTGCTTTAAGACACATTAAAATGCATTATACACATTACATTTGTACCAACATATGCATAATAAAACCAGCACAGTTATGCTGGTACAAGCATTTAGGCTTTCTAACTAGAACATTTAAAGGAGAGATATTTATCTGGTCTGTTTCTTTACTGTCCCAAATAGTAGCAAGCAAAAATACAAATAAAGTTTAATAAGAACATAAAATTCAAGAGAAGAAATACACTATGTCCTGACTATCTTCCCATATAACAGGGAAATAAACAAACTGTGGTAATTAGCCCACAATTTATCTTGATATGTGCTGTGAGCAATGACAGAAGGCAGTAGTCAAGCAATTTCCTTGAAATCTGAAAGAAGGTTGGGTTTTTTGTTCCCCTCATGCTCCGATTGCCTCAAATCACAGCTGTAGAAGCTACCTTTGTGCTTTCAGAGAGTTTTTCCTCTGGATTAGAGGGGAGGTGTTTCAGCTCCTAAGTAAACATGAACACATTTATAACTGAATAGAGATACAGAACAAGTCTAGAATACTTTTTATTTGAAGTCTGTATTTTAGCAAAAAAGGTAGGGAAGGAATGAAGGACCATCAGCAGCCATATAAGCATCTAGATTGAGCAAGAGAATGGCTTGAGTTCTAAATAGCCTGGTAGTAGCAAAAAGACCACAAGAAGCTTTTCATCTAGCCAAAAATAAGAGGTGGATCAAGCAGGTTCATATCCTCAAATAGCAACAGTAACATGCAAAAGATGAGCAGTGCTCCTTTCACACATTTGCAACTAGTTCAAGGGGGGGGGCCTAAGAAGAAATCATTTCACCTTATATACCAGGAAAAAAAAAAAAAAGAATCCTCTAACCTAAAAATAGATGGAAACAAATTAATTATAGGATTATAGTGAGGGATCAAGAAATTTAAAGTGAGCCACTTGTCTGTTGAACAAGCCTACAAAGGAGTCAGATTAAGTTTGATCATCAAGTCCTCCTGGAATTTCTCAATTATGAAAGTCTCCTATTTTGCCAAGTGACTGAAAAAATATCTGTTAAGCATATCAAAAACAAAGGGTTGGTATATTTTATCTCATTCTCAAGCACCTTAGTGGCCCTAACATTAGTTTAGTGCATCCTTCACCTTCTAACCCATAACTCATTGCTGTAGCTTTTTTCCTTCATTTAACTAACAGATGGACACTTTTCACTACTACAACATTACCTCATTTTAGATTTGATGTTTTCTAACCATCTAGTAAAACATCCTTAACTGATTTCCCTTTAAAACTGGAGTAGAAAAATTTCTATACAGATGATTTGGCTGAATGGCTTCCAAGTGTTTTTCTGAAAAAAGAACAAATAAATGCTGCTGATTAAACTTTATTTTCATTATGTACAATCAAAGTCAATTTGTAGTCATTTATACTTCATCAAACAAAGAGGCTTTAAATATGCAATTGGTTACTTGGCACCTTTCAATGTCAGGTGTTACTACAATGTATTGTACAATGGCTTCTAAGAATATTGCATCCATCATCTTTTTTAATGAACATTAGCAGTACGAAACCACCTGCACATAAGATTAAGCTTCCTGTACATGACTGCAATTTGATGGTCTATAGCAAGATATTTATGCTGTGGCTTACCAGAGAGAATACCAATTAACAGTCAAAAACCAGGTAAAGTTATTTTAATCAAAACAGCACTATCCTTTTCCCTCACTTTGTCCTTCCTAAAATATAGGCAGCTATTTTAACAAACACACACACACATCACTCTCCCTACCAAGGACCAGTGATATTAAACAGACCAAACATAAGATTTTTTTTATTTTTTCTCCCTCAAGAGTACCTAACACTTTTTTCTTTATAATGATCCTTAGAATTATAGAATCATAGAATCATTTAGGTTGGAAAAGACCCTTAAGATCAAGTCCAACCGTTAACCTAACACTGCCAAGTTCACCGCTAAACCATGTCCCTAGGTGCCACATCTACACGTCTTCTAAATACCTCCAGGGATGGCGACTCGACCACTTCCCCGGGCCATCAGTCCTTGATGACCTGTATTTTCAGTATCTTGTTTTTTTGTATTAGAATAAAGTTTTTGTCTTTCTGCATGCGCTTTATTTACTATTCTATTTGCCTCTCCTCTGTAACTGATGTTCACTTCAAGTTACTCTTCAGAGAAAAATCCATCATCTCTTTTTGCCCTAAAACCAAGCTACTGTTTCATAATAGGAAAACCCACCCCTTCCGCACCACTTACCTAGCCAGCTAGCTCACTTTTATCATCTGCCTTTGTCCTCATTGGCTCACTAGCAAGAGGAACATCAGAAGATCACCTGGACCTCTGGAAACACAGTGCACCTGCCTTTTGTCCATTTATACATTACAGTCTTCCAATTGCTTTGGTGTAAAATTGCTCAGAAGGAGAGTTTGTCTCAGATGGCTAAAGATCTTTATGGATGTAAAATCTGCAGGATGACAACTGGATGGTAATTGGATGTTCCTAAATACATAGCACTCTTCCCATACCACCCCTTCCCTAGAAATCAAAGGCAATTCATTCTTCCTGCTTTCTGGGTACAAAGCTTCTTTGGCCTGAACTAGCCAGCTGCATTTTCCACTCTTCTTCAGTGATAGCCAATATTTCTCATACGATAGGGAGTTTTATAATACATCAGTCTGCAGCTCTCCACGCCATTTTTGTATGGCTCTCCAGACATTGTAACAGTACTGGAAGAAATCTGTACTTCATATAAATTTACACAATTAAGTTTGTCAACTTGTACATTTTGTACTTCTATAAAAGAAATTATTTTGGCAGAAAAAACAAGCTATGGCACATCCACTACAGCTCTCCACAGTTGCTTAAGACATCATTGGAAACAAAGCATTTTAGTAGGTAGGCATTTCTGCCTCATTGTCATTCCTTCCCATTAGCAGGAAAATATACTTTCATATTATAATGTATACAATTACATCATTAAGAAAAAATAAATAAATAAAAGGAAGAAATAGTCAATTAGGTCTGTGAGCGACATCGAAACTATATCTTAACTGAAGAAATACAACAGACATTCTTGAACCAGCAAACTGTATTGGCCAAGGCCTTCAAAGACAACTGTCAAAAGGAAGCTTGCTTGCATAAATTAGTTAGCACTTAATTCTATCTGCACTGAACAAGTTAGCTGGAAAAGAAGAAGAGAAGAAAGAGGAAGATGAAGCCAGAATGTGCCATGCTACTTAAAAAGTTAGACAGAAATATTCTCTGCATACTTTTCCTCTGAAACCACCACACATGTTTATGGCACTGTATAAGAAGTGTTTATTTGCTAGTTGCTGAACTGACAAATAGGATCCAAGAACTGCTTATGCAATACAAGAGGGAGTTTCCTAATACCTAGCGTTTGCATAGAATCAAACACATTTGCCTAGATGCATTCAGGATGAACATTGTTTTCCTCAGACTGTCCAGTTCTGGCCATGTGACAACCAGGAAGCTTATCATGCAAGCCAACCCTCTGATAACAGAGTCTGTCTAAAACAAGATTAGGTTAGCAGCACACACATTTTAAGTGACAAACTAACTACTATCCTCCATAAATCCTCAAACTAAAATAACATTCAGCAAAGCACTCTAAAATATTTTAGTGTTGAATGCCCATGGGCCTGAGAATCATTTCACCTATCAAGATAGCCTGTCCATACCTCTTCCGCGCCAGAGGGAACACCAGGCTTACGGAACAACAGGTTCCCAGTGTGCATTGCCAAGATAAAATACATCTTGTGCTGACTGGATTAACCTTCATAGCTGAACCACCTGAGATAGGTTTGAGCAGGCACTTCATGCCAGAACTTGTCAATAGAACTAAGAAGGGAGAGATTTGGGCCAACATTTATTGCTACAAGGAGAAATGAATCAGCAAGGCAAGAGGGCTCACAGAGTAAATATGCAAACCAGAGCTTATATAAGAAGCTTGGAACATGTCCAAAAACTATTGAAATAAACGAGCCACAAGAATACTGAAGGGATGGGATACAGGGGCCCATCTTTAGCCAATGTTGTTTTCTTTATTGTCATGGTTTAACCCCAACTGGCAACTAAGCACCACCCAGCCACTCACTCGCTCCCTCCCTCTCCATGGGACATGGTGCCCAAGCAAAGAAAAACAAGGAATTCATTCACTGCTTCCCATCGGCAGGCAGGTGTTCAGCCATCTCCAGAAAAGCAGGGCTCCATCACACATAAGGGTTACTTGGGAAGACAGAACACCATAACTCCGAACGTCCCCCCCCTTCCTCCTTCTTCCCCCAGCTTTATATGCTGAGCATGAGGTCACATGGTATGGAATATCCCTTTGGTCAGTTGGGCTCAGCTGTCCCACCTGTGTCCCCTCCCAACTTCTTGTGCACCCCCAGCCTACTCGCTGGTGGGGTGGTGTGAGAAGCAGAAAAGGCCTTGACTGTGTAAGCACTGCTCAGCAGTAACTAAAACATCCCTGTGTTATCAACACTGTTTCCAGCAGAAATCCAAAACATAGCCCCATACTAGCTACTATGGAGAAAATTAACTCTATCCCAGCCAAAACCAGCACATTTATTCAGGTGGAAGCTTTGAAGGCAAGACAATGAAATAGGATTTTCCTTGACTGACTCTAATTACACACAGCTTCAAAACTGCATCCTTAAATAAAGCATAGTCAGAAGACCAAATATACAATATTACTCCACTGAAAAAGAAGCTGTAATACTCTGCACAAGTAAAGATTTTGGGGACTTGTCAAATTCATGTATTAGGCAGAGTATGGATTACAAAAAGTAAAAAACCAAAAAGTCTGACAAATTTTAGCATTTAACATTTGGTCTTAAAGTTCCTTTCATATATTTCAGCTATACACAAGTAAGAACTCATTTACAGTCTGCACATTCACCATGTATTTCGGTACCTTCCATTACCTTCATGCTGGACTGTCCTGGTTTCGGCTGGAATAGAGTTAATTTTCTTCCTAGCAGCAGGCATAGTGCTGTGTTTTGGATTTAGTAGGAGAAGAATGTTGATAACATGCTGATGTTTTTAGTTGTTGCCGAGTACTGCTTATGCTAGTCAAGGACTTTTCAGCTTCCCATGCTCTGCCAGGTACACAAGAAGCTGGGAGGGGGCACAGCCAGAATAGTTGATCCAAACTGACCAAAGGGCTATTCCATACCATATGACGTCATGCTCAGTATATAAACTGGGGGGGTTGGCCGGGGAGCAGCGACCGCTGCTTGGGAACTGTCTGGGTATCGGTCGTCGGGTGGTGAGCAATTGCATTGTGCATCACTTGCTTTGTATATTATTATTACTATTATTATTATATTGTTATTATTATTATTTTACTTTATTTCAATTATTAAACTGTTCTTATCTCAACCCAGGAGTGTTTCTCACTCTTACTCCTCCGATTCTCTCCCCCATCCCATCAGGGTAGGGGGAGTGAGCGAGCGGCTGCGTGGTACTGAGTTGCTGGCTGGGACTAAACCACGACATGGACCTAAGCATTTAGCAGTACGCTAATTGTGGATTTAGCAGCATGACAAATTACGGCACCTTTTCAAGAAACACACACTCAATTGGTATTAAGAAGCCTCTATCCAAAAGAATCACAAAACATCAGAAACACTTATTAGGTCTCTTATGATACCTACAATAAATACTTCATCATAATATGCTTTACAATTCAACTATTCAAAACCTACTTGCAGCCACAAGCATACCGCAAAGCCAACATTTGCTTCCTAATCCTGTTCTTTTTAGCTAGTAGATATTTTCTTCCCCCAATAAAGGCTCATTAATCAAGTCTGCCAATGAACCAACAGTTAGGAGTGAACCAGGGACTAAACATAAAATAAGAGCAAACTACTGCAAAGCAACAAGAAATAAACTATAGATTAACCACTCTATTTGAGTTATCTTAATAAGACTTAACACAAGCATTTCAATGCCGAAACAAGCAGATCCACAATGAAACAACAATTATAAAACAAGATTCTAACTCGACATAAAATTATTCTCAAAGAGATATATCAGCCTATTTTCTTATGCATTAGGGAATGTTACTGAACAACATGAACAGCATAAAAAAAAAGACCCTCTCTAAATCCAAGTATGCACTGTTGCTTGAACTCCCTGCTTCGTTATTGTTAGCTTAACAGTAAATAGGACAGTAATAGCTTATTAAAAGTCTCAGCCTATCCACATGATAAAATCTTTTGTGACAATTACTTCACAGTACCACTCACTAGCCAGAGAACTATGAAAGAAGTCTCAGAAGTTTAATAGAGAAAAATGGCACTTTATCCAATTCTCCGAAACAATAACTCTGAAGTTTTCACACAGTATATCAAGCACTTTTAATAAATATAATCAAGACTTTCCTCTCAAAACAAAAATTCTGCTGCTCAATATACTCATCTTTCATCTTTACTAACCTGCTTTATTGAAAAAAAACAAACAAAACACCACAAAACCTTTCCCCATGTACTGGGTTTGCATGGCAAGGTTTTGGTAGCAGAGGGGCTACAGGGGTACCTTCTGTGAGAAGTTGCTAGAAGCTTCCCCTATGTCCGATAGGGCCAATGCCAGCCAGCTCCAAGACGAACCCGTTGCTGACCAAGGCCGAGCCAAACAGTGACGGTGGTAGCGCCTCTGGGATAACATATTTAAGATGGGGGAAAAAACTGCTGCACAACAGCAGACGGGAGAGAGGAGTGAGAATATGTGAGAGGAACATCTATGCAGACACCAAGGTCAGTGAAGAAGGAGGGGGAGGAGGTGCTCCAGGTGAACAGAGCAGAGATTCCCCTGCAGCCCCTGGTGCAGACCATGGTGAGGCAGGCTGTGCCCCTGCAGCCCATGGAGGTTAACAGTGGAGCAGATATCCACCTGCAGCCCAGGGAGGACCCCATGCCAGAGCAGGTGGGTGTGCCTGAAGGAGGCTGTGACCCTGTGGAGAGCCTGTGCTGGAGCAGGCTCCTGGCAGGACCTGTGGCCCCATGGAGAGAGAGGAGCCCACGCTGGAGCAGGTTTGCTGGCAGGACTTGTGACCCTGTGGGGGACACATGCTGGAGCAGTCTGCTCCTGAAGGACTGCACACTGTGGAAGGGCCCACACTGGAGAAGTTCATGGAGGACTGTCTCCTGTGGGAGGGACCCCATGCTGGAGCAGGGGAAGAGTGTGAGGAGTCCTCCCCTGAGGAGGAAGGAGCAGCAGAGACAACACGTGATGAACTGACCGCAGCCCCTATTCCCTGTCCCCCTGTGCTGCTCAGGGGGAGGAGTTAGAGAATCCAGGAGTGAAGCTGAGCCCAGGAAGAAGGGAGGGGTGGGGGAATCATAGAATGCTTTGGGTTGGAAGGGACCTTGAGAGATCATCGAGCCCAACCCCCCTGCAGTAAGCAGGGATTGAACCTGTGAACTTGGCATTATTAGCACCATGCTCTAACCAACTGAGCTAACCCGGAAGGTGTTTTAGATTTAGTTTTTATTTCTCATTACCCTACTCTGATTTTGATTGGTAATAAATTAAGTTCATTTCCCCAAGTCAAGTCTGTTTTGCCTGTGATGGTAACTGCTGAGTGATCTCCCTGTCCTTATCTTGACCCACAAGCCTTTTGTTATATTTTTCTCTCTCCTGTCCAGCTGAGGAGGGGGAGTGACAGAGCAGCTTTGGTGGGCACCTGGCATCCAGCCAGGGTCAACCCACCACACCCCACAAACCCATTTTCAAGCAAAAGTTGCAACACTTGCACTATCTTTTCATAATGGTTCCTAATTTAAATCTCATAAGGCACCTGTATTTCCAAGGACAACATTTCTACAATACTATTAAGCATACAAGACAGTATTTTTGCTGTGAAAGGAGGGTGGAAAAAAAGCATTTGCTCAATGGTCCAACTAGGACTAAGACAGTATACCAAGATCAAACTTATCCTATTGGAGATACTACTCCAGTATATTAAGATCAAAACATACTGTGATCTGTTAAAGATTTTCGCAACACTTCAAATAGGCATACACTTACTAAAAAAAAAGTCCACATCATTCAGGTTATGAGGAGTTGTGTCTGCTGTTGAATTTACATAAATTTAGTTGTTTTAATGGTATGTTTCTGAGGGATGCTGAGACTGAAGGGTATTTAAAACAACTAAATTTATGTAAATCTAACAAGCATACAAAACCAAAACAGTACATGCTTTCAACTGAAAAAAAATCCCAATCATATTAACCTTTCGCCGGATACAATAAGCATTTAAGTTAGCTTACCCAGGGCAGAAGTATTTGTTTGAAACTGCTTTTTTTTTTTGCACAGAGCTACATGAATACATTACCATAAAATGGGTTACTGCCTTGCATGCATTATGTAGCATTCAAAGTAAAAGAGTAATGCAGAAAATTATACCAGAAGCAATGGAAGCCAGATTGACTATATACAAGTGTTAACATGCTCACACAGAGCCATATGAAAACTACAGATACACAGACCATGTTCTGTGACCCAGATGTGACAGACCCATTCCACTGCAATGAATAACTGGCTTCTTGCCAGAAAACAGGCACAGTTCTCACATCTCCCCTACAAGCTACTGTACTACAAATCCAGCAATTAAAACATAAGCTTGTCATTCTTATGTGTGAGGGTGAGAGAAGATATTAGTACATTGTAGAGTAACTGAAATAGTAAGTGCACTCAAAACATTTCTTTCCCCTTATCTCCTTCAGAACACCTGGACAGTCACCTACCCAAATCACTCTGCTACTGCCAGTTCACACCAAAGGAGTCTCAATTAGTTTCTGAACTTGGACCACAGAATCACCAGGACACAAAATGGAGTTTATTAAACCATCCACATGGATCTGTGAAAAAGAATTAATAAGTGTTTTCAAGATGACTGGTATAAGAGGCATTGTGCAAAAACTAAGTTTCAAATCCACACATCAACTTTGTTTTACATTAGAATTAAACACAGGAGACACAGAAAGTGGTAAAATGCAACTTACCATTACAACCACCATTCTACAATTACTCATTTTTGTCCTCTGCCAAATCTCAAAGTAATGCAAACAGAGAAAAAGCAGTGTACCAAAACACAAAAAAAGGTAGAACTGATTATCATCTCATCCTTCTACACCAGCCAAAAATAAAATATACACATTGCTAGCAAGCTTGAGTTCAAAACAGCTCCCTTTCTGTTACTGGTATGAATAGAGTTTTAATGTAATTATCAGATTAACAAAATGTAACTAAAACCAACAAGAAGTTATGTGCAGGACTTCAACTAGATTACTTCCTCTTAAAGCACTGCTGTTCTGGTGAGTCTGAAGCACATTCTCTGAAAGACAATCTATACCACCCACACTGTCACAAATACTCCCACAGCCCTCATGGGGAAATGCAGCTCCTTGCAAAAGATGAGGCTTTAAAAAAAGCTGCAGTTATTTTAATTGGACCTGCCAGCTGCCTTTCATTTAGCTTAACATGAGGTTTTATTGAAAGTCTGCAGTCACAGCCATTGGCAAGAGTGGAGACAGTTGCTTACAAGTGGTTGGACCTATTTCTGAGAAGCTTACTCTGCCTGGTGAGCTTTTGTGGAGTACTGCCATATACTCTATATGTTGAGGATACAAATGTTTATTATGTGGTCCTGGCTAGTAGGCTGGAATAATGCAGTAAGTCTAAGATGTATATGGAACACATCCATAGCCTCACCCTGACAACATTTGTTTGGGCCAGTTCAAATAAGGTGCCAAAATACATAAGAAAGAGGACGATAAGTTACAGAAGGGTGGTTTTGTCATCTGCTTTCAAAACAGCAAACATCACACACAAAAAAAGAATTATGTCTAATAAATCTAGGTAGGTTGATAACTGGAATCTTTCTTGAAAGAAAAAGATTCCTCAGGAATCAGATTCTAATTAGCATACTCTTTTAGAAAGCATTCAATATACAGACACAAAACTGAGTTTTGCGATTCCTAAGCCTTCTAAGAACAGCAAGAGAGTCACCATTAAAATAACTGTTTCTGCTACTTCCAGAACACTCTGAGATTTGGCAAACTCTAAAACCTCCATACTAATAGGATTGTTTAACAGATCTCAGCTACCTTTTTCCAAAATACTGCTGGTATCAGCTTCCCACAGTGCCATTGCCAGCACAGCTAGAAACTGAAGGATGCCAGGGGTGATGACTGTACTGCTACTTTCCTGGCTTGCTTGGGAATAAAAAAAAATTGGGTTGCTGTCCCTTATAGTGGTGGCTCTGGAACTTTCCTTCTGGAATTTTCCTACTGCTTCCCCACCTACAGCCAAAATTTTTGTATGACTAAAAATATTAACATAAGTATCATATTAAATCAAGTTTATATCTGACCAGCAACTCCCTTCATACACACCCCATTTAAGAACTGCTGAAACAGTTTTCTTAGCTCTTAGTTAACTAAGAGCAGCTGAATAACTTCCCTCTCCCTTGTCTTACAGTCTTTCACAGAGGGTTAAACTTTCAATTCAATTTGAGATTTAAGTGGCATCCTTACAGATAGGCAGTGGACTGCCGAACATGCTAACTCCTCCAGATTACATGTCCGATTTGCGACTACCTCCAGCAAGTCTTGAATTCTGCAATACCCTCTTGCTACTCAGGTAGCAAGAAAAAGAATACAGTAACTGTAGGATTATATGAACAATTGCACAGATCATTACATAAAAGATTATTATCCAAGGACTGGAACACTCCTCCATCCTCTCCCCCTACTGACAAATAAGATGTTGTTATACAAGTACAAAAGACATACATCAATTTAACTCCACTGGCAATTGCAACGTATTTCCCATTACTATTAACCACCTTCTTGTTACTAAGTCAAAAATTCAGATTCTCTTTAAAAAATTGACTACCCTGGCATGCATGCTACAAGTGCTCAGTGTTGAGCTAGACTCCAGAAGTTAAAGGTTGGGGAGAAGGAGTAGGAAAATAAGCATTTTACACATCTTTAGAAGAAAGATCTTTTGCTCTGGCATTTCTTCCCCTAATTTAAGTTTTTCCTACAACATAACTTAGAAATTAAGTCAAACTAAGGCTACAGCTTACTCCTAGCTTTTTCATTATCACATACTACTTTTTTTTTTTGTTAAAAACACACTCTGCCTAATTAACACCAAGAACCAATTCCTACTGAAAGCCCTGAATGGGCACGTCACTGTATGAAAAAGCACCCATATTACATTTGAGTTATAAACTTATTTCAGAAGAGTTATGAACAACCAGGACTTTTTCAGAACTAGATAGATTTGCACTGTTGAACGTACAAAATCATCCCTTGCAGACAATATCTGACAGAGAACAAGTATTTTTATGGCTGCAAAGCCAAGTATGAGAACAATCAACTTGGATTTTACTCCACCTACCACACTTGTGAAAAATCATGCTGCATTTCAAAAAAAGTTGTGAATTAAAAAAACAGAATAAAATGTTTTCATTGTATTCTGTTTCTGGTCCTCTGTTACTGTTGTTCCTTTTTTCAGTAGCTCTACAACATTAAAGATCAGGGTCTGCCTATCTAAATGCAGTTTTGTTTAGCTATTGCAACAAAGAAGGTGAGGTTAGTACTGCTATCAAACACTTCAGACTTTGAAAGAATATATCCTAAAGCCCATGCTTAAATAAGTAGTAATATTGTATTATAATCCAAGTTCATCTATCACTTTGACTAGACCTACTGGAGGAAGATGCCAGATGGAACATCACAATGGACACTACTCTCATTTCATTACACATTCCACACAAAGCCACTTGCAGGTACTTTATGAGCTTAGGTACTTGTCACTGAGTAGCTAAACTGGGGCTTTCTTGGGTGTGTTGTTTTTGTGGTTTGGTTTTTTTGTTTGTTTATTTGTTTGGGTTTGGGGGGGGGGGGGGGGGGGTGTTTACATGACCTAACACACATAAATTTGACATTGGATCCTAGTTTCTTCTCCAGATGAATGACTCTAGGGGAAGGGAGGAAGAGGACCCTCCTCAGCAGTGTATGTTGAACTCCCTAAACTCAGCTTCACTACTGGCTATAATTTCAGCATGCAAGACTCACAGTTCATATGCAAGAATCAGGACTGATACCAGAAAATTTATGATCTTAGCAGAGACAGAGTAATTTCTGGCTTTTGGATCTTAAAATATGCATTTCCCCCTCTTATTTCAAGATATATAGATATAAATATATACACATATACCTAAAAAGCACTGTCCAACTCATATTCTAATCACACAGCAGAATAAATGTAAAAATATGTATACAGTTATCTTTCATGCACCTTTTCTGCCCAGCGTTTTAAGACATGACATAAGTACTGAAAATATACTCCAGTCTCTCAAAAGTCTCTGATTCTTCCCCAAAAGAGACAAGACTATCTACAGCATCAAAAAAAAAATACCAACCCCAAACAAAAAAACACCTACTTCACCTTTTAAGTGCAGAAAAACCCAGAAGGAAGATAACTAAAAAACAGAAAAAGTGAATGGAGTTCATATTTCGATCAAATACACACTTGGAGGGGGAGGGAGGAATACAAACATGAAAATATATACACACACCCTCAGGTTCAGAGTCAATTCCTATTTACCACGCTCTAGATTCTTATTACAGATAGACTATCACAAATGAAGTAGACACGAGGGAAACATGAAAAAAGAGTACAATTATTTCATGCTCATTTGCAAGGTCAGACACTTCACAGTCTAGTTAGGAATTAAAAAATGAATGCATTTAAGACAAATCCTAGTATATTTTGAATCGGGGGCGGGCACAAAGACTCTGCACCACATTATCTTGGTTTCACAAGGTAAAATTTCAGTCCCAGAGAATTTAATATCATTACAGTAGTTCCTCTCAAGTATGCAGAAGATCACCTTTCAGAAACTACCCTAAAGAAAGAATTCACTATCTCCAGATCCTGCATAGGTTAATCCTTGTACTACACAATTTGAAAGAAAAACACATTGGTTATCTTCTTGAATATAACATTCAAAATAATTTGGGACTTAATATATTCTGCTGAGCTTTGTTTCCATTCTTGTACCCTAAGAAGTTATCTTCCAGCAATCACTATTTCCTCTGACATGCTACATTAAATACTTATCAATCAACCAGAAGATAAGCAGTTATGCAGATTAAAGAGCAGGGCATACAAATAGACAACTACTGGCACAAGAAATAGCTTATCTGCTTAAGGATGTTTTCAAAGCTATGCATTTGACACATTACTACTACAATAAGCAGGCAACTTACAGCAAAGCTTCTCTTGCAGAAGTAATTGTTGCTAACACTGGTGTGACTGAAGAAGGAAAAAAATCCACACAACTCAACTTAAACATTTGTCATGCAGCAGCTCTAAGAAATGCATTGCAGGGAACAGCAATATAAACTCAGATCAAGAAATGAATTTTACTTGATATTGTAGGAACCAGGATACTTTCCCCCCTCCATTAGAAAGGGGACAAAAACTCACTAGCACTTTTCCACATTATTCCCACTCTAATCTCTTCAGAGAAGCAGAGAGAAGCACAGTATTAGAGAGTCTTAAAATGATGATATCAAAGCAAGAAAAATCTGTTTCTGTCTGCCTCTTGCCATTCAATGCCACCTCATCTCTACCTGAAGGGCCAAGCCCATACGGTAGGGAGAAGAGAAAGATCAGAAGCTTTGTTACCTGCATGAGTGCAGGACAGCTAAGCTTATGTGGCCCCATGCCATAGGCACAAGACACCTTCACACCAGGGCGGTAAATTTCCCAGATTTTAGAATTATGAAGCTAAACGCCTTCTGTTCTTCCATTCCCCACCCCCTAAATTATGTTGCACCTTTAATCCCTCCATGAATGAAGGTGGTTCTACATTGCCCATCTGAGATTAAAAAGTAAAATATAATAATAGCACTCCACATTATCAGTGACAGACATTTCTAATTGCATCATTCCACCAGTGATAATATATAACATATGAACTTGCTTACTAATCACACCAACTGCCCATCACTTGTCAGTTCTCCATTCACACTAGCCTTGGGGTCTAACTTGAAAGCAGAGCATCCCACATGCAAACACTGTTGACCTACACATTTCAATCAAGAGATCCCTCCAGATGATGAAAAATATAAAGCCACCAGAAATCCCTAGGAACTAAAGAAACTAGGTACAAAAGTCTCAAGAGCAAGTACTCTGGAAGGTAACTTTCAGAAACTAAAAACGGACTTGATGCCCTCAGCAATGAAGGACTGAGCAGCTCTCCACTCCTTTTCCAATTTCAGTTCTTACCACAGTTACTTATTTCCCACCACTACAGCAATTACAAACTATTTTACAGATAGGCATGAAATTCCCAGCCTACTGTCTAAAGTCTAGAAGTCAACCTGCATATGGCAAAAAAGCAGGAAAGACAGGGGGTGGTACACTTTATATCTGCCCCAAAAGAAACATAACTGGGTAAGTATTCCAGTTTTTAACTGCACTTTTGACTTTTATGAAAGGATTATTGAAGAACAAATCAGTGATGAAGAAAAGAACAAGATTTAGATTTACTGTGATCAAGTAAGAATATTCCAACCCAGCAACTGGAACTCAAAAAGCAAGCGAATTCCCATTTTGCTTGATCCAAACTAGAGACCACTAAAGAACGAACAAGTCCTGCTTTCCCCTACTCATACCTGCCTTTTGTTAAATCTAGGGTTTGCCTAAACACACCATGAGCACAATCAGTAACTGACCGAAAGAGACTAACCCTGCAAGATATTGGGGGGGAATATTTTTTTTCTAATTAGATCAGCTTGCTAATCAACTCACTCACTGACCTTCAGTACCAAGTCTTCACAAATGAAGCAAAGGATCCACACAGGAAGAAGAGAACAGGAAGCATACTGCCTGCTACTGAAGATTTCAGGAGATTGTAAGACTAAATATTTGGTCACAGTCTTTCTAAATTAAGACTCCTTTAAATTAAAGGTGATAACTTTATTATTGATATTTTTCTCAGTATCAAAAAAAACATATGCAAGCTTAGTTTAATGCTCACAGCAGCACATTCAGGTAGCAAAATTCATTCGTGTAGGTCACATTTTATAATTTAGTCTGCCTTGGGTTCATAGTTTTGATGGTTTTTTTTTCTGAAAGAATCAACCAGTGAAGACAAGAAGTTTGGGGGGGGGGGGGGGAACAGTTTAAAAAAAAGAAAAATTCAACCATGCCAAATATCTCAGTCCCACAGGTACTCCAGGCAGCCAAGCAGCAGCAAAGATACTCAGTCAGGTCAGTAAATAGTCATGGTCCAGACAGTGATTATATCAGCAGTTCATGTTCCACACTGAGTTCAGAACTGAAAGAAATATTTACAGGATGTGGTCTTAACTGGAAGACACCCTTGCTCAGCAAGTGCTGTGCCTATTTTTGCAACAATTACTTGCCTACAAAACAATGCTTTACATTTATAAAAGGCTTGAGGGAATGGGACTACAGTATACAAAACAGACCAGCATCCCCAACATGGCGAGTTTGTGGTTTTGGTTTTTTTTTTTTTAAAAAAAACACACTTTCTTTTAACCAAAAAACCCCTCAAATTCCAAACTGACCAGTACAAGGTGTCTTGTCAAGAAGTGCTCATGGTAAAGAGTTTTAATTGTTCAGTGGGGCCTAATTGTAATATTAAGGTTTAAAATATTTTGTAGAAAAGTATTCAGTGAATATCAACCTGTAATTGAAACCCTGAATAGATTTGTAAAAAGAAAAAAAAAATTGAGACCCGAAATACAAAACAGAACCACTGTTGAGACAGGACACTGATCTAGATGCATCTTTCATCTGTCCCAGAGCTCTTAAAAAGTAACTGAAGATTCACAAGACGCACCTCAAACTTCCTATAGCATCAGAAGCCACCATTTTATAGCAGACAATGCCCATTACTTAGAGCAGGATGCACCCTATTTCCAATCTTAAGAAAGATGATTTCTCCCATATGAAGTCCATGTAATAAAACAGTTCCTGTTAACCTTTAGGTGTTTGGATGTAAAGCAAGTCTAATAATTGGTATGGATGAAACCAGTCTCTCTGCAGTGCACGCAAGCTTCTAATCCAAATTCCTCTTCTACTATCTCTCCTACTAATTGATTAATTAAGAGCCACCCACATCATGCACCTGAAAAAACATACCTAACAGTAAATCCTGATAGGAAGAAATGGAAACAGCTTTTTTTTTTTTTAAAAAAAAAGCTTCCATGATGCTGTCTTCTGGCCATCTCCCAAGTCAACATTATTAATGTCTTGGAGAGCCTAAGGAGAATGGACACATTCAGGAAGAATCCACAAGAAAGGATGAAACAAAGCATAACAACCAATATGCTTTTAAAAGTCACATCAATTATATGTCATGGTTAATTAAATCACACAGAGTAGAATTAAGTTGCAAAGTACCTTAAAAAAAAGGTAGTATCAAGACAACTGTTTAATTGAGAGGTAACAAAAGAGATACTGGGTAAATCCAAGAAGTTGGTTCTACAATGCTATCAACAGCACAGAAAGATGTTAGCAGAAGATCTGGAATGAACTCTAAAGAGGGGAAAACAAAACAAAAAAAAACCCCAAACAAACAAAAAAAGCCCCCACAAAAAACTCAGACTCCATAGTCTTACTTGTCTGTTAAAACCAGAAATGGCAAGAGCTTTGATGAGTGTAAGTTGGTCAAACAGTGAGAAAAGACAACATAACTGCTGCAAATGAACTGCAGTTTGCCTCCTTTTACAGGTTCTTAACAGCAAAAGCCAGCTTTGTATTAAGATTAGGTTTTGTGGAACTGCATTAACACTATGATAGTAGCAAGTTCAACCTGAACATGGATGTGTGAACTACTTTCCAAGTTCATTTGAAAGTGAATTCCTGTCACTAGTGAGGACAAAGACTGAACTGGGAATAAGTTTTTAACTTTTGATATTTCACACTGAAATTGTCAAAAAACCAGGATAGACTCTAGAGAAATAACAGATACCTCTAAGTACCTCTAAGATGGGGGGAGGAGGGGGACATCCATAGATACTTGCTACAGTGCAATGGAAGTACATTTCAGAAACACAAAAGGACAGAAGGAAAACATAGATCTTATAGAACATTTCTTCATGCTACTATTTCTGGTACTTCCTACAACTCAATATCTACAGAACAGAGCTGTAGCCACTGATATCTGGGAGATGAGTAGAAATACTGGAATGAATCATGCTTGAGCAGGTCAGGCCTCTGTTTGGCTAGCAGGACCGCTACTCATTCATGAAACAAAATTTGGTGACTAGAATGAAGACAGATGCCACACTTCACAAAAGAATTAAGGCTGAGGACAGCTCCTTAATTCCTGAACACATTTTCTATAGCTTCTCCCATAACTATTCTAAAGAAGGCTGAGACCAGACAAACTAACATACACCGCAATCAGGGAAGACAGGTGGACTGCCAGAACAAGTACAAAAGCACATGAGAACCCAGTTGATGTGGACCTAGACACAAACAAGCAACTCCAGAAGTTGTTTTGGACCATATGCCTCATCTCTCAGTAGATAAGCACATCCTTAGTTGGTGGTATCATTACCATGGAACAGCTAAAAAGTTTCAGGGAGCAAGAAGGATAGAATTTAAAACAGAAAAAGAAACACCAGCATCTCCTCTTTCAATCCAGGAGACAGGAACACATCAAGCTTCTACTCTGCTTCACATCTGAGCTCTTAATTATCAGTATTCCTGTGCTTTTTTGTTGATATTATGGCCTCTACTATAGCCAGGCTTCAAATGAATCTACTTTATTATTAAATGTTTAATTTAAATAAATTATGCCTTCCACAGCTAGGAAAAGAAAACACTTGCCCTCATTCCCTCCTCTTTCAGGGACCTATCACTTATACAAGACAGAACAACACTAAGGACCTTATGTAAGATAATTCACTGAAGTTGATTTTTAACTGTATGTCTAATCATAGTGCTGGAAGAGAAGCAAACAAGGAACAAAAGATTCAGAAAGGACAAGCAAAATTGCTTTAAACATAAACAAACCCAGAGGAACAAAGTGTATGAGAGCTATAAAAATCAAGGCTTTCAAATTATTTCAGGTAAGAAAAATCTATGCAAAATGTTAGTTAGAAACTGATCTGATGGAATTACAGCTTCTAGAGAAGCATGTATTTTTCTTTCAATGCAATTTTTAATATCTTTGCCTTCCAACTAGGAGGAATCAAAGTGACTACCACCACCTTTGCAAACAAGGAAGTAATATGCAACAAAACACGCTCTGCCCTGGGCTTGTTTCTTTATCATAATAAACTCCTGCAGTATTTGGAGCTATTAGTTGTAAATGTTCCCACTTGCTGTCGAGAACTTGCTGGAATTCCAGTTTGGGCAGAAGCAACATCCTTCAGTGCTCATTTTTAACAACCCTGTTTTTCCATCTGCTGTATCAAGCAGTTACATACAGCTCTGCGGTGGGTTGACCCTGGCTGGATGCCAGGTGCCCACCAAAGCTGCTCCATCACTCCCCTTCTCAGGTGGACAGGGGAGAGAAAATATAACTAAAAGCTCCTGGGTTGAGATAAGGACAGGGAGAGATCACTCACCAATTACGATCACAGGCAATACAGACTCAACTCAGGGGAAATCAGTTTATTGCCAATCAAAATCAGCCTAGGATAATGAGAAATAAACCCAAATCTTAAAACACCTTCCCCCCACCCCTCCCTTCTTCCCAAGTTCAAATTCACTCCCGATTTTCTCTGTCTCCTCACCCTGAGCAGCACAGGGGGACAGGGAATGGGGGCTGCGGTCAGTTCATCACGCATTGTCTCTGCTGCTCCTTCCTCCTCAGGGGAGGACTCCTCACACTCTTCCCCTGCTCCAGCATGGGGTCCCTCCCACAGGAGACAGTCCTCCATGAACTTCTCCAACATGGGTCCTTCCCACGGGCTGCAGTTCTTCATGAACTGCTCCAGCATGGGTCCTCCACAGGGTCACAAGTCCTGCCAGCAAACCTGCTCCAGTGTGGGCTCCTCTCTCCACGGCTCCACAGGCCCTGCCAGGAGCCTGCTCCAGCACAGGCTCTCCACAGGGTCACAGCCTCCTTCAGACACATCCACCTGCTCCGGCGTGGGGTCCTCCCTGGGCTGCAGGTGGATATCTGCTCCACTGTGGACCTCCATGGGCTGCAGGGGGACAGCCTGCCTCACCATGGTCTGCACCAGGGGCTGCAGGGGAATATCTGCTCTGGTGCCTGGAGCACCTCCTCCCCCTCCTTCTTCACTGACCTTGGTGTCTGCATAGATGTTCCTCTCACATATTCTCACTCCTCTCTCCAGCTGCAGTTGTGCAGGGTTTTCTACCACTGTTGCTGATTGGCTCAGCTTTGGCCAGCAGCAGGTCCGTCTTGGAGCCGGCTGGCATTGGCTCTGTCGGACATAGGGGAAGCTTCTAGCAGCTTCTCACAGAAGGTACCCCTGTAGCCCCCTCACTCCCAAAACCTTGCCACACAAACACAATACAAACTCTTAAGGATTTAAAGAAACACTTAAGCTACCAGCCTTAAAACACAAACACACCACCGCAAGAAATTTAAAAAAAAAATCCCCAACCAAAAAAGCAAAAAATGAAAACACCACACAACAACCCCCCCCCCCAAAAAAACCCACAGAACAAACAAAACCAACCCCCACACAAAAAACCCACACCAAAAACCTATATGCTGTGCACAGGCCTAGATATCCAAGGAGGAGAACATAATACTCTTTTTCCCCTATACAGTACCCCTATTGATAGGCTGAAATTGAAACAAGGAGGCTATGTCATTGTTCTCGTTTTGGCTGGGATAGAGTTAATTTTCTTCATAGTAGCTAGTATGGGGCTAGTATGTTAATCAAAAGGAAAAAAGGGTATGGGGAAACAAGCAGTAGTGAAAATGCTGAAAGTATAAGTCAGCAACTGGTATTTAATATTATCCTCAGTAATTAATACAAGAAGTCCTTTTTAACCCATTAATTCAGGAAAGAAAACAGATTTGAAAAACGTAACTACTACATTCTGCTTCGTATGAGTGTGATATTTTTATTCATTTAACATATGTTGTTCCTGAACGGATTTAATGTATTTTGGCATTCCAGAACAAAACTGCTCTCAACATGTTTGGCATTTCATGTACAATGCAGCCAGGAAACCACTCCTTAGACTATGCAGCTATCTGTAGCAGATGCCAAAGGTTTTTAAATAAGCAAGCTGCACTGCTGTAAATATGCAGCATTTCAATACACAAGAAGAGTTATCATCTATTAACTAGACTTTCCATCTAATTGCCTGCAGATAAATTCAGGCAATCTGCAACGCATAACAGTTCAGCACAAACGAAAGCTGAAAGAGGAAAAAAAACCCAAACTATTTCTTATCAGAAGATTCCTGGTTACTTAATTATTTTGTTTTCTAAATTGCACGGTCCATATATTAAAAAAAAAAAAAACAGCCCCTGATGCCCTGCTTTACATGCACTCCCCCCAAAAAATAATTGCCAGAATTGCTGGTTAAAACTAGGATCATCAAACAACAGAGGTCAGAAGAACATAGGGGTCCCAAAACAATACGAGACTGAGAAACAAAGCAAGCAGGGGTTGGGTACATGGAAGAAGGAGGAACCACACTCAAAGCCCTCTAGCTAATAACAAAATGGATAAACTGCCCAGAAAAACTGTTGCACCAAATCTAAACAGGTTACACAATTCAGTCTGTAGCAAGAGGAACACAAGTGGAAACACATTTATAGACCAGAGTTTTTAGAAAAAAAAACGTGCACATGGATGTGTGTATTCATTCCCCATTTGGGGATTGTTAGATTTCAAAACACTTAGATTTCCTGACACTTAAAATACTACGTAGTGCCCTGATGAAAGTTACTACTTACAGAAACAGCATACGCAACTGGACTTCCATTTTACTTTAGAATACTTCCCCCTTAAAGAACACTTCTGTCTCTGTCTTATAAGGTGTTACCCACCTCAACAAGCTAGTTTGTTTTTTGCTTTTGCATTTTTTTAGTATAAAATGCAGTACTACAAACAGTAAGCTTTTATTTACAATGAAGCTTTACAAAGAGTTTTCCTTTAATACACCTTTTTCACTGCTACAATAAGGAGTAGCCACGACTTTCATAAAGAGCAAAAGTTAAAAAACCCAGTATTTTCCAGATTCTAAGCATCTTCTCCCTCTAGTTTATACAATAATTATGACACATATTAGCTCAATATTATTCTTAGCAGTTTTAAGTCACTGTCCTGGCCAAATAAAGGAATCCCTGAACTGTACCTCTGTCTATTTTACCTTCTACATTCATTTTACAACTGATACATGATTCCAGATCCATCCCAATTAGTAGCTCACAATTGTAATGCACAAGAATTAATCTTCTTCACCTGAACTGTGGTTCTAACTACAAGACTCTTCACATCTCCCATGTGGCTAGGCACCATTATTCTTGCCTCTATTTACTCAGCTTTGCTCTCACAATGCACATTTAATTTTTGCCAACTTATATCTCCTTTCACTCCCAACACAATAATGAAGCATTTAAGCTAATATTTTTTGCACTAAATTGTTTTTCTCTTCACTTAGTGTTGTGTTTCTCTATGCCAACAGATGATGATTAAATAAAAAAAGAAGAGATGTTATGTTATTTTTTAATTTACTACATCAGGCATTTTGGAGATCAAATAAGCAACTGTTACAACAAAATTAACAGAAGGATATTCTTGAATGGTTTCCAAAGTATTTTTGCCTCTTTAGATAGGGAAGAACAATAACTTACTACTTACAATAAAAAAATAAAATAAGAATTACTTGGAATTTAGACAATTATATTGAAGCACAGTTTATCTTAAAGCACTGTTATCAACATAGATAATAATTCACTATCTAAAGTCAAAAACAAGTTTTTCACCTGACAGGAGGTTTAAGTAGAACTAAGATTCTTCCCTCCAATCACAGTGCAAATTATAGCCTCAAAACTGAATTCAAAGTTGATTTAATAACTTAGCTTCAAGTGTTATTTAACTTCTGACATCCTGTGCTTTCTAGCAGGAAGAAAAAAAAACACTTACAGTACTACTTTGACACTATTGAAGTGAAACGTGGGACAATGCACAATGTAGGAATTTCAGAAATTTTCATAGCTGTGATTTCAAATAATTTTAATTGTCCAGTGGGTACTTCCCTTCAGACTTTTAAAAGATTAAAACCAAGTTAATACAAGTTTGGGGAAAAAAATAACATTCTGATTTTGAGTGCAAGTTATTCCTCTATAAATATTTCATACTCTGAAGCTGAAATTTAAAACTTTGTCAAGATTTAACACAAATGGAATGATGGGTGATCTATGAATCTAAAATGAGCAAATATATACCTGAATTCAGTGGAAACAGGCAGGGACTCACTCCATCTAGGACAGATGAAAGAGGGAGAGCACCAGTTTTAAGTTTAATGAACTTCTTGGTTCTTGACCAGTTGTTTTATGTAGAGGGAAGAAAGAAGTAAAAAAGGATGAGGGGGAAAAAAAAGTAGCAATTAAAAGACTTATTTCTCTCCCATCCCATAACACTTTAACCTGCTCCATCGGCAGGGCCATAATCTTTCCCTTGAGGCATCACAGACTGCTGCAAAACCAATTCAGCAATACTAATGTCATGAAAGACTACAGGACATTTGAAATCTTGACAATACCTCTCCCACAAATTTCTCACAGGAAAATCCCACAAGAGTTTGCCTGCTCCACTACTTTTCTCTAATAAGAGCAGCATTGCAAAAAGCACACAGGAACGCCACGATCCTCAGCACTTCTGCTTTGCTTCAGTAAAGCAAGACAAAATATAGGCTCCTTGAAAAATAGAGCTCACCCAGATAAATACAAATAGATGAGAATAAATTATTCTTCCAAGTCTATTAATCTATTTTAAGTCTATCTTGCTTTTCTAGTATTTGTATTGTTTACTTTATTTATTTAGATGAAACCTCTGGTACTGGACCCAAAGCATTAAAGTCTAGATTAAGAATAACGCACAGGAAGAACAGGATTTTCTAATAGCCACAGAAAGCTCCCTCCCCCACAAAACATCATTCAGAAAAAAGTATCCTAAAAGAAAAGACACAAATAAGATGCACTACAGCTAAACAACAGTATAGTAAAATAGTAACGCTCCAATAGTTTCTCCCATATTAATGTTTCTGATCTTATCCATCAGAATCAGAGCCAAATGGCTTGCCAAATTCAGAGTTCCAATTTATTTCCCCTTCCTGTCACATTCCCAGAAAGAATGGAAACTCACAGGTTTAACCATCTTTTTCTCTCCTCTTCACTTAGAGTTGAGTCCTTAACTTAATTTTTACCTTGTTTTTAATAGTTTTCCAACACCTGTATGTGAACCAACAAAAGTGATCTGAAAGTAAAATTCTAGGTTTGTTCCAAATATTATTTTCTAGCATTCTTCACTCGATTCCCTCTGCCTGTAATTCCTCCCCAAAAAGAGATCTATTAAAGAATTCATGAATATTCTCCATTACTTAGAATAAATCATCCTGTATAAGTTTACTAAAGCACAACCGAAATAAATGGTATAGAGGCTGGATCAGAAAGATGTGAACTTCTGAATTTTCTTCCTCAGTGATGAACTTTATTGCCAACCCCCCCAAATAAAAAATTATAAAGCACCTCAGAATTTAAGCTCCAGGGTTAACATCACATATGATTATGAGACCAGAAGTAACCCAGAATGACTATGTTATCCTAAAAGGAGCTAACTACCAAGCTGACATTCCAGGTCACCACAGATTAATTTGCCACAGCAAGCCAGCGTACCAGCAGCAGGCTATCAGTGCACATGAACAGCTGTCTGCACATCCGTCTCCTCCTTCAGGTACACCTACCAAAGTGTGGCCAAAGTGGAAACTAAATAAATTCAACACCTGCATGTAATATTCTGTAGCAGAAGTATGGAAAGTGAGTATTTACAGAGCATTTAAGTCACAAAAGATTTAGACTGCCATACTTTTCAGTCTACTTTTACTGAAAATACAGGCCTCAACCTTGTAAATGCTTCTGCAGCCAAGCTTTTTGTTCATTTTAACCACAAGCATGCATAAGCACATACAGATTATGAAGCATAGCATTTCCCCAGAGGAAAACACACACACTATAATTTACATTAGTATCATTATTTAAATATAATTTCTCTGATATCCAGTTTCAAATATAAACCTCCATCCTATCTTCAGAGTTACCTGTAAGTAAAGACAGAAAACCTGCAGTAATTTGATTAAACTGCTGACAATTGGGTTCATCTTCTAAACTATCATTTCTCCCCTCAAGGAGATTAATTCCAGGATGACTGCAGTCACACATGGGGGAAGAAAAGCATCAGTTCAAGAAGTTTCTTTACAGCCTACCAGAAGTCTTCCAGACAAGCCTGGAAACACTTTCCACCATTCAAACACTTAAAATGACATCCATAGTAATTTTGGATGACTGACATTCACAGACATCTGGCACTGCATTTCAGACATTTGTTTAGATGTACTGATGCAGCTCAAAGCATCTATGCCCTCTCCTCTCCTTCTTAGGAGGCTTTGGAAGTTTTAGAAGATATGTACTGAAAAACTCCAAGGACAAGGAGAGCAAGGAAGGCTGAAGAAGTAATTTCTGCAACTGTACTAAACTTAGACCCCACATTAGGGGACAGAGGACTATGGAAGAAAATGAAACTTTTCTTCCAGAACTGTCTGGGAAGACAGAGGCACCCTGCCACGCATGTGCTACAGGAACTTCCCATGCCAACTAGAGCTGAAACCTGATGAGAAAGCTCCAAAGGCAGCAGGAAAACTCAAAGCACAGTACTTCAGACACCAAGACAGATACTGTTTTTCAACCATCCTTCTGCAGCTACCTTTAACAAACTAACAGAAATTAAAATATTTTTATTTCTGTTATTAACATTGGAGCTTTCCCCACCAAGGGGAATAAGCCCCTGGCCACTTCAGAGGGAGATACCATCCATTCCAAATTAAAGTTGCATTAGAAGTGTTTCATTTCAAGTATTTGTAACTTTTACTAAGACTTCAAACCACTTCAGAGCTCCTTTACTCCTAAAGCTAGCCCCTGACAACTGACACAAGAAGTAGCCACTGAGCACTAAGAGCTCACAGGAAGACAACTACACCCCAAGCATCTACTTCAGAAGTGCAATTTTAAGTTCAAGAGAACACAAAGCTCAACACTTAAAACAAGCATTTCCTTCCTAGCTGTTCCTAGAAAGATAATTCTACTCAAATAGCTGCAGTCTCCTCCACTGCAAGTGTGTGACAAGCCAGAATAATCAGACAATTCACTACCTGGACCATGTTTACATATCTCTGCTCATTCCCACCCCAGCCAACTCCATGACAGGGTCTACAAGACATGAAGCACAGCACTGTACATGTTGAGCTACATAAACTTGGAGAATTCAGTGTGCTTAGAAGACTTTTATGTTTGGAAAGGGAGCTCATGCACCCAGTGAACTCTGAACTGATCACTCTGAGGATACTGATTTTCAGTTTCTTCCAGTTATTATTCTTACAATGTGCATCTAAATAAGAGAATCAGAAAGAATGTTTGCTTTTAACAGCTGTTTTACTTTGCATATATAACATAGGTTTACGCTTGCAGAATTCAATTATGCAAAAGCATGAAAGAAAAGTTTGAGAAACCAGAGTTTTATTACAAAAGATTCAAGGGTATATAATATTGGATATTTTAAAAATTAGAAACTTTAAGAAGTAGTGCATTTTGGAATCACTTACCTTCTTTCTGGTAGCTTTGCTCTTATAGGGACAGAAGTTGTCCTTACTATCATAAGTAATCTTTATGGTCTAGACTGTGCCTAATCACTGGACAGATACAGAACAGAAGGTGGCACAAAGCATTCTCCCACCTTCTTTAATCAACAAATTTGCGTAAAAGACTTGTTATCTAATGTTTTCTCAGCCATGCCAAAAAACAGGACAGAAGAGTATGGCCATGCCATTCATTATCTACTGAAGTGGATAAAGAGGGGAGGAGAATACACACTATCTTATCTAACAAGATTCAGCCTTCAAATGCAAGAAGCTCCAGAGGCTTGGTTACCTTCTGACATGTCCTGGTTTTGGCTGGGATAGAGTTAATTTTCTTCCTAGTAGCAGGCATAGTGCTGTGTTTTGGATTTAGTAGGAGAAGAATGTTGATAACACACTGATGTTTTTAGTTGTTGCTCAGTACTGCTTATGCTAGTCAAGGACTTTTCAGCTTCCCATGCTCTGCCAGGTGCACAAGAAACTGGGAGGGGGCACAGCCAGAATAGTTGATCCATTCTGACCAAAGGGCTATTCCATACCATATGATGTCATGCTCAGTATATAAACTGGGGGGGGTTGGCCGGGGAGCAGCGATTGCTGCTCGGGAACTGTCTGGGTATCGGTCAGCGGGTGGTGAGCAATTGCATTGTGCATCCCTTGCTTTGTATATTATTATTTTCCCTTCCTTTTCTGTCTTATTAAACCATCTTTATCTCAACCCATGAATTTTACTTCCCCCCCCCCCCCCCCATTCTCTCCCCCATCCCACTTGCGGGGGGGGGGGGGGGGGGAGCAAACACCTATGTGATGTTTAGCTGCCTACCAGGTTAAACCATAATACATTATTAGAACTTCCAGGACAGCCACAGCAGCCAAGATAGTTCATATTGTCCTCAGACTCTGCTTAATCATCACTCCTTGTTCCTACATATAATGATCACTTGATATCAAGTATCTACAAATTAGTTCCAGATACAGAAAGAACTAATCTACTTTTCAACTTAAACTACCCTAGGGAAGCTAGTCACAATGCTGATGTTCTCCAACATAAGTACACTTTAGTTTGGTTTCATTTAGACCAAATGAAGAGGTTTGTTTAGTGTTATTTCTCAATCATGCAAAGTCACAATGTATTGTTAAAGGTGGAAGGTGCAATTTAGTGTTGAAACATCATGCTGCTTTATCACCTTCAGGGGAAGTACAGGCAAAACTAAACAACGAGCATTAAGCCAAATGCCCATATTGAAATTTAAGCATCACAGAAAGAAGTATCTTAAAAAAGAACTGGTAACTAATGAGGAAGAGCAGCAGAAAAAGCAGTTATCCCAATTACTATATAATAAAAATACTACCAATTCCAGTATAACAATATTCACTTTTTCTATTTTTCTTACTGAGGCTTAAGATGAGATCTATAAATGTCTCCTAAATCAGCATTCTTGCTCTCAAAGCTTGACATTTATAAGGTTTTACTCACAATACATGAACACTGTATTCTTAATTAGAAGTGAAGGCTGTATTTCAATAGTCATCTTTTTACAACAAAAACTCCTTCGAAAAAACCCACACCCATCTTGTCATTAGAGCAGTCAAGTTTCTCTCTGTATCACCTGTCCCCTTATAATCTTAAACTCAGTAGAATTGCTTAACAATTAATTATTACTGAAGTATCCTAGGCAGTGTTATTTAGGCCCACTAATTTTTACTGATATTTACTCAGCAAGAGATAACATGCCAGCTGTGCTGATACAGCAGGCTCTGTATGCCACCTTCACAGTTGGAAACTGCAATGGCACACTGCAGCTGCTCCCCAAGAGATGAAAAGAACTGTAAGGATTACAGGATATCCATGTTTGAAGCTTTGACAAGCTCCCACCCTGTCAAAAAAAGTATTTTTGTCCAGAACTGGACCAGAGTCCACTGTGCAAGTAGCCTGAACTGTTCACAAGTTATGCACAATACTAAAGTTCCTAACACGAAGTTCCAAAGACACTAAGCTAGCAATTTAATAGATTACCACAAATATTGCACTTTTTAAATGTGAAAAAATTAAAAAATAAATAGGTTATTTATGGACTATTTACTACATAAACTGATAAACATGTTACCTTTAATGTTTTCATTCTGATGTGAAAAGTGTTGTCTGACATATTGTTTAACTTAAAAGTTGACAAAGGTAAAATAGTGATGTTTCTAAATCTTCATTTTCCAGATAATTCACATTTAACTACCTATATCAACTATCACCATCAACATCTGCATGCTCACATAGGGACACAACCTACTATTTTCATAACCGTAAGAGTAGCTTTTCCATCAACTCAACTAGTTACTCATTTGGAAAAGGTTAGCAATTCCTCTGTGTGGAGTAAGTGTCAGACCCTCCTTTAGCAGATCAGGTTATTCCATAGAGAGAATCTACTGAAAAGATGACATATCAAACATTTGATCTTTATGTAACATTTTCCCTAGAAGATTTTCCTTTTTGTTTGGGAGAAGGAAGGACAAAAACAAAACAAGAAAACAAAGCAGACAGCCAATGACTCATTACACTCCTACAGGAAAGCTGAGTTGAGGAATATGCTTCCATCCCCTTCTATTTCTAGAACCTACACTAACACGCTACCTTTAATGTATGTTACATACATGCAAGCCTTCCCTTAGCTTTGATGTTCCAAGCACGGTGCTCTATACCTAGGACTACAGACTCTAAACAAACTCCACTGAGGACAAATCATAACACTGCTTTCTTACACCACCAACTTAATACACTAGGCAAATCAATAATACTTTCTCCATGGAGCCCCCTAATCAATTCTATATGAATATGATGTGCAAACAGATACCCTATTGAGCACTACATTTATACCAAATATTATCTCCTAGTAAACTTATGAATAAGACAAATCAATTCATATTTTTACTAATATGGTAATCATTCTCATGATAATCATATTCCATAGCATGCCATATGCTGTAACTTCTAGCTCTTTGATTGCAAGCATACCTACTTAAAATTATTGATGTTTACATGAGTTTGATTTAATTCGTGAGCAAGGAACAGCCAGGTCAAAAGAATGTTTCCCCAAGCAATCGACAAGTACCTATGAAACTTGTTTCAAACACGAGCTACTGTGTGCATACTTAAATAATTTTATTCATAATATTAATATCAATGCAGCCTGATTTTTAGTTGTGATAGTTGATCTCAAGAAAGAATACACTCCTTCATAACTCCTAAACTACGTTAGTGACATGAATGGCATTCTACAATATAGCTATTAGCTGTAAAAGCAGTACCGAATTACACTTTCATCATTAAGAAATGGCCTTAGCTATAGCTACCATGGTGACAAAACACTGATGTAAGAAGCTGTGGTTCCACTACAAGGATCTATTCTTCTGCATGACACTGAAAAATATCAAGTGTATCACGATAAACACAAAGTCTGAAAAGAAGCAAAATTGCATCCATTAAGAACATAGTGGTTTACAACTAAATTTGTCATGCATTGCTACAATCCCCCCCCCAAGAATCTCAAGTCATTATTGGGACTGAAACACTGCTTTGGAAAGTGATCATTCTTTATAAAAGGATTACTCTAAATAGACTTCATTGCTTTTCTGCCAAGCATCAGCCATATAAGGAAACTGAAGTTCACTGCCATTTGTTTTGTTCAACCCTTTCAGATGCCTACTAAGAATAACCTTTATTGCTGCCTGGAAAGGTAAGTCTATAAATTGCAAGCTAAATCATTTACTTGTTATCAGCCACAGAAGCCACTTTAGGTCAGTTAAATGTTAACATTTTTCCTCACACTATATCAAACAGATGGAGCTGGATTAATAACTTTTTCCTCATACACTACATTACTCAGTGCTGTTAAAGAACTACATATGTAGGAGTGTTAATTTTATTTTTTTTTGCATAAAAATGATTTCATCCAAGTCTCACAAATATCAACACATCTTGGACACTTGAGAGACTGAAGCATGCACATCCTATCTGACCAACATACTACTTTTGAGTTTGTCAAACAGGGACAAAAATTTAAATAAACTAGCACAGAGCTATGGCTTCTGGCTCATTTTGAATGTTCACAGTACGAGAAATTCCTCACCTTCATGAAAAAACTAACCAATAATTGCCTCTCTGAGGCATGTGAAATGAACCTGTGGTGAGCAACACTGCTTTCACTACATGCAACTAGTTAGTTGGCGTAACATAACAAGCACCAGCAGTACAAAACCTTACACCAAAACTTTGTGTTTTGTTTCCCCTCCAATGGCTTCAAAAGGAATTCCTTTAAAAAATGATAAAGGAGAAAGTGGTCACCAAAACCAAACAAGGCTATGTTAACTCAGAGGTTCAACTACGCATACTTTTAATAAGTCAGACCACTAGCTAGCTTTTTTTTTTTTTTTTTGAAGTGAGGTTCTTAAGATAAACTTGTGCAAGGATCAAAATGGAATACAGACCTCTCCTATATAAGCTGAAAAATATGTAGTCCAACTCATCATCTCGAGGACAGAGAGGGGGCGGAGGGGAGGAAGAGAGGTGCTGGCAGCAATGGAGGGGAAAAACTGCGACAACATTTACAGAGAACTACAAGGGCACGTTTTTATAAAGAAATTTAACAGCTATCTTGAAGACGACCGGCTAGATACTGACCGATATTCCAGAACACAAGGTGAAAGACAAACAAGGAACAGCAGATACAGGAAGTGCCAAGCCTCAAGAAGCGCCAAGCCTCAAGAACTTTCGATTAAATAAAAGAGATTACCTCCTTTAGAACTTTCTTATTTCCCCAAGAACTTAGTTATACTTGCATGGTTAGCAACCGTTTTGGAAGGGAAGGAGATGAAGAAGCACAGTCACGGAGCTGAGCAGTTTCAGTTCAATACCAACAAAGAGACTTCTGTATCCAAGGAACTTAAAAACTTTTGATCTCCCCAGATTCTTTCTTCAACCTCCATGATTACGTCCATACAAACAGCATTTCGGCAAGAGAGGGAGAAACACAAAGGACAGCTAAACTATGCAAGGCAGAAAACACAGAAAAGTAAAGGCCAAAAACAGGATATCAAGATGAAGCGTGAACTCCTTCCTTTTTTCCCCACCCCCTTCAGCAGAGGAAGTATTTTTCTGTTGTTGCTGCTGCTCCCTAAGCCTTTACCATTTAGTTTACCTTGTCTGTCGGGCGCCTAAACCAGATCCAGCAGACATGAGTTTCTTCCGACCCCAAGGAAATATGTTAAATCCAATCGAGTTTTCTTCTCGTTAATGGGGAAGGGGGGAGAGGAGAGGGAGGGAGAGGGGAGTAAAGGGGAAAAAAAAAAAAAGCAACAGCTTTCGACGAAGACGGGGGCGTTTGTGAAGCGGAGCGTGTGCGCTAGTAGAGGACGTCAGCGGAGCCGGGCTCCGACCGGCCCCTGCCGGCGGCGGCACCGGGGTCTGCCCCACGACCGCCCGACAGAAACGACGCTCAGCGGCGAGACCGCAGTGCCTCCTGCCACCCAGCCACCCGCCGCCACCGCCCCTCGCCCACCTGCCTCCCCGGCGCGCTCCGTGCCGCCACTCCACCCCCAACTCCTCACCCCGAGCCGCGCTGCCCGAGAGTGGCGACCGCCGCTTCCGCACTGCCGCCGCGGGCACGAGGGGAGCGGGATGGCTGCCTGCCTCACCTGCCCGCCCGCTGCCGCCCTCTCTCCCCGCCTCCTTTCGCACACTTCCCCCTTCTCCCTCCGATTCAGCCTCCCGACCCCCTCCCCGGCCTCAGCGGAGACCCGGCGGAGCTATGGAGTAGAGGAATGCCCGGAGGGGGAAGGAATGAGGATGGTAAGAATACGCCACGCACCACCGCCCAGGCTGGAGAAGGTACCGCAGCAGCGGGGGGAGGGCGAGGGCGGGGCCGGAGCCGGCAGGCGCAGCGCTCGCTCCCCTACTGGTCGCGACGGAAGGAGGGAGGGGACGAGCGGGTGCCGTCACCACTAGGCCCCACTAGCTTCCCTTTTCCCCGCACTGGTGTGAGGCTGAGCCGCGGCGCAGGCAATCCCGAGCCAGGGGCGTCATGACGGACGGACCGCCGCAGCCAATGGCGCTCAGCGGGGGGCGGGAGCGCGCTGTAGAGGAATGGGGCGAGATGGTGGTTGGGGGCGTTGGCGCGGGTGTCAGGGGCCAGGGGGTCAAAGAGCAGGGACGAGGCGGGGATGCGGTTGTGAGGGCGGGAGGGCTCGGGGAAGAGTTCACAGGGAGACGTGGGAGTAGCGCGCTGCAGAGGGGACATGTCCCGGGGCTACGTAACGGGCCCTCCCGCCTCTGCCCGACGTGCGGCCTGGGCCGGGCCGGGGACCGGGATGGGGCCGGGCCGGGGACCGGGCTGGGCCAGGCCGCGGCGGGTACCTGCGGGGGCCCTTCCTGGCCCGGTAACCACACGGGACTGAGGGGCCCCTGCTCTAGGGTACAGGTGTCGCTGGTTTCCCCCCGCCTTTTTGGCATAGTTTGTCGTCCACAGGGGCATGTCAGTTGCCCAGACAAATTCAATCCCGAATGACAAATGTTTCCTCTGGCATAAGCAGCACAGCTTCCTAATTTAATAATTGCACATATTATATCCAAATTGCTGAAACGATTGATCACGTATCAGGTGTTTGATGTCTTACGTTCATGACTGTCCCAGCAGCTGCCACTCCATTGTGCTTTACACTCCCTAACTTTCAGTTACCAGGAATTGGGAGAACAAACACATCTGGGAAAAAAAACTAACAACCTCCACCCAAACACGATGTTTGAATATGTTATATTAAACTTTGATGCAAACAACAATTAAAGTAATGCCACATATATACTCACAGTTTCACATAAACCCCAGAATACAGTTGTATTTTTTCTTCAAATATTTCAACCCCTCAGTACAACATTATGTTATTGAAAATGCTGTTAACTGTAACATAGTAATGTACAAATATGTTTGAAAAGCAGCCAGTGGGTTTATTGTAGGTCACACAACTTCAATATTCATTTGTTAGGTTTCAACAGTACATTGATGGAAATGTTTTTCTGTTTAATTTCCTTGTTTGTTTGAAATAGTTATTTGATAACCTATTGTGTATGCAATATGCCATTTTAACAGTCCTGGAGCCTGAAGTTCTGCTCAGCCACAAAACAGCACACAAAGCTGACAGCAGGGTGGATTTGCACATGCTGCTCACCTTATGCTCCTTAATTGCGTTCTGCAGAGACCACGTCTAAGGACAGAGGTAGTTTTGTTTTCACACCCATTTAATCCCTGGCTTCTCTACTGGGACTGCCACCAACTAAGCTGGGATCATGTTTTATTAAGATAATCTGTTTACTGAGAAATGGACAAAATGCTAAAAAATGCCATTTTATGTGAGCCACTGAACAGCAACAGAAAATGGTATGTCAGGTTAGTATTGACCTGCCCCTGATTTTAGCATACAACTAGAAGTGAAAAGTCCTTTAAACCCTCACCAGTCCCTGAAAGTAACTCCAACTGATATTTCCTGTTCAGGATCATTAGTTGCTTTGTTCAGTTTCTTATGAGGCTTTGGATGAAGATGGTTTAATCTTTAGCAACAAAACATACAGTTCATCACATTTATAAAAGTCCACTATGTTTAACAATACTGTTATTTATTTAAAACTTCTTGTCTGTGTATGGGCATTGTATGTTCGAGTATCCAATTTGTATCCAGATATAGAAAATAAGCATGCATTTCTACTAGGGTAATAATATTTGCTTATTGTTTCTTTACTTTTCTACGAATCCTCTCTCCATCTTTACAGAGCATACAGTCCTCTTTGGGGACTACATCTATGCCTAAATTTAAATAATTAAACTAAATTAAATATAACCATCAGAGTTTGTAAAAAATAAAATTATATACATATATATTTCCCAAAACATTAAATCACCTCCATTTTTTCTTGTTCAGATAAGCCATTTTCTTCAAATGACTCACCTTTGGACTAAGGCCAAGTATGAGAACTTCAGCCTCTCAAGTTAAGAGCACTGACAACAGATTTAGAATTTCTCACTATAGTGCACTACACCAGTGCTATAATAAAATTATTAATATTTTATCTCATGAGAACAATTTATCATTCCTTTCTAATACCCAATAACGTATCTTTATCATAATTAATATGAATGCTTCTCTATAACTGATGTCCTTCATCATGAACTCTTCAAGGCACCTGTTTTATGCATGAATTATCATAACTTTTTTTAATGTAAAAATGTTTACTGCAAATAGCTCGATACATTTATTAATGCAGTGGGGAAATAGATGGGTGTGGGAAATTTATAGCAACTGTTGTTCCCATGGTGAATCTACCATAGTTGTAACGTTAGTTTCAGTGTAAGATACTATTTCACTTACGGTTTTAGCCATCAAAAATAAAAGCCTATCTAAAGTCTGCTGAAACTATAGCTAGCTAGACCACAGCTCCTGAAGACATTTTACATAGACAAGATACAAGTATCTATACAAATTAAGAAAATACCAGGAGTTATCCCAGGGATTTAAAAGTGCTATAAATATAAAGACAGTATTTAGATTACAGCTTCAGTGGAGTCCCCAGGAACATTAATTCCCAGAGTTGGTATCCCAGTTACCATATAATTACAGATTAAGTGCACAAAGTACAAAATATAGTTACATAATGAGTCTTTCAAGTGAGACTATGCAAGTGATCCCACTGAAAGTTTAAACAAATTCTTTAAAACAATTTCAAAGTAGACACCAAGCCCAAATTTCTCTCATTCAAATCTCTATTTTTACATTTGAACAGCAACATTAGTAAATACTGCAACAACATGCAGCTAAACTGAAAGAACAATTGGCGAGACAGCCACCTCTATGTTTGTCCCTTTCAGGAGTTCAATGGTCTGAACAATGTATACATAGTTTTTCAGAGTAACAAGGTTTTATTGCTGCTTTTCCCTATTCTTACTACTGTTGTTCGTTATGTTCATGTGTTTCCACTTTTCCAAGAGCTAGATTGAAAGGCCTCCAGGCTTCTCATTAAGCTCTGAGGTAGTGACTTGAACAGTGGATTTTAAGGTGATTTGAACTGGGACTTCTGGACATCATTGCAATATAAATATTAAATAATAATTTCTGGAAGTAATAACTGCCTGAAGGCAATGAGACAATAAGTAATCTTTTCTCTAACAAGTGTATATTGAAGTTTGGTTGTTTATTTTGGATACTCCAGAATTTAAATTTGCCCATGGTCCATTCAAAATGTCTTATTGTAACATTTTATGAATTGATCTGACTCATAACTGGATTAAACCACATTTATGCTGGTGAAATCAACAAAAAAATGGTATAATTCAGTGGCAATTAAGGCCTAGAAGTATATTGTTATGACTTCCTAAATGCATAATGCCTATCTACTATATTTAAAGAGAAGCTAAGTAAACAACCTCTGTTCAATTTAACTTTGATACAGCCCCAAGTTTACCCTGATTAAATATTGCATTATGCCATACAAAGAGGTTTTCTCTATATTTGGTTGCATTATTTTTCAAATAGTAAAATTAAATAGAGCAATGAACATAAATGTATTGTGTGACTAAGTTTTGGAGTATTGTGCAAGTATTAATAGAAAACCTTTGTAACACAACCTATTTTGTATATGCTGTGTTCCAGAAATGGTTAGGAATGTTTTAGAGATATTTTTAAACATTTTATTGTGACTTTTTGTTTGTATTTCTCTAACTTGGTTACCATGGGTGAGCTCCTGAATTCTAACTGAGGAACACTTGGCACAGTGTTTCACATGGAGGAGAAAAGACAAAAAGGTGATGTTAAGGCACCTTTACTCTTCCCTGATTTGGACTGCTTTGCTCCTGGACAGTCTCCTTTACACTGACTTTAAGCTATGCTGCCGCCTCTTAGCCTAAGAGTCTGTTTTGACAGCTGATGCCCCCACATAAATCTTGCACTGGTCAAAACAAATGGAAAGGAATGAAAACTGCAGCCATACCGTGTGAGGGCACGGACATCTGCGGCTCATAACCATCAGTCCTTTGCTCACAAGCTCCTGCAGAGCTGCTTCTGGCCACACTACAGACAAAGAGTTAAACATGAAGTTGTCAGAAAAAGCCAACTATGAAGTTGCCTAAAATAAGCTATTTGCTCAATATTTTTCCTATGCACTCATGATGGTTTTGAACTGCCTTTGGTAATGTTCTTGGATCTAAAAAGGGTAACAATGAATGCTGCTGAGGATATTTGCATCCAAAAAGCAATCCTAAAAGAATACCAACTTCTAATCAGACCTGGAATAGCTTTTCTATAGGAAACCAGTTACGCTAGCTCTATAGTAGCTCTGTACTGGTTATATTGCTCTTCAAAGATGTGACGGGTGCGCTCCTCCTGTTTGAACTAACTATACTTTGATTCAGGCAGTTGCTCAATGAGTAGGCCTAACTGAAGTTAACCCTGTTGTGCAAGGCTATGCCACATCAGTGAGAACCAAACCACAAAACCAGTTTGGGCTGGAGACTGGGCTGATAAGTGTCAGAAACTGCATGAACACAGCAGAAAACTTGACTACGAGCCAACCACTTTACGCTATAAATATCTGCAGCCACCAGGGTCTGTTGAGTTCTCCTGAAAGGCAGCGGGCTGCATGGCGGTGATCTCCCCTTGAGTAGGGACACTCTCTCAAGGTTACTCCTCGAGGCTGAGAGCACTCTTACCCAGCATCTGATGTCTACATTGAGGTAAGAGACTTTTTTTACACATCAAACTATAGCTTAATCATTAAACGTGTAGTAAGTAGTAGAGTGCTTGACCGCTGTTTAATCATTGTTTAATAAAACCTTTTTTAGTTAACCCCACGATGAGGACTCGTCTCAATAATTCTCCTGCCATACAAGGTCAGTAATTAGTGCTGCATCCTGTAGGAAAACTATCACTCCTCTCTCTCCACTGGTAGGAAAGAAGAATTTCTGTGGCAAGTTTGTTTAAAATCATTGGATTATTTTAAGCTCATGAAAACCCATGAGAATGAGTTCTGAAGTAACAAGTTGGTGAATAGGTGATGTGTAAATAGACACTGTAAATGTTTTCACAAATATCATTCCGGAATTGTTCTATATAGGCACATTTATGATAACGATACCCATCATGCTAACCATTAAATAAATCCAGATTTCTCTAACTGTAGGATGAACTGCATTTATTTTACATTTTATGGCTTCCTCATCTCTATTCTGACCATTCATTTTTCTTACAAGGGGCTAATGCTGACAATCCAAATCTCTTAGTAGTTTTTAGCAACACTGTTGTATATATGTGCACACTTAACAAATTCCTTACTTTTTCCTTGTCATCTTATTTTCTGTGAATAATCTCAGTCATGTAAAAACAAGGACTAACAATATGTGAATTCCTGGCTTCGGTGTTGGCTCAATATTTAAGGTTGAATTTCTTATGGACTGCCATGTTTGGAACCACAGATTAAATCCCTTTGAAGCAAGGAGATCCAGATAGTCCAGTGAGATGAACTATCCTGTCTCTAGGCCTGTTAGACTAATAGATTGTACTTTCAGTAAAGAGTTTTTGATTTGTAGAAAAGCTACCACGAAACATTTTTAGGGGAGTTCAAAAAACAATCCTTTTGATTGTCCTCCATCTGTAAAATAGGTTTCATGATAAAAGATAACTTTAGTTTGGGGAAAATAATGACTTTTTTTTCAGAATCTGTTAAAACAGTTGTAGATTTTTTTCATCATATAAGATTTTTAATTTTAAGTGTAATTAAAGGAGAATCAGTTTGTCTTCCCCGTTTCTCTTCTTTATGAAGTCTCCAGTTCACTTTCTTCAGTTATTTTTTCCCTTTCTTCTCCCCACCTGAGAAATATAAATGTCATAGTTCTAAGTGTTAAGAAATGTTCTCCTTTTTTAGTATTTTATCCCTTCTCCTTTGAACAAACAAAATATAAAAGATTGCCCTTGTATGACTAGGGGAACCAAAAACCATTATAGACATTTTTCTTTTTCCTGTGGGAAGAATGGTTTCAGAGTGGCTTTTTAAAATCTAAAATAGACATTTTCAGTTATATCTGTCCTAAGTTCTAAGACATGACTTGCAAACAATGAAACTAAAATATATTTTTAATGTTTTAATTCACAGGTTTCATCTACTAGTTTCCTCCATCAAAAGGATATTTTAATACAAGCCTTACATGGCAGATATGAGTAATATGCTAAATCAGTAAGGAAATATTGACTTTCCAGGCCACAAAGGTGAAAAAGATGTGTGTTAACTTATTTCCATTCCTGCAAACAAGCAAAAGCTCGCAACAGAGAAAGTGGCTTTACCAAGTGCTTCTGAGAAGAGCGCTTTAGTCTAGAGCTGTAATTACTCATTATGATTTCTATAAATAAAATATTTTAAATAATTTACTTTGTTAAACTAAGGTTGAGAAAATGCATAGATTCTGATTAACCGTGCTATTAGCAACATAGAGTTTACAACTGAGCATCATGACAGCATCAACTCAACACATTTTTCATGAACATATTTCAAAATGTGATTAGACAGTGTACATTCAGATTAAACAGACACACAACTTTGGCGAGAATGCCCCCCTTTGAATTTGCACAGAAAAGATTTAAGTAAGAAAAAAATAGCCCTGTTCTTTACTGTTGGTGAGACAAATCCACTTCAATCTAAATGCAGATGGCACAGAAACCTATCAATTAATGGAAAAACATTCAGTGTAAAATACAGTTGCTGTTATGAGGCCCTTAAGGCACTGCTTTCCAACCTTCGTATAGTGGTCTGTCTTTATCTGAAGTTAAAATTTATTGTATTATTTCCCTCTTCCTCCTACACCCATTTCATTTGCTGTAAAAGTAGGAGAGAAGTGTTTCAATTACAAGTCTATCTCATTTCTGTGCATTTTGAGAGTGCAGTTATGATGCTGTGGCTATTATACTGTGTGATACAACTGAGACACAAAGTTTGTAGAAGAGGTGCTATCTTTAATTAGACCAACTGATAGAACTGGAAAAACCAAACTTTTGGACTTGACTGACATCCATTAATCAGATCTGACAAGTAGCAAAATCCAAACTAAATGCAAGTGGGACATGATTGTTCTTAGTATAATAAAATTATTTTAATCAGTTAAACCACTGGAGAGAAAACAGTTGCTAACATGAATGTACAGGGATGAATCAGCAAGAAAACTGTAATCTTTAAAAACAATGTTGCTAGTGAGTCCACAATTTGTTTATCCACTGTTAAGAATTTAGTTCCCAGGATTATTTTTTAAATATGACTTGTAGGTTCCCTGTGAGGATCTGGACTGTGCAAGAGATGGAATATTTTCTTTATGACAAAAATATTCTCCTATCCTTTTCTGTGTTTTGTCCTTGATCAGTTATCTGTGTGAGTTCATGAATAATGGTTGATTAGTTTCATGCTTGCAATTCTCATGAGGGTATGTGATGTGTTTAGTGCAATATATCACATTTTTAAAAAGTGTATGAAGAAGACCCGTGGAAATTAATAGTTCTTTGGGGCACTGACATCAATTATGTTAAATACATTGGTATTCATGAATTTTGCGTTTTCTGTGCCAGCAAGGTTTGTTTCTGATGGGTGTTTGTTAGTACAGGGGAAATTTGCTTATGGATTGTGAGTTTAATACTGGAAGCGTTGTTTGAAAGGAGAGGTGGAAAAGGGCTCAAGGAAGAACTCTTCAAGGATGTGTTTTAGTAGATGCTGTAATTATTTAACAATTTTCTGTATGCATACCAGCATTGAATAGTATGTAATAGGAACATACTGTCAGTGAGGATTTCCTTTCTGCATTGTTAGATTCATAGATGGTATTCAGGTGGATAATTCAAATAAACAGCCTGATTCTTGCAGGGCAGTTCTAGAGACTTTTTTTCTAGTGTGTTTTGCATGGTGGCTGATTTTGTGAAGAGTGTGTTGGTTTGTGGTTTCCTATACAGGGTAATTTGTATTGTTACTTTTTGTCAGCCATGTGTCCTGGTTTTGGCTGGAATAGAGTTAATTTTCTTCCTAGTAGCAGGCATAGTGCTGGGTTTTGGATTTAGGATGAGAAGAATGCTGATAACACCCTGATGGTTTAGTTGTTGCTAAGTGCTGCTTATGCTAGTCAAGGACTTTTTCAGCTTCCCATGCTCTGCCAGGTGCACAAGAAACTGGGAGGGGGCACAGCCAGAATAGTTGATCCAAACTGACCAAAGGGCTATTCCATACCATATGACGTCATGCTCAGTATATAAACTGGGGGGGGTTGGCTGGGGGGCAGTGATTGCTGCTCGGGAACTGGCTGGGTATCGGTCGGCGGGTGGTGAGCAATTGCATTGTGCATCACTTGCTTTGTATATTATTATTACTATTATTATCATTATTGTATTGTTATTATTACTACTACTATTTTACTTTATTTTGTTTCAATTATTAAACTGTTCTTATCTCAACCCAGGAGTTTTCTCACTCTTACTCTTCCGATTCTCTCCCCCATCCCACCGGGGTAGGGGGAGTGAGTGAGCGGCTGCGTGGTGCTTAATTGCTGCCTGGGGTTAAACCATGACACCATGTTATCTAGAAAGGTGATGTTCATATTCTAGTACAGGAAGGGCAGTAAATATTGAATTAGCAATGGAAATCCGTGGAGAAGTTCAGGTGATAAAGATGTGTATCTTTTAGATACAGAGTAGGTTTGGTGGCACAGTTCTCTCAAACACCTTCCAATGAGTAGTTCATGAACAGGCTGTTATACTGGTATGAGGGAGAAATTTTAAAACATTTTCAAACATTGGTTGCCCCGTCCTACTGATTTGCACAATTCTTTATGAGTAGCAGCCACCTCCATCTGAAAACCACTGATTTAGGTGTATCAGCATTTTATTAAAGGAGAGAAACAATTGTACTCTTTTGCAGTTCTTTCTCTACCTTCAACAAAAACCATCTTGAATTAATCCACTGTACAACCAAGAGGCCTTTGGGAGAGAAATCCTCAAATATGCGAATATACATAAATTACTTTTTAAGACATTCACATGTTGAATGACACTGTCCTTGTCAGGCTGTTCAGCATTTTAAATCTGCATAGACATTTTCTCATGCTAACTCTGAAGAAATAGGAAATTGCCAGGGTATGGTTGTGTTCTTTTCCATGGCATATCTATATTTACTGTATGAGCTAATTTGCCTGCAGTTCAGCTGTGTATTTATGTTTCAATACAACTATTAATAAATAGAGCTCTGGATATATATATATACACATCATCAATCTGCTAAAGCCTAAATCTGAAATATGATACATATATGTATATAAATCATATATGACAATGTGGTGTATATATATGCACAAATATTTAAGTGATGAGCATTCATCCTTATAGTGCAAAAACCCTATAGCATAAGTTTAATTACTCTTTAATTTTAAGGCAAATAATTGTCAATAAAAACGTATGGACATGAAAGCTATGTGAATCACATGTAACTTTGGAAAAAAAAAGAATGATGTCCCAGAAAGTTAGGTAATTGAACATGCATGCTGCTGCCACAGAGATTTAAAATATAAGGATCTGCTTTTTCAAATGCAGAGGTATTATTTTTCACATGAGTAAGCTTTTTACCTTCACTGGGATTGTTAATAGAAAGAGCTGTACATCTGACTAGATCTGTGACCTAAGGGCTTCTTTACACGGAGTCAGAAAAGTACACTAAATCTACATACGTTGAAACACCTTAATTTCATGTGATACAGTACATACTAGCTGTTGAGATAATGTAAAGCCTATATACCTATTTGAAGATTATGAAATGAGACACATGTAATGTTTTACTAAGCTACTGCCTTCCTGCCCTTCCCAAGCTGAGAATATCCTGGAGGGTTTAGGAAAGTAAGAAAGCCCCTATTTGCCGCTGAATTCTGCTTCCTCATTACAACATTGGAGACTCATGGCACAGCACTGCAAGCTCTTTTCATCTCCTTGTCCCACAGAAATCAGATACAGAGCTTCAGAGAGCACTTATGAACCATCTGGACCCTCGTGGCAAACACTCCCCTCATACAGTGCAATGTGGAAGGAGCTCAGACCTTGTTGAAATAAGGAACACATCTATCTCTGGCTACCATAGACAACTCAACATACTTGTCCTGCTGCTCTATTGCCACGCCAAATAAAATACCATAGTCCACTGCAGGAAAACAAAAAGTAGATATCCAGCAATTCTCCTTTCACCTGTGTATGTTAGGAAAAGCTTGACTGGATTTTGTCATGGAAAGACATATCAAAGTCAGTTTGCTGTAGACACTGTTGATGCTAGTGTACACAGTGAGGACTCTGAAGCTGACACCCTGTTGTAGAGAAGGCTCACATGAAAGCCAGGACCACTTTGCCTGAGTGCCTAATCAAGAGCCTGAGTGTTGGCTGGATACATCCAAGGGTACCAGGACAGGTATTCAATTTGCCCATCTTATGGACTACTCAACCTGGCAATCTTGAAAAAGGAACATCAGCCAGTAAATCTCCTTGTTTTGCCTGGTTAATATGCCATTAATGTGAAAAGTTGCACAAGATGTAGCTTTCTTCTGGTTCTCAGGTGAGGGAGTATGACTTGCAATGTTGCTGTGGGCATTTTAAATTTCTCTGCTCCTAACAACCAGCTGCACCCCTGCGGATCTCCCTTATTTCCCTAACTGCTCATTTCAGTTGTCTCCATTTGTACATTCCAGGCAGTGACCATGCTAGAAGTTTCAAGAGCTAGTTAAAAATGATATCTCAGCAAATATAATAGTATACTCACTCTCAGATGTTCAGTAGAAAATACTCCTTTCTTTCCCTTGCTCTCCTCCCCCACCACATGCATTTTCTATTTTCTCACCTCCCCCTCAACTGCTTGAGCTTAGAAGGGAGAACTGAAAATTTCAGTATTGCAGCAAATGAGTCTAAGCTGTCTGCCATCACCTGTCAGCAATAATAAAAGAGGCACAAACCACTGTTAGTTACTGAAATTTTGAATAACCAAGCTTCACTGGAAACTTGGAGCATTTCTTTAGGGAATAAAAACTGAACCTAGAATGCCAAAACTATTATTTTACAGCTGTCTTGTCCCTCATCCCAACATGGAAAGCTATGCCTTCCCAGCCATATGTGATTACACTTCCAGAGATTAGACTGCTTCTGTTCCACCATGTATAGGAAACATCCTCATTGTCACTCACTATTAAATATGGAAAGCATTTTACTTTTGATGGATTACAATCATAAACATGATGCTATAAAAAATTAGTAAAGACAGTTGAGGTATTTTAAGGATGCAAGACTGTTGGACATACTAGTTTCAGAAAGCAAATTATTAGGCCTGCTAAACAATTACCAACTGTACAGGTATATTGTATTGGGTCTGGCTGGGATGGAGTTAATCTTCCCCACAGCAGCCCTCATAATGCTGTGCTTTGTATTGGTAGCTAGAAAGGTGTTGGTAACACACCAGTGGTTTGGCTACTGCTGAGCAGTGCTCCCACAGCATCAAGGCTGTCTCCAACATTTCCCCCCCTCACCAGTAGGCTGGGGGTGGGCAAGATCTTGGGAGGGGACATAGCCAGGACAGCTAACCCAAACTGACCAAAGGGATATTCCATACCATATGACTTCATGCTCAGCAATAAAAGCTAAGAGAAAGGAGGAGAAGGGGGGGCATTTGTTATTTACATTTGTCTTCTGGAGCAACCGCTACACGTACCAAAGCCCTGCTTCTCGGGAAGTGGCTGGACATCGCCTGCTGATGGGAAGTAAAGAATAAAATCTTTGTTTTCCTTTTGCTTCTGTGTGGGGCCTTTGCTTTTGCTTTTTATTAAACTGCCTTTATCTTGACCCACGAGTTTTTTTGGGGGATTTTTTCCATCTCATTTTCTTCCTCCTGGTCCTGCTGAAGAGGGGAGTGATAGAGCAGATTGGTAGCACCTGGCACCCAGCCAAGATCAACCCACCACATATATGGACAGTATACGGACAGTAAGAATGAAGAGATCAACCTGAAACAAAACAAAGACTGCGTTTTTATTTTGTGCACTGCTCCATGATTTTTATTTTTCTCACTTTTTACATGAAACACTCTTAAATTCATCACATTTTTTTCATCACCCTTCCTTCTCCTTTTCTTTATTTAAGTCTTCTTACCACCCTTTCTGCCGCAACACCCCCCACCCCCAATATGCAAACCAGTCTTTTCCTATGAATTCTTTCTTCCTATAATGATTGCATGAAGAAGTGTCCTGGTTTCGGCTGGGATAGAGTTAATTTTCTTCCTAGTAGCAGGCATAGTGCTGTGGTTTGGATTTAGGATGAGAAGAATGTTGATAACACACTGATGTTTTAGTTGTTGCTGAGTACTGCTTATGCTAGTCAAGGACTTTTCAGCTTCCCATGCTCTGCCAGGTGCACAAGAAACTGGGAGGGGGCACAGCCAGGACACTGACCCAAACTGCCCCAAGGGCTATTCCATACCATATGATGTCATGCTCAGTATAGAAACTGGGGGGGTTGGCCGGGGAGCAGCGATCGCTGCTCGGGAGCTGTCTGGGTATCGGTCGGCGGCTGGTGAGCAATTGCATTGTGCATCACTTGCTTTGTATATTGTTATTATTATTATCATTATTATATTGTTATTATTATCATTACTATTTTATTTCAATTCTTAAACTGTTCTTATCTCAACCCAGGAGTGTTTCTCACTCTTACTCCTCCGATTCTCTCCCCCATCCCATCAGGGTAGGGGGAGTGAGCGAGCGGCTGTGTGGTGCTTAGTTGCTGGCTGGGGCTAAACCACGACAAGAAGGAAATCACCTGGAGCGCAGTGCTGTATTCTGTCTCCTATTTATGAGACTGGTGGGATGACTCGCACAACTGCAGTGCTGCAATGGGGTAGCCCTGTATGTTAGGGAGTGTTTTGATTGTCTAGAGCTTGATGATGGTGATGAAAGGGTTTATGGGTAAGAATCAGGGGAAAGGCCAACAAGGCAGATATCATGGTGGGAGTCTGTTATAGACCACCCAACCAGGATGAAGAGGCAGATGAAATATTCTGTAAGCAGCTGGCAGAAGTCTCACAATCACTAGCCCTTGTTCTCATGGGGGACTTCAACTTACCAGATATCTGCTGGAAATACAATACAGCAGAGAGTAAACAGTCTAGGAGGTTCCTGGAGTGCGAGGAAGATAACTTCCTGATACAGCTGGTGAGTGAGCCAACTAGGGAAGGCTACCTGCTGGACCTGTTGCTTGTGAACAGAGAAGGACTTGTGGGTGATGTGACCGCTGGAGGCCGTCTTGGGCACAGCAATCATGAAATGATAAGAGTTTTTGATTCTCGGAGAAGTAAGGAGAGGGGTTAGCAGAACTGCTACCTTGGACTTCCAGAGGGCAGACTTTGGCCTGTTTAGGGGCCTGGTTGACAGAGTCCCTTGGGAGGCAGTCCTGAAGGGCAAAGGAGTCCAGGAAGGCTGGACACTCTTCAAGAAGGAAATCTTAAAGGCACAGGAGCAGGCCGTCCCGATGTGCCAAAAGATGAGCTGGTGGGGAAGACCACCAGCCTGGCTGAACAGAGAGCTTTGGCTGGAACTCAGGGGAAAAAAAAAGAGTTTATGACCTTTGGAAGAAGGGGCAGGCAACTCAGGAGGACTACAAGGACATCGTGAAGCTATGCAGGGAGAAAATTAGAAGGGCCAAAGCCCAACTAGAACTTCATCTGGCTACTGCCGTAAAAGACAATAAAAAATGTTTCTATAAATACATTAGCAACAAAAGGAGGGCTAAGGACAATCTCCATCCTTTACTGGATGCTGGGGGGAAACATAGTGACAAAGGCTGAGGAAAAGGCTGAGGTACTTAATGCCTTCTTTGCCTCAGTCTTTCATAGTAAGACCAGTTGTTCTCAGGGTACCCAGCCCCCTGAGCTGGAAGACAGGGATGGGGAGCAGAAGGAAGCCCCCATAATCCAAGGGGAAATGGTTAGCACCCTGCTACACCTCTTAGACATACACAAGTCTATGGGGCCGGACGGGAACCACCCAAGGGTACTGAGGGAGCTGGCGGAAGTGTTCACCAATCCACTTTCAATCATTTGTCAGCAGTCCTGGCTAACCGGGGAGGTCCCAGTCGACTGGAGGTTAGCAAATGTGACTCCCATCTACAAGAAGGGCCGGAAGGAGGATCCGGGGAACTACAGGCCTGTCAGTCTGACCTCAGTGCCAGGGAAGGTTACGGAGCAGATCATCTTGAGTGCCATCACGTGGCACGTACGGGACAACCAGGTGATCAGGCCCAGTCAGCATGGGTTCATGAAAGGCAGGTCCAGGTTAGTCAAGCAGATATCCTTCTATGACAAGATGACCCACTTAGTGGATGAGGCTGTGGATGCTGTCTACCTGGACTTTAGTAAAGCCTGTGACACCGTTTCCCACAGCATTCTCCTGGAGAAACTGGCTGCTCATGGCTTGGACAGGACTACTCTTCACTGGGTTGAAAAGCTGGATGGATGGCCGGGCCCAAGGAGTTGTGGTGAATGGAGTTAAATCCAGTTGGCGGCCAGTCACAAGTGGTGTTCCCCAGGGCTCAGTACTGGGGACAGTTCTCTTTAATATCTTTATCAATGATCTGGATGAGGGGATTGAGTGCACCCTCAGTAAGTTTGCAGATGACACCAAACTGGGTGGGAGTGTTGATCTGCTCGAGGGTAGGATGGCCCTGCAGAGGGACCTGGACAGGCTGGACCGATGGGCCGAGGCCAACTGTATGAGGTTTAACAAGGCCAAGTGCCGGGTCCTGCACTTCGGGCACAACAACCCCATGCAACACTACAGGCTTGGGGAAGAGTGGCTGGAAAGCTGTCTGGCGGAAAAGGACCTGGGGGTGTTGGTTGACAGCCAGCTGAACATGAGCCAGCAGTGTGCCCAGGTGGCCAAGAAGGCCAACAGCATCCTGGCTTGTATCAGGAATGCTGTGGCCAGCAGGACTAGGGAAGTGATTGCCCCTTTTTACTTGGCATTGGTAAGGCCGCACCTCAAATACTATGTCCAGTTTTGGGCCCCTCAATACAAGAAAGACATTGAGGTGCTGGAGCGTGTTCAGAGAAGGGCAACGAAGCTGGTGAAGGGTCTGGAGAACAAGTCTTATGAGGAGCAGCTGAGGGAACTGGGGTTTTTTGGAGAAGAGGAGGCTGAGAGGAGACCTTATCGCTCTCTACAACTCCCTGAAAGGAGGTAGTAGTGAGGTGGGTGTTGGTCTCTTCTCCCAAGTAGCTAGCGATAGGACGAGAGGAAATGGGCTCAAGCTGCGCCAGGGGAGGTTTAGGTTGGAAATTAGGAAAAATTTCTTCACGGAAAGGGTAGTCAAGCATTGGAACAGGCTGCCCAGAGAGGTGGTGGAGTCACCATCCCTGGAAGTGTTCAAAAAATGGGTAGACATGGCACTTAGGGACATGGTTTAGTCTAGTCTACCCTTAATTGGTTTAGTGGTGGACTTGGTAATGTTAGGTTAATGGTTGGACTGGATGATCTTAAAGGTCTTTTCCAACCTAAACGATTCTATGATTCTATGATAAATGCTGATGAGAGCACAGATCCAGTCCTACAAACATGTTCAAGATAGTTTTTCCACAGCTCATATTCTTAACATACAAGTTTCAAGCAAACCCATCTATAATTTTTCTCCCTTCCCTCCTCAAGGCCGTGCTATGTAGTCCTGGCAGCTCCTGGGCACAGACACTTTTATACTCAGTGGCTAGAGCTGAGATGAAGCACTCTGAGCCCAGGTCAGGCCAACAGAGCCTTTTAAGCAGACAGTGGAGGGACACACAGACAAAACTCCTTCCGTGGCACGTACTGAATTTAAATCTGATTTGACCGAACCTTTCATAGTCTCCACCACATGCTGAGTGCACATCCAGCCATATGACAGGGGACAATTGCTTTTGGTCCCACAAAGGGTACCCAAAGTAGTCACATGGCAGGATATGTCCCCGCACACATGCACGCCAGGCAACCAGGAGGGTATGCTGTCATATCATGTTAACAGATACCCATCCACCACAGTCTGGGGCGAGGAGGGGAGCAGTCTAGGCACTTGCTCACCCTGACAGCTTTGTCACCGCACTGAAGTGCTGCTGTGGTTTGAGCGAAGTGTATGGGAAGGAGCTGTATGAAGGCCAGATCCTACGGGCATCCCCACACCACTCAAACACATGCATGTGCTGCGACTTACTCCATTACACCAGCAAGACCCTGATCTCTGAGGGGCATTCTGTTGCTCCATCCTTGGCAGACACTAAAAAATACAGAGACTGCAGGTGGCAATATTGTAAGGAAGAAAGAAATGGGTCTGTTGGGAAAGGTGGTGATGGAGAAGGAATAGGGGAAGACTACCTCTGCTGCAAGAGAAGCTAGGGATAGTTTGTGGCTGGATTTTTCTAGGAGATCAGCTAAAGTCTCCATTGGGTTCTGGATTTCTTGGTCAAAGATATATTTTAAACATAAGGTTTGTCTGTGACTTTTTCTTTCCCTGAGACAATTCATTATTTTGGCCCACCTTCATCTAGTACTGCTTGTGCGTAAAGCAATCCTTCATATAGACAGGTCATAAATGTCAGGAAGAGTTTATAATAGGAATTCTGAGATCAGTCTAAGTGCCCAATGCCAGGAACTGCTCTGCAGCGCTGCGTGCACCCAGCCCTTTGTAAGAAACCTGGCCCATTAAAACTCTTCTTTATGGAAGATCCACCTGTTCTGGCTCTTGGTGGCATCTAGGACGTCAGCAGAGCTGTTGATCAGGACAAACTACTGCTTCTAATGCCATTAAGCATAAGACTTCAGCATGGCAGGACTGTGTATTTAAGTACCAGGACATCTGCTCTTTCATGGAACAAGTTATTTTAATTAGGAAAGTATTCATAATGTTATGGGAGCTATTAAAAATAAAAGACGTGTCAGTAGTATAACTTTCAAACAGCCTCACAACTGACGTGACTGTATCTGTATGATCAAGGTAGCATTTCCAAACAGAAGCTCTTTTACACTTTACCATTAGAGTTGTGGGTTTTTTACTAAGTATACATACAGTATAAAATCTAAATGTTTTACAGTTCCAGGCAACTTAATGTAACTTAGTTTTTGGGTGGCCTGCTGTTATCAAAATCTCTCTCAATTTTGTTTTCAGAGAGAAAGGATAATCTTGTTAATTCGCTGATCTAGGATTTAGAAGCTCTGAACTCTGCATCCCAGTCTGCCACGGACCATTCATAGCAGGAACACCATAATCCCTCTAGCTTTGGATCGTATACAACCTGGTACAGGGAACCTCCCTTATTTATTATTTACAGCATGGCAGCACTTGGTACGCCACTGTAATAGAAATAATAGATACTGTAGTGTGAGAGGAAACTATCAAAGTTGTTGAACTCTTCTTGGTCATGTGCCAATATCTGCTGAAACACTGCAGGAAACATGACTGACAGAAGCAGCTTGGTTACCCAGCACGGGGTTAGGCTGCAGCAGCAAGCCAAGTCCAGCCACTGCTTCTTGTCAGCAGGGCTGTCTGGTGGCCGCTGTGATGTGACTAGCAGAGTGTGGCTGGCCTTGGGGGACAGAAATAGCCATACCTTCAGCTTCTTGGATCTGATGAACGAGTCCTCCAGAACTGCTAGCCGACACCAGAGCTGCTGTGCTGCTCCCCTCCTTGCTGCTGAAGGCCACAGGCAAACCACAATATGCTTAGACCTAGCAGGGAAACAAGAAGAGATAAATCAAATGAAAAGGCAGTTCAGCTTGATAAACTGGATAAGTTTCCACACTTGCAGGCTCGTGGCATCTAACCATGATGATAATAGCTTACCAGCAGAATGGCAAGAAAATTATCATACATGTTTTCTTTAGCCATTCAGAACTCTCAGGGCTGACACAGCCCTTTTGTGGACTTTGCCTTACAAAAGCCTGCAATGCTGCACTTCATTGCTCAGGGGTGGTGAAGGGCACAATATAGTTGTGTTTTGCTGTTTTCTTCCCTGTAAGCCAGTCTCAGGCCTATGAGAAACAAATATTTTGCTAATTTAGCCTGCCAGTAAGAACAGGTGGTTGCACAGCTTCCTCTAAAAGGTACAAAAAGCCACACAGCCAAGGAGGGAGAAGGGAAGGGAGGCAAGAAGGAATAAAGAAGGGGAGGAGGCAAGAAGGGAATAAATAAAATTCTGTGGGGACAAACTCAAGGACAGAAGCAGCTCAGGTGAATGGTTTTGTCGTCAGCACAATACAGCTCCAGGGCCTCATTACTGAAGGTACAAATGAAGGCAAATCATAGAATCATAGAATCGTTTAGGTTGGAAAAGACCTTTAAGGTCATCCAGTCCAACCATTAACCTACACTACCAAGTCTACTCTAAGCCAATCAAGGGTAGACTGGACTAAACCATGTCCCAAAGTGCCACATCTACCCGTTTTTTGAACACTTCCAGGGATGGTGACTCCACACCCTCTCTGGGCAGCCTGTTCCAATGCTTGACCACCCTTTCCGTAAAGAAATTTTTCCTAATTTCCAATCTAAACCTCCCCTGGCGCAGCTTGAGCCCATTTCCTCTCGTCCTATCGCTAACTACATGGGAGAAGAGACCAACACCCACCTCACTACAACCTCCTTTCAGGTAGTTGTAGAGAGCAATAAGGTCTCCCCTCAGCCTCCTCTTCTCCAGACTAAACACCCCCAGTTCCCTCAGCCACTCCTCATAAGGCCTGTGCTCCAGACCCTTCCCCAGCTCCGTTGCCCATCTCTGAACACGCTCCAGCACCTCAATGTCCTTCTTGTATTGAGGGGCCCAAAACTGGACACAGTATTCCAGGTGCAGCCTCACCAGTGCCGAGTACAGGGGAACAATCACCTGCCTGCTCCTGCTGGCCACACTAAAATCCAAACATGGGAACCACATTTCAGTGGGATACAAGCTGCAGCATGGGCAGAGCAAGATCTCTTTCATTTGTGATCAGTCTTAATAGCATTTATCAGTTTGTTTCTGCAAAGTGAACTTAAACATGAGTGCCAATATAAGAAAATGGTTCTCCAAAGTGCCAATCTGAGGCATTTGCATCATGTGCTAAGAATAGGTCCTACCTTCTCCCATCCCCCTGCCCCATAAGCTTTTCCTCTTCACTAAAGCACATCCATATTTGCTTTTCACACAATTCTCTCTCTACTCCCTCCTGCTTTACCACTATCTACTTTTAGTCTCCTCTACTTCTGCTTTCAAATACAGAGACTTAGAATTAAGTCAGTCAAATTATTAAATATTCTGCACATAAATTTTAAGTGTCAGGCAAACCAGATCAACCATCCATTTCTCTGACCCAACAGTCTGCAGGCTTGTTTTGTTAGATTCCCCATCTCCAGATGGTAGTTGTTTGCCCACTTTGCAGAATATAACTGAAGATTAGCACAGTATATTATTGTATATTCAGAACAGCTTTACTTTCAGTTTTCCAGTTTCAGATCATTGTTTTCTCTGTGTAACCCAATTAGGGTAAACATCCTTAACTCTGCTATTTATTTACGTAGACATTTGTAAGTATGCTATCCCTGGTTTACCCTAGACGCTGGGTCTAAAAGTTCTGCTAAATTTCTCTGTGAGGGAAATTTGGATGACAGCCATCTCTCTGCCAGGATATAAATTACATCATATGCTCTCATTTAGCCTACTTGTTTTCCAACTGCAGAGAACTCTCTGAGTTTTTGGGAGATGGGACATCAGGCTCTGTAGCTGGCCTGCTCAAATGCAGAGGAGCCTTTTTGTCTTTGCAGCTGTGGAGATTTATAAATAATCAGTTTTCCCATGTTTCTATTCCCAGAAGACTTCTTTAAAGCATTATGACCAAGACAAGCAAGCGAGACGCCTCCTCTGCTTTAGTCCAACTCCTATGGAGTTGGAACATTTGTCAGACAGACATGTCCCACCTGACAAAGCAATCTGTAGCTAATGTGCAACCACACAGAAAACACGGGAGTAACACAATGGCCCTTTAACCCCGGGTGTAAGGACATTAGTAAAATACTAATATGCTGAATGAGGACAAGAGGATGGCATGTCTTAGCCTCATACCATTGTCTCCATGTACACACACTGTCAAAGTTTGATACTCAATAACATGGTTTGTTTCAGTAGGTGGAAGGATCCAAGGAAAGCAGGCAAGCTCTACAGCATAAACAGCTGAAGAACAGAGTACATATTTCCATTATCCAATACAGGGACTAGTTCTGGTTAATAACCATGTAACTTGTCAGTAAAATAACAGGAGCACTGTATGAAGATTATCATCAGCAATTCTTTCTCCTTCCCCTGCCCCCAAGTTTGCTAGCCACCAAACCCTCTTTTGTCTGTCTTTTCTAGAAAAGGTAGGCCCATCACTTTGAGTTTTATCCCTTGCTAGTATATTAAGGGTTTTGCTGGGTAGAGGATGGTATAGCTTAGTTGTGGGGTATCTCTTAGCATGTAAAAGCCCTATGAACTTAAACTGATCTTTTTTGCTTGAAATTAGGAAAGATAAAGCATGCCCAAGTATTAATCATAGAGTCATAGAATCATAGAATGCTTTGGGTTGGAAGGGACCTTTAGAGGTCATCTAGCCCAACCCCCCTGCAGTGAGCAGGGACAGCTTTAACTAGATCAGGTTGCTCAGAGCCCCATCCAGCCTGTCCTTGAATGTTTCCAGGGATGGGGCCTCCACTACCTCTCTGGGCAACCTGTGCCAGTGCTTCACCACCCTCATTGTAAAAAATTTCTTTCTTATGTCTAGTCTAAATCTATTCTTCTTTAGTTTAAATCCATTATTCCTTGTCCTGTCACAACAGACCTTGCTAAAAAGATTGTTCCCATCCTTCCTGTAGGCCCCCTTTAAGTATTGAAAGGATGCAAGAAGGTCTCCTCGCAGCCTTCTCTTCTCCAGGCTGAACAACCCCAACTCTCTCAGCCTTTCCTCGCAGGAGAGGTGTTCCAGCCCTCGGATCATTTTTGTGGCCCTCCTCTGGACCCGCTCCAACAAGTCCATGTCCTTCTTGTGCTGAGGACTCCAGAGCTGGACACAGTACTCCAGGTGAGGTCTCACCAGAGCAGAGCAGAGGGGCAGAATCACCTCCCTCGACCTGCTGGCCACGCTTCTTTTGATGCAGCCCAGGATATTGTTGGCTTTCTGGGCTGCAAGCGCACATTGCTGGCTCATGTCCAGCTTTTCATCTACCAGTACCCCCAAGTCCTTCTCCGCAGGGCTGCTCTCTGTATTGATACTGGGGGTTGCCCCGTCCCAGGTGCACGACCTTGCACTTGGCCTTGTTGAACCTCATGAGGTTCACACAGGCCCATCTCTCCAGCTTGTCCAGGTCCCTCTGGATGACATCTCATCCTCCTGGTGTGTCAACTGCACCACTCAGCTTGGTGTCATCTGCAAACATGCTGAGGGTGCACTCGATCCCACTGTCTGTGTCATTGAGGAAGATGTTAAACAGCACCAGTCCCAGTACGGACCCCTGAGGGACCCCACTTGTCACCAGTCTCCATGTGGACATCGAGCCATTGACCACGACCCTCTGGATGCGACCATCCAGCCAATTCCTTATCCATCGAACAGTCCACCCATCAAAACCATATCTCCCCAATTTAGAGAGAAGGATGTTGTGGGGGACTGTGTCGAAGGCTTTACAGAAGTCCAAGTAGATGACATCCATTGCTTTTCCCTTGTCCACTGATGCAGTCACTCCTTCATAGAAAGCCACTGGGTTGGTCAGGCAGGACTTGCCCTTGCTGAAGCCGTGCTGGCTGTCTCGAATCACCCCTCTGTCTTCCATGTGCTTGAGCATAGCTTCTAGGAGGATCTGCTCCATGATCTTCCCAGGCACAGAGGTGAGGCTGACAGGTCGGTAGTTCCCAGGGTCCTCCTTTCTTCCCTTTTTAAAAATGGGCACAACATTCCCCTTTTTCCAGTCAGCAGGGACTTCACCTGCCTGCCATGACTTTTCAAATATCATGGAGGGTGGCTTGGCAACTACATCAGCCAATTCCCTCAGGACTCGGGTGCATCTCATCAGGTCCCATAGACTTGTGTACATTGAGGTTCTTCAGGTGGTCTCAAACCTGATCTTCCCTTACAGTGGGAGGGGCTTTACTCCCCTGGTCCCCATCTCGTGGTCCATCGACTCGGGAGGGGTGAGGAGAGAAGTTGCCAGTGAAGACTGAGGCAAAGAAGTTGTTGAGTACCTCAGCCTTCTCCTCATCTGTTGATACAAGGTTGCCATTCTTGTTCATCCAGGGGGGGTACGCTTTCTTTAACCTTCCTTTTCTGGTTGACATACCTGTAGAAGCCCTTCTTTGTATTCTTTACATCCCTTGCCAAATTCAGCTCCAGCTGCGCCTTGGCCTTCCTGACCCCCTCCCTACACAACCGGGAAGCTTCCCTGTACTCTTCCCAGGACACCTGTCCCTGCTTCCACTGCCTGTGCAGTTCCCTCTTACTCTTTAGTTTGACCAGCAGGTCTCGACTCAGCCATGCTGGTCTCTTCCCTTCCCTGCCTGATTTCTTACACTTGGGGACTGAGAGCTCTTGCACTCTATGGAAGGTGGCCTTAAAGATCTGCCAGCTCTGTTCCGTTCCCCTGTCCCTGAGGACCGTCTCCCAGGGGGTCCTTCTGACTAACTCCTTGAAGAGCTGGAAGTTTGCTTTCCTAAAATTTAGGGTCCTGACTGTACTCCTCACTTTTCCCATGTCCCTCAGGAGCATGAACTCCACCAATGCGTGATCACTGCAGCCCAAGCTGCCTCCAGTCTTGACATCACCAATGAGCTCACTTGCATTGGTGACCATCAGGTCCAGTATCGCGTCCCCTCGGGTAGGGGTGTCTATTACCTGGCTTAGGAAGTTGTCGTCTATGCATTCCAGGAATCTCCTGGATTGCCTACAGCTCGCCGTGTTGCTTTTCCAGCCAATGTCGGGGTGGTTGAAGTCCCCCAGCAGGACGAGAGTCTGCAAGCACAAAGCCTCCCGGAGCTGGAGGAAGAAGGCTTCGTCAGCAGGCACCCCTTGATCAGGCGGCCTGTAGTAGACACCAACCACAAGGTTCCCTTTGTTGCCTCTGTCTCTGACTCTTACCCATAAGCTTTTGACCTGCTCGTGGCTATTCTTCAGGGACAGCTCTTCACACTGTATTGATTTCTTTACGTAAAGGGCAATGCCTCTACCCCTCCTTCCTCGCCTGTCCCTTCTGAACAGCCTGTAGCCATCAATAGCCACATTCCAGTCGTGGGATTCGTCCCACCAAGTTTTGGTTATGGCAATCAGGTCGTAGCTTTCTAGTAGCACAGCAGCTTCCAGCTCCTCCTGTTTGTTCCCCATGCTGCGTGCGTTCGTGTAGAGGCATTTCATCTGGGCTGTTGGCCATGTCACCTTCTTAGTGGAACACCCCTTGTTTCCCTTGGGGTGTTTCACGGAGGTTTCCTTGTGAGCTCCTACTACCTTCAGGAGCCCCCAGCTCATCTCCGCAAGACTTCAACTGTGCTGCAGTGTCCCCAGCAAGCCTCTTAGCAACAGGTTGAGGACTCATAGTAGCACCCCGTCCCTCTAACCATTGTGTACCATCCCACAGCTTGTCACAGGCAAGCCTGGTATGTTCCCCCTCCCCCTTCACATCTAGTTTAAAGCCCTGTCAATAAGCCCCACAAGCTCCTGTGCAAAGACCCTCTTTCCCCTTTAAGAAAGGTGGCTCCCATTTGATGCCAGAAAGCCTGGTGCCATGTAGGCCGTCCCATTGTCAAAAAACCCAAAGTTGTGACGGTGGCACCAGCCTCGGAGCCATGTGTTAAGAGATTGGATCCGCCTGTTCCTACCAATGTCACCTCCCACAACTGGAAGGAGGGAGGAAAAGATGACCTGTGCCCCCGATTCCCTCACTAAGCGTCCCAAGGCCCTGAAGTCTCTTTTAATCACCCTTGGGCTGTGCACTGCAACTTCATCACCACCCACGTGGAAGAGCAGTAAGGGGTAGTAGTCCGAGGGCCGTACCAGGCTGGGAAGTCTCCTGGTGATATCTCTGACCTGGGCTCCTGGGAAGCAGCAGACTTCCCTATGAGGAGGGTCCACCCGGCATATTGGACCCTCCGTTCCCCTCAGGAGGGAGTCTGCTATGACTATGACCCGTCTTTTCTTCCTTGTGGAGGTGGTAGTAATATGGGGGGTAGGTCTTTGTGGTCTTGGCAACTCTTCGGGTGTGGATGGATCAACGCCCACATCGTCCACTGACTGGTCCTCCACCTCTAGAGCCTCATACCTATTGTGCAGAGGCACCTGGGGGGTCATGGTGGGCAAGGAAAGGGTTTGCTTGCCACCCCGATTGTGGACTTGTTTCCACTCGCCGCTTCCCTCTAAGACCCTGCCTACATCTTGGTGGGGGGAGGATACTGGCTCCCTTTGGTCACAGGCTTTCTCTGGAGGCTGTCCCTGGTCAGGTTTCTGGGAGCTCAGAGCGAGATTCCACCAGTCTATCTCTTGCTCAGACTCCCTGATGCTCCACAGCCTGTCTACCTCCTCCCTTAGCTCTGCCACCAGGCCAAGTAGATAGTCCACCTGGTCACAGCATACACAGCTGTTCCCTCCACTGTCACTTATTTTAGATATGTAGAATTAGAAAATTGCTCCTGTGTCATAAAAGCAATGCCAAGATTAAAAGGAAATAAATAAAAAAAATGCAAATATTTAAGATCCTACATTCTGACATAAGTAATTACAGTTCCCTGATCTTCAAAATTGATGATTATCCAGTTCCTCCTTAAATTCTAAGACACCATATATTATTTAGCTATGATTTATCTATTGTTCTTATTTATTTCTTTTAAATAAACCGGATAGGTATAATGTCACTGTAGATAGCAGACTTGCTCAAGAGTGAAATTTAATATTAATTGCAGAATTGAACAAACTTCAATTAAACAAAAAGAAATGTATTTGTTAACAAAAAAATTTATTTTTAAAATGTATCAGTGCTAATCACAGAAAAAATTAATATTTCTAGATGTTAATTTTTCTAGAAGCATGGGAAAGGAATCTATGCTACATAATCCTTATGATCCTTATTTCATTATGTTGTCATATTTTTAATATGCCCTATAGAGGCACCTGTCTGTAAAGCCAAACATTTTACTCTCCGTGTTGGAGTGCTCTTGTTGGAGCTTTTTTTGAGCTCTGAAGCTCATTCAGGCGGAAAATAGGATACCTTATGATCTTCTCTTGCTTACAACTCCACTAAGATCGCTTCAGAACTTTCACTCCAGAGCATGGCAATGTCACGCTTGGCTTTGCTGAGCACGTGAATATACAGCCACAACAATCTGGAATCGTTTCTGCTTCATAAAGAAAATGTGAACGATTCATGTTTACAACGTGGGGAAAAAACAGTTACATGCTAAAAGCTTAAATATTTAAGAAGTTGCTGCAGCTGATAGCAGCCTAAGTAAGTTTGACACTGACTGTAGGTCAATGACATAAACCACGCCAAATATAGTCTGTTTACAATTTCAGACATGCTCGAAGTGCTGGTGGGAATTTCTTTTTCGAAATTTGCCTAGCAGACAAGGCCCAAGAGTCAGGAAGTGGCAGAGCTGTTGTTCTCAGCTCAGGAGGCTGCAGAAAAAAATAGTTGCTGAGTCAGAAAGAATTTTCCCTGAGGACTCTGGCTGCAGCCCAGCCTTTAGAAGACCTACCAGTTCACCTAAGGGTAAAATTGAAGCTTTAAAAAAGTCTATACAGGTTACAAAGAGGGAATCTCATTATTAGGATAACTTTTTGATATTTTAAGTTAGATCTGTGGCAAAGAAATCTCTGGAGTCTTGGAAAATCTGTATGTGCAATTTGTATAATATCTTTCCAAATTCAGCCACCACTGACGTAGCCAAGAGCTCTGAGCTGCTTGGCTGAATGCTGCTGTACCTGCTCCTGTTACCATGGAAATGGACATTGGCAAAAATAGGATAAGAGCTTTAAAGTAATTACCAATATAATTAGCACTTTCACCTTTTTGGAGATTGGCTCCCCCCAAAACCCTCAAATAGTGAAACCGTCCAATTCAGGCTCATCAATACAGAAATTAGTGTCTAAAGAGGTATCAGTTAACGTGATCAATGTGGGAATGACACAAGAAAGGAAAGCATTGTTGGAACTGGGAAACAGTGGATTCCTGTGACGACTTTTGCTTATTACTAATAAGAAACTCTTCTGCTTTGCTATGAGTCACTGTTCCAGTTTCACCCTTAATTAATTCAGAGTCAAGAGAAAGGGCACTAACGTGAAGAGAAGCTCCCAGATGATGGCTCAATAAAGTTTGCAGAAGGAACTGAAGAGAGGGAGGGGAAAGAATTCATTATAGCAACAAATCTCGAGATAATAGAGAGGAATAAACCTCAACAGACATGCTGTACAGCAGCCATACTGGGAAATCTAAGTATCAGTGTTTTTCTTATTACACTGCAATTGTCTGAATGAAATGCATCAGACAATGAAATGCTCATCAGAGCAGCACTACCCATCCATTTACGCACACCACCAATCTTTCATCCAGGCAGGAAATGCATCAGTTAGTACATTGTGATCTGCATCAGTTTCTACAACATTTCAAAAGCCATCAAAGGTCTCTTGCCTTTCCCAGCAACATCCCTTTTACCTACAGAGAAGTCAGAAGGGAATTTTAGTTTTTGATATATAATTTCATGCTGCTTCGCTAAAAACACAATAGCCTGCTTGCATTCAGATTGGATGCAGAACTCACCTTCAGTGACCAGTGAAGTGACTGTTTGCATAATTATTACTGCTTCTAACAACATTAACATTTGGCTGGATACAGCCTGAAATGTTTTTGCTATGGTTATTTAGCAAAAAGAAGATGCACTTTCAGAAGAAACTGATGAATGTTCTGAAGAAAGTTAGGGCAAGATAGTAGGCATACTTTTGTAGCGGAGTTCTTGCTTTACTAGTGGATTTTGACAACCTCTAAACGCATATTGTAATTTAAAAAAAATTGATACTCATTTCCTTTGTTCATCTCATACTATTCTTTCAGAGTCTCATGAGACTGTGGGCTGCCTATGGGCAGGGCTGGGCAACAGAGCTGAGCTCCAGGTAGAGCCATCCAAAATGATGCTGTGTCCCTAGGGATGTCTTTTGTGCAAGTCCTACTTGCTAGTGCATCCATCCCCCCTCACCTGTTCCCTTTGGAGTGTCTTGTTACTTAAGTGTTGTCATACAGCCTAGTCACTGCACAGCAGAGCAAATAAAGCTTCTTTGTATCTCCTGTCCCCATCAAAAGGAAGCAAGATTCAACAGTACTAGGTGGTCTTTCACTTTGTTAGCTAAATACTGTTTTTTGCTTTAAGCTATGTATTGTTGTACAGCTGTTTCTCATACATTTGGATTTTCAGGATCTTTTAAGATGACAAGTAGTTTTCTCTTACTTATTGTCGTGGTTTAGCCCCAGCCAGCAACTAAGCACCACGCAGCCGCTCGCTCACTCCCCCTACCCCGATGGGATGGGGGAGAGAATTGGAGGAGTAAGAGTGAGAAACACTCCTGGGCTGAGATAAGAACAGTTTAATAATTGAAATAAAGTAAAATAGTAATGCTAATAGTAACAGTATAATAATGATAATAATAATAATGATGATACACGAAGCAAGTGATGCACAATGCAATTGCTCACCACCCGCCGACCGATACCCAGACAGTTCCCGAGCAGCGATCGCGCTCCCCGGCCAACCCCCCCAGTTTATATACTGAGCATGACGTCATATGGTATGGAATAGCCCTTTGGTCAGTTTGGATCAACTATTCTGGCTGTGCCCCCTCCCAGTTTCTTGTGCGCCTGGCAGAGCATGGGAAGCTGAAAAAGTCCTTGACTAGCATAAGCAGTACTCAGCAACAACTAAAAACATCAGCATGTTATCAACATTCTTCTCCTACTAAATCCAAAACACAGCACTATGCCTGCTGCTAGGAAGAAAATTAACTCTATCCCAGCCGAAACCAGGACAGTATCCACCCCTTATTCTATACCATCTACGTCATGCACAGGCCCTCCCCTTTCCAATGTGTTCCAATTAAGCACCACCGCTTTCCCTATCTTGATATACACACAGATATCATTCCCTTCGTCTATGGCCCATCCCTCTAAAATGTCCATTGAGTTCATTTAGCCCATGACTTTGGGTTCCATCTGTCATCACAGTCTTTCAGAGCAGGAGAGGTGGTGTGCAGTGTTGGACTGTTGCATGCTGAAGTCAGTTCTCATTCCAACATGGTTTCATCAAAGTTCATTTTCATTAAGCTGGGCAATTCTTACTGCAATACTATTGATGCGGCATATAGCAATCATAATATATAGTATTATATACTAAATATTAACCTACTATATTATTATATTAACATGCAGTTAAGAGATAACATATAGTTAAGAGATAACATACAGTATTATAAAGCAATTAATATTATACAATTCAGTTCATTGGCTATTTTCACCCAAAATCAAATTCCCTTGAGGTACACATTGGGCTTCCCCATCCTTTCGCATCACCCACCAAGTGCACCCAGGTCCTTGAGCAAAAGCAATCCCACGAATGGGTTTGCCTTTGCCAGAGGGGGAAGTAACCCAGACTGTCTTCCCCAGCATATTTTTCATGTGCACTACAGGAACTTTATCTCCTTCTACAGTACGTAGAAGTTTTGATTGGGCAGGGCCAGCTCGATTGGCAGATCCCCTGGTGTTGACTAACCAGGTGGCTTTTGCTAAATGCGTATCCCAATGTTTAAACGTCCCACCACCCATTGCTCTCAGGGTAGTCTTTAACAGTCCATTGTATCGCTCAATTTTCCCGGAGGCTGGTGCATGGTAAGGGATGTGATACACCCACTCAATGCCGTGCTCTTTGGCCCAGGTGTCTATGAGGTTGTTTCGGAAATGAGTCCCGTTGTCTGACTCGACTCTTTCTGGGGTGCCATGTCGCCACAGGACTTGCTTTTCAAGGCCCAGGATGGTGTTCCGGGCGGTGGCATGGGGCACGGGATATGTTTCCAACCACCCAGTGGTTGCTTCCACCATGGTGAGCACATAGCGCTTGCCTTGGCGGGTCTGTGGGAGCGTGATGTAATCAATCTGCCAGGCCTCCCCATATTTATATTTCAGCCATCGTTCACTATACCCGAGGGGCTTGAACTGCTTGGCTTGCTTGATTGCAGCGCATGTTTCACACTCATGAATAACCTGTGCAATACTGTCCATAGTTAAGTCCACCCCTCGATCACGAGCCCATTTATACGTTGCATCCCTTCCTTGATGGCCTGAGGCGTCATGGGCCCACCGAGCTATAAATAATTCACCCTTATGTTGCCAGTCCAAATCCACCTGAGTCACTTCAATCTTAGCAGCCTGATCTACTTGCTGGTTGTTTTGATGTTCTTCAGTGGCCCGACTCCTGGGTATGTGAGCATCTACGTGACGAACTTTTACAACCAGGTTCTCTACCCGGGCAGCAATATCTTGCCACAATGCGGCAGCCCAGATGGGTTTGCCTCTGCGCTGCCAGTTGCTCTGCTTCCATTGCTGCAGCCACCCCCACAGGGCATTTGCCACCATCCATGAGTCAGTATAGAGATAAAGGACTGGCCACTTTTCTCTTTCAGCAATATCTAAAGCCAGCTGGATGGCTTTCACCTCTGCAAACTGACTCGACTCCCCTTCTCCTTCAGCAGTTTCTGCGACTTGTCGTATAGGACTCCATACAGCAGCTTTCCACCTCCGATGCTTTCCCACAAGACGACAGGATCCATCAGTGAACAGGGCATATTGCTTTTCATTTTCTGGCAATTTATTATACAGTGGGGCCTCTTCAGCATGTGTCACCTCCTCCTCTGGTGATATTCTAAGGTTTTTTCCTTCTGGCCAGTCCATGATCACTTCCAAGATTCCTGGGCGACTGGGGTTTCCTATTCGAGCCCGTTGTGTGATCAATGCAACCCACTTACTCCATGTAGCATCAGTTGCATGATGTGTAGAGGGGACCCTCCCTTTGAACATCCAGCCCAACACCGGCAGTCGGGGTGCCAGCAGGAGCTGTGCTTCAGTACCAACCACTTCTGAAGCAGCTCGAACCCCTTCATATGCTGCCAGTATCCCTTTCTCAGTTGGAGTATAGCGGACTTCGGATCCTCTGTATCCCCGACTCCAAAACCCTAGGGGTTGACCTCGAGTCTCCCCTGGTGCTTTCTGCCAGAGGCTCCAGGTAGGGCCATTCTCCCCGGCTGCAGTGTAGAGCACATTTTTAATATCCTGCCCTGCCCGGACTGGCCCAAGGGCTACTGCATGAACTATCTCCCGTTTAATTTGTTCAAAGGCTTGTTGTTGCTCAGGGCCCCATTTGAATTCGTTCTTCTTCCGGGTCACTTGATAGAGAGGGCTTACGATCTGGCTGTAATTTGGAATATGCATTCTCCAAAACCCCACAACGCCTAAGAAAGCTTGTGTTTCCTTTTTGCTAGTTGGTGGGGACATAGCTGTTATTTTGTTGATCACATCCATTGGGATCTGACGACGTCCATCTTGCCATTTTATTCCTAAAAACTGGATCTCCTGTGCAGGCCCCTTGACCTTACTCTGTTTTATGGCAAAACCAGCCTTCAGAAGGATTTGGACTATTTTCTTTCCCTTCTCAAAAACTTCTTCTGCTGTGTTGCCCCACACAGTGATGGCATCAATGTACTGCAGATGTTCTGGAGCTTCACCCTGTTCCAGTGCTGTCTGGATCAGTCCATGGCAAATGGTGGGGCTGTGCTTCCACCCCTGGGGCAGTCGGTTCCAGGTGTACTGAAAACCCCTCCAGGAAAAAGCAAACTGGGGCCTGCACTCTGCTGCCAAAGGGATGGAGAAAAATGCATTAGCAATATCAATTGTGGCATACCACTTAGCTGTCTTTGACTCCAGTTCATATTGAAGTTCTAGCATGTCTGGCACGGCAGCACTCAGCGGCGGTGTAACTTCGTTCAGGCCACGATAGTCCACTGTTAGTCTCCACTCCCCATTAGACTTTCGCACTGGCCATATGGGACTGTTAAAGGGTGAGCGAGTCTTGCTGATCACTCCCTGGCTCTCCAGTCGACGAATCAGGTTATGGATGGGAATCAGGGAGTCTCGGTTGGTGCGATATTGCCGCCTGTGCACAGTTGTGGTAGCAATCGGCACCTGTTGTTCCTCAACCTTCAGCAACCCTACAATCGAAGGGTCCTCTGAGAGACCGGGCAAGGTGGACAACTGTTTAATTTCCTCTGTCTCCAAAGCAGCTATACCAAAAGCCCACCGGTACCCTTTTGGGTCCTGGAAATACCCTCTCCTGAGGTAGTCTATGCCAAGGATGCACGGAGCGTCTGGGCCAGTCACAATGGGGTGCTTTTGCCACTCATTCCCAGTTAGGCTCACTTCAGCTTCCAGTACAGTTAGCTGTTGGGATCCCCCTGTCACTCCAGAAATACAAATGGGTTCTGCCCCTCTATAGCTTGATGGCATTAGCGTGCACTGTGCACCAGTGTCCACTAGAGCCTTATACTCCTGTGGGTCTGACGTTCCAGGCCATCGAATCCACACAGTCCAGTAAACCCGGTTGTCCCTTTCCTCCACCTGGCTGGAGGCAGGGCCCCTCTAACACTGGTCACAGTATTCGTTGTTCACTTCCTGTAAATGTGAATCAAAAGTCCCCTGATCAAGGTCGGAAGTGAAATTAGCCCTCTTACTCTGTCTGGGGAACTGCTCACTGGAAACTGGAGCTGCAATTTTCCTGGGAGAACCGCCTTTTCTAATAGTTTTTCCTTGCAACTCACGCACCCGTGCCTCTAAGGTTGAGGTGGGTTTTCCATCCCACTTTCTCATGTCCTCTCCATAATCACGCAGGTAAAACCACAGGGTGCCCCGTGGTGTGTATCCTCTATATCCTCTCTCTTGAGCATAGGGACGTTGACTCCTAATGGCTGAGACACTGGTCCGTGCAGGTGGGGAGTAGGACAGATCCTCTCTGAGTTGTTGGAACTCTTGGCATATTTTTTCAGACAGTTTTTCCACAGCCGAGACACAGGCCCGTAGGGAGGAAGAGAGCTTGTCTTCGTATTCCCGGAGTTGTCTAGCCACTTCATCCACCGTTGGTGCCTCGTCGTCTTTCCAGGCTAGTATTGCCAACGAGTTGGAATACGATGCTGGTGCGCTCCGTACCACCTTCCGCCACATGGATTGTGTGCACCTGACTTCATCTGGGTCTTTGGTTAACCGCTCATCATTCAGGTCACTGTAAATCACCTCCAGCACGCCTAATTCCCTCAGGTACTGGATACCTTTCTCTACGGTGGTCCATTTGCTTGGGCGGTATAAAACATCCTCCTTGAAGGGATACCTTTCCTTCACGCTTGACAGAAGTCGCCTCCAGAGGCTGAGCGGTTTTGCCCCTTTTCCAATTGCTTTGTCAATGCCCCCTTCCCTGGAAAGGGATCCCAGCTGCTTGGCTTCCCTACCCTCTAAATCCAGGCTACTGGCCCCGTTATCCCAGCATCGGAGCAGCCAGGTGATGATGTGCTCGCCTGGATGACGACCGAAATCTTTTCGCATGTCTCGCAGCTCACTCAGGGATAGGGATCGGGTGGTCACCATCTCATTTATGGGTTCTTCCTCCTCTGGTTCTCGTGATGGCCCTGGTTCATCTTCATCCCTTACTAAACGAACTGATTTCCTCGTGTATTTCTTCTTCTGTATAGGGGCAACTGATACCGGTGCAGGTTGGTTCTCTGGTTTAGCCGCAGTGCCTGCCACTGGGGTTGGAGTGGCTGCAGTACCTGTGGTGGGTGTTGGAGTAGCCACAGTGCCTGTGGTGGGTGTTGGAGTAGCTGCAGTGCTTGTGGCTGTGGTTGGAGTAGCCACAGTGCTCATGGCTGTGGTTGGAGTAGCCACAGTGCCTGTTGTTTTGTCATCAGATCCAGAGACCCTCTCTTTCCCTTGAGGGTACTGAATAGTGTTGAACAGGGCTCTATAAGCATGGGCCAGTCCCCAGCATGTTGCAATGAGTTGTGTCTCTTTGGAGTTGCCAGGGTGAGAACATACTTCTTCCAAATACTTTACTAGTTCTTCAGGATTCTGCACTTGTTCAGGGGTGAAGTTCCAAAACACTGGAGGTCCCCACTGCCCTAGGTACTTGCGCATACGATCCCACACACCCTGCCACTCCTAACTCTCCAGCCTTGGGGTAGATCTCTGGATGGTATTTTTAAACTGCTTACTGACCTTTATCAAAATGGAAACAACATTCCCAAGAATTATCAATAGAAGTATCTTAACTGCCCAGGGGTGTTCAAGATACAGGAAAGTTGTTGTAATGAAGGAGGAAACATCATAGAAGAAAGCAGCAAAGGTGCCATTCTGTATTTCCTCCACAACAAGCCTCTCAGAGTAAGAAGTATAATTGCTAACTCTCTCTATGAGGTAGTACCCAAAGTACAGTAGTGACTTCTGTATGAAACCCAAATACCAAAGAATGCTCAAGGTCAGGGCTTTGATAAGGAGCCTCCCAAGCAAAAGATCATGAATCACTGCAGAGCATAGCACAGTGCACAAACTGACAGCAAGCTTTAACGCGTGCTGCAAAAAATAGAACATGGTGCAGATCAGAAGAACTAATATCGTGACCGGCAACTGTTAACAGACTCCTTAATACACTCTGATTAATCTGTTGTTATCTCAAGCCCCACGTTGGGCGCCAAAAAGGACTGTCGTGGTTTAGGCCCAGCCAGCAACTAAGCACCACGCAGCCGCTCGCTCACTCCCCCTACCCCGATGGGATGGGGGAGAGAATTGGAGGAGTAAGAGTGAGAAACACTCCTGGGGTGAGATAAGAACAGTTTAATAATTGAAATAAAGTAAAATAGTAATGCTAATAGTAACAGTATAATAATAATAATAATAATAATGATGATACACGAAGCAAGTGATGCACAATGCAATTGCTCACCACCCGCCGACCGATACCCAGACAGTTCCCGAGCAGCGATCGCGCTCCCCGGCCAACCCCCCCCCCAGTTTATATACTGAGCATGACGTCATATGGTATGGAATAGCCCTTTGGTCAGTTTGGATCAACTATTCTGGCTGTGCCCCCTCCCAGTTTCTTGTGCGCCTGGCAGAGCATGGGAAGCTGAAAAAGTCCTTGACTAGCATAAGCAGTACTCAGCAACAACTAAAAACATCAGCATGTTATCAACATTCTTCTCCTACTAAATCCAAAACACAGCACTATGCCTGCTGCTAGGAAGAAAATTAACTCTATCCCAGCCGAAACCAGGACACTTATTCAGTGCAGGAATTTTTCTTAAAGATGCTGAAATCCAAATTGTTATTCTTCATAGAAATACTGTTGAGACAAAAGATGATATCATTCGAATGCATTTGTCATAGCCTGTCTCCCTGCCTACCACTGTTAAGTGTTTTCAAATGAATGTGAGGATTAGGCTAAGCTCTTCCGTTAAGGGCAAAACAACGCTGTGGGTAGAACACTTCTCTGCTTTCACCATGTTGACATAGACCTAGCTGGCTGGACAGCTTCCTTCCAATAGAGAGCCCTTGAGATATATGCACACATGAGACACACATTTTATCATGGCTTGTTTTAGAGAAGACCGAGGGTTTTTCCCACAAAGAAAGGTAGATAGGGGCAAGAGTGGTGAAGATCATCCAGACGGAGAGTGCTGGAGGGAACTGTCATGCCACGTGACTCTGGCAGGAAGTACTGTGGTTGCTGGGGACTGTGTTTTGCTCTGACACTCAGTTTGGACAATGACACTATCTGCTCCAAATGCTCTGAGAAGCTTCCAAGATTCCTGGGCTCCCTAACTGCTACCCTGAGCCCTCCTGAATGGCTCTCACTCCCCAGAAAAACAAGACAGCCAAAGCTCTTGGTAACAGCTTTACTTTCTTCAAAGTCTACTGCCAAATTTCTTCACTAACTAGCTTAAAAAAGTTAAACACATGCAGAAAACCCACTGATGTTTGCATTAACCAAGTAACCATCTTTAGCAATAAGAGGGTCACAGCTGATACAGCCATGGTGTGTTTCGTAGGCCAGCAGAGCTATACCAGACTGAGTTCCAGGGCAAGCACTCAAAGAGTTAGGAGGTGCTATAATTAAGATACATAAGGTTAGGAGGTGCATAATTACATTCAACCATAATTACACCCACTGGTGACTGTGCTTTATGATATAGTCTTCAATTACATGACCACCTCCTTTCTTCTTTTCCCTATGGGATCTTCAGCTGTGTCAGGACTGTCTACATGGCATAGCGCTGCAGAATTGCCCAAGTTGCCATTAAACATGCTGTTTAGGACACTGGGAAGTGCAGAAGCATTTGCATTGCACTGTGTCCAGGACAATCAGCTGTCATATGAAGTTAGGCTCAAGACAGAAATGTCTGAGGCATAAGAAGTCTGAACTCACAACTTAAAATGTTCTCATGGAGATTTGCAAAAATTTACAGATTTTCATGTCTGGTTTGCATATTATTAAAGCCTGTATTTATAAATCACTGCTGATATGCAACATCTTTATGAGCTGCTTTCTGAAATATAGGATAAGAAGCTACTTATCAGGACTGAACTTTTTCCACACAAAAGGCCTTATCCACCCTCTATTTCTGTGGTAAAATTCTTATTGACTAAAATGGGAGCAGGATCATGCCTCTGGTACCTGCTATCCCCCCAACTCCCAACAAAGCGTTATTCAGTTCAGCAAAATCAACAGAAAAAACTCTGCAAGAGTCATTTCTCAATTCATAGCACAAATATATGCACATAGCATGACAGACTGAAAGGCTATTACTATTGCTTACACTAAAAAAGTGAGATGGTTTTTCAGATATTCTCAACTGGACAGGGAAGAGAGAATATAATGAAAAAGCTTGTGGGTCGAGATAAGGACAGGGAGATCACTCAGCAATTACCGTCACAAGCAAAACAGACTCAACTCGGGGAAAATCAGTTTAATTTATTACCAATCAAAACTGAGTAGGGTAATGAGAAATAAAACCAAATCTTAAAACACCTTCCCCCCACCCCTCCCTTCTTCCCGGGCTCAACTTCACTCCCGATTTTCTCTGCCTCCTCCCCCTGAGCAGTGCAAGGGGACGGGGAATGGGGGTTGTGTTCAGTTCATCACATGTTGTCTCTGCCACTCCTTCCTCCTCAGGGGAGGACTCCTCACACTCTTCCCCTGCTCCAGCGTGGGGTCCCTCCCACAGGAGACAGTCCTCCACGAACTTCTCCAACGTGGGTCCTTCCCACGGGCTGCAGTTCTTCACAAACTGCTCCAGCATGGGTCCCTTCCACAGTGTGCAGTCCTTCAGGAGCAGACTGCTCCAGCGTGGATCCCCCATGGGGTCACAAGTCCTGCCAGCAAACCTGCTCCAGCATGGGATTCCCACGGGGTCAAAGCCTCCTTTGGGCACATCCACCTGCTCTGGCATGGGGTCCTCCATGGGCTGCAGGTGGATATCTGCTCCACCATGGACCTCCATGGGCTGCAGGGGGGCAGCCTGCCTCACCATGGTCTTCACCATGGTGTCATGAATGCAGGTTTGTGAATCCTGCTGATCATGTTAAGTTGTCATGAAATAGTGACTTAACACAGTCTGATTTAGTAGCAGTTTAGAAGTTACTTGTGGCAAATCACAGGATTTGATTGTAATATTTTAATAGCACTCAGTCATCAGTGATTAACAAAGTGATTAGACAAAATTGATCAAAACAGTGACTTAGTTACAGATTCGAAGATGGCAAGGTTCACTCTATTACTACATGGAAGTGCATAAAGGAAAATTGTTACACTGAGTTGGAATGATTCACAGAGAGATTGTGTATGCAGGGGATAAGAAGGACCCTCCCGCTGAGTCACGAGGTTCAGAATAGACCCCCTTGCTTTCTAAACTCCTTCTCAGAGAGGAGTCTAGGTGCAGCTAGGTCCAATCTTAGTCTCAGACTTGGTCAATGGTTTATAGGAATAAGGATAATGCAGCAGTATAAGACTCACTTTGAAATTAAATCATACATCTACAGACTACTTAAACTGATTCACACATGCATACACACAAACATGAATGCATATATATATATATATGTAAAAATGATATACCTGTTAAAAATTCCCCTCGAGTTCAGTGAAATACTCACATCTAATGTCTTGGCATTTCTCAGTGGGCGAGGGTTGAGCCTCGAGGAGTGAAGGGTTTCAGCCCCGGCTCCACTGTCAGTCTTGGGCAATGGACCTCTGATTTCAGCAAGCTTTCAGAGTTTGCTAGCTCTGAGAGGTGCCCCACTCAGAGGGAGATGCTGGTGCAGCCCGCGGCAGTCCAGGAGAGCTCAAAGGGCCTCACTTAGGACTGCTGTTTATAGGATCGTGAGATGATTGGCTTTAGTCATCAGTAAACTTCCATCTGAGCCACAGTTTGGGTCGGTAGTTGCTGGAATTCCAGTAGCGATGATACCGCTCTGTTTCAAGGCTGTCAGGGGTAGCTGTTTGTTCTCGCTCCCCTTGTTAGCCATAATACAAAGATTTTGATAAGGACAGGGCCGCTCTCTGCTCCAGCCATGTAGGAGTTTCTGGTACAATTAAGGGGCGCTTAACTCACCAACTCAGTACACAAAGGCCTCGGTCTGGAATTCCTGATGTCTGGAATTCCTGAGGTCATAAAGCGGTTGAAGACAGAGAAAAAGGGGGGGGATGCACCACCACACACGGGCTGCAGGGGAATCTCTGCTCTGGCACCTGGAGCACCTCCTCCCCCTCCTTCTTCACTGACCTTGGTGTCTGCAGAGTCGTTCCTCTCGCATAGTCTCACCCCTCTCTCCAGCTGCAGTTTGTGTCATGGTGGTTTGGGTTTTTTTTTTTTTCTCCTTTCTCAAATATGTTATCACAGAGGCGCTACCACTGTGGCTGATTGGCTCGGACTTGGCCAGCGGCGGGTCCGTCTTGGAGCTGGCTGGCATTGGCTCTATCGGACATAGGGGAAGCTTCTAGCAGCTTCTCACAGAAGCCACCCCTGTAGCCCCCCCGATACCAAAACCTTGCCATGCAAACCCAATACAAGTATAGAATCAATTAGTCCTTTTAAAAACCTTCTATTATTGACTATATTCATAACATTTTATACAGTTTCTGGTTGAATAAATCTAACAGATTTTGTCTGTAACTTATTTTAAATGTTGAGCCATGACTGGTTCTCAGCAAATAAAGAGTTTCATAAAACAATAAGGAAGAAAACAAATCGATCAATTCATTGCTAAGTGCTTCTCCTAAGTTTAAAGCATACATATCAGCTAATGTGTATGGTGGGTTGACCTTAGCTGAACGCCAGGTGCCACCAAGCCACTCGATCACTCCCCCTCCTCGGCAGGAAACAGGGGAGAAATAAGATGAAAAACTCATGGGTCAACATAAAGGCAGTTTAATAAAGAAAAGCAAAGGCCGTGTAAGGAAGCAAAGGAAAACAAAAAAAATTATTCTCTACTTCGCACCAGCAGGCGGTGTCCAGTCACTTCCTGGGAAACAGGGTTTCAGTACACTTAGCAGTTGCTCTGGAAGACAAATGCCTTACTAACAAATGCCACCCCCACCCCACGCCTTCTCTTACCTTTGTGATAGAATAATAGAATCATAGAATTGTTTAGGTTGGAAAAGACCTTTAAGATCATCCAGTCCAACCATTAACCTAACACTACCAAGTCCACCACTAAAACAATTAAGGGTAGAGTAGCAATTTCGTGTAAAAGTAAAAACTAGGAATCATTAAGGTTGGAAAGGACCTCTAAGATCATCAGTCCAACCATCAACCCAAAACCCCCATGCCCACTAAACCATGTCCCAAAGTGCCACGTCTACCTGTTTTTTGAACACTTCCAGGGATGGTGACTCCACCACCTCTCTGGGCAGCCTGTTCCAATTCTTGACCACCCTTTCCGTGAAGAACTTTCTCCTAATATCCAATCTAAACCTCCCCTGGCACAGCTTGAGCCCATTTCCTCTCATCCTAACACTTGTTACATGGGAGAAGAGACCAACACCCACCTCACTACAACCTCCTTTCAGGGAGTTGTAGAGAGCAATAAGGTCACCCCTCAGCCTCCTCTTCTCTAGGCTAAACAACCCCAGTTCCCTCAGCCGCTCCTCATAAGGCCTGTGCTCCAGACCCTTCACTAGCTTCGTTGCCCTTCTCCGGACACGCTCCAGCACCTCAATGTCCTTCTTGTATTGAGGGGCCCAAAACTGGACACAGTATTCCAGGTGCGGCCTCACCAGTGCCGAGTACAGGGGCACAATCACCTCCCTGCTCCTGCTGGCCACACTATTCCTGATACAAGCCAGGATGCTGTTGGCCTTCTTGGCCACCTGGGCACACTGCTGGCTCATGTTCAGCCGGCTGTCAACCAACACCCCCAGGTCCTTTTCAGCCAGGCAGCTTCCCAGCCACACTTCCCCAAGCCTGTAGCATTGCATGGGGTTGTTGTGACCGAAGTGCAGGACCCAGCACTTGGCCTTGTTGAATCTCATACAGTTGGCCTCGGCCCATCGGTCCAGCCTGTCCAGGTCCCTCTGCAGGGCCATCCTACCCTCAAGCAGATCGACACTCCCACCCAACTTGGTGTCATCTGTAAACTTACTGAGGGTGCACTCAATTCCCCTCATCCAGATTGTTGATAAACATGTTAAACAAGACTGAACCCAAAACACAGCCCTGGGGAACACCGCTCGTGACAGGCCAGCAACTGGATTTAACTCGATTCACCACAACTCTCTGGGCTTGGCCACCCAGTCAGTCCACCCATTCAGCGAAGAGTATGCCCGTCCAAGCCATGAGCAGCCAGCTTCCTAAGGAGAATGCTGTGGGAGACTGTATCAAAGGCTTTACTGAAGTCCAGGTAAATGACGCCCACAGCCTTTCCTTCATCCACCAGGTGGGTCACCAGGTCATAGAAGGAGATCAGGTTGGTCAAGCAGGACCTGCCTTTCATGAACCCATGCTGGCTGGGCCTGATCCCCTGGTTGACCTGCACTTGCCTGTTGAGCACACTCAAGATGAAACGGTCCATAATCTTTGCTGGCACCGAGGTCAGGCTGACAGGCCTGTAGTTCCCCGGGTCCTCCTTCCGGCCCTTCTTGTAAATGGGCGTCACATTGGCAAGCCTCCAGTTATCAGGGACCTCCCCTGTTAACCAGGACTGCTGACAGATGATGGAAAGTGTCTTGGCAAGCTCCTCTGCCAGCTCCCTCAATACTCTCGGGTGGATCCCATCTGGCCCCATAGACTTGTGAGCGTCCAGGTGGCATAGCAGGTCATTAACTGCTTCCTCCTGGATTATGGGGGCTCCATTCTGCTCCCCGTCCCTGTCTTCTAGCTCAGGGGGCTGAAAACCCTGGGGATGACTGGTCTGGCTATTAAAGACAGAGGCAAAGAAGGCATTAAGTACCTCAGCCTTTTCCTTGTCCTTGGTGAAAATGTTTCCCCCTGCATCCAGCAAAGGATGGAGATTCTCCTTGGCTCTCTTTTTGTTGCTAGTATACCTGTAAAAACATTTTTTATTCTCTCTTACAACAGTGGCCAGATTGAGTTCTAGCTGGGCTTTTGCCTTTCTAATTTCCTCCCTGCAGGACCTAACAAGATGCCTGTACTCCTCCTGAGTTGCCCGCCCCTTCTTCCAAAGGTGGTAGACTCTCCTTTTTTCCCTGAGTCCCAGCAAAAGCTCCCTGTTCAGCCAGGCCATTCGTCTTCCCCGCCGGTTGGTCTTGCGGCACATGGGGACAGCCCGCTCCTGCGCCCTTAAGACTTCCTTCTTGAAGAAGGCCCAGTCTTCCTGGACCCCTTTGCCCTTCAAGGACTGTCTCCCAAGGGACTTTCCCAACCAGTCATGGTTTAACCCTGGCCAGCAACTAAGTTTGCTCACTCCCCCTGCCCCAGTGGGATGGGGGAGAGAATTGGAAGAGTAAAAGTGACAAACACTACTGGGTTGCGATAAGAACAGTTTAATAATTGAATTAAAGTAAAATAGTAGTAGTCGTAATAATAATAATACTAATAGTAATATACATAGCAAGTGATGCACAATACAATTGATCACCACCCGCCGACCGATACCCAGACAGTTCCCCAGCAGCGATCACTGCTCCCTGGCCAACTCCCCCCAGTTTCTATACTGAGCATGACGTCATATGGTATGGAATAGCCCTTTGGTCAGTTTGGATCAACTATTCTGGCTGTGCCCCCTCCCAGTTTCTTGTGCACCTGGCAGAGCATGGGAAGCTGAAAAGTCCTTCAGAAGAAGTAGCATGTTCTATTGTTGGGCACCAACACTGGCTTGGTTTGGGTTATTGTTGTACTTGCCCAGTTCCTTGCAAAGCTCATACTTCGTCGTACCTGCATTACTTCCTACAACATACAACTCACGTCACAGATTATTTTTCCCACAAGGTTAAATCTCCTTGAGGCACACACCGGATCTCCCTATCTTTCTGCATTACCCACCAAGTACACCCACGTCCTTGAGCGAAGATAATCCCTTGTGTGTCTTGGCCAAGGAGTTTATGAGGTTATTTCAGAAATTAGTCCCATGGTCTGACTCAAATCTTTCTGGGCTATCATGTTGCCACAAATTTGCCTTTCAAGGCCTAAGATAGTGTTTCAGGCATGGTTTACAGGGTATGTTTCTAGCCAACCACTAGTTGCTTCCACCATGGTGAGTATGTAATGCTTGCCTTGGCGTGTTCGCGGCAGTGGTCCAATATAGTCAATTTGCCAGGCCTCGCCATATCGAAACGCCAGCCACTGCCCTCTGTTCCAGGGAGACTTTACTCGTGTGGCTCGCTTGACTGCAGCACATGTTTCACATTCATGACTGACCTGTGTGATGGCCTCCATGGTCAGGTCCACCCCTCAACCATGAGCCCACCTGTATGTTGCATCTCTCCCTAGATGTCCTGATGTTTCGTGAGCCCATCGAGCTACAAATAGCTCACCCTTACGCTCCCAGTCCAGGTCCACCTGAGCTACTTGAATTTTGACAGCCTTGTCTACCTGTTCATTGTTTCGATGTTCTTCAGTGGCACGGCTTTTGGGCATGTGAGCATCTACATGACGTATCTTTAGAGCCATGTTTTCTACCCGGGCAGTGAAGTCTTGCCACAATGCGGCAGCCCAGATGGATTTACCCTTGTGCTGCCAGTTGCTCTGCTTCCATTGCTGCAACCACCCCCATAGGGCATTAGCCACCATCCAGGAGTCAGTACAGAGATAAAGGACTGGCCACTTGTCTCGTTTCTAGTTCAGCAATCTCTAGGGCTAGTTGGATGGCTTTCACTTCAGCAAACTGACTTGACTCACCTTCTCCTTCAGTGGCCTCAAGGACTTGTCGTGTGGGACTCCACACAGCAGCTTTCCACTTCCAATGGTTTCCTACCACACGACAGGACCCATCAGTAAACAAAACATAACGCCTTTCATCTTCTGATAACTCATTATATGGTGGTGCCTCTTGGGCACGAGCCACCTCCTCAGGCAATGCTCCAAAATCTCTGCCTTCTGGCCAGTCCATGATCTCTTCCAGGATTCCTGGGCGGCTGGGTTTCCCCAAGTGAGCCCGTTGCATGATCAACACTACCCACTTATTCCATGTAGTGTCGGTTGCGTGATGCATAGCGGGGATGTTTCCTTTGAACATCCAGTGTAGCACAGGCAATCGCAGTGCCAAGAGGAGATATGCTTCTGTACCAACAACTTCTGAAGTGGCTCGAACCCCCTCATATGCTGCTAGTATCTATTTTTCAGTCAGGGTGTAGTGGGCTTCTGATCCTCGATACCCCCATCTCCAAAACCCTAGAGGTTGACCTCAGGTTTCTCCTGATGTTTTCTGCCAGAGGCTCCAGGTGAGACCATGCTCCCCAGCTGCAGTGTAGAGTACATTTTGCACAGCTGGTCCTGTCCGCACAGGCCCAAGAGCTACTGCACGAGCTATCTCCTGTGTGATCTGCTCAAAGGCCTGTTGTTGCTCAAGGCCCCACTCAAAATAGTTCTTCTTTCGGGTCACTCAATAGAGAGGGCTCACAAGCAGACTATAACCTGGAATATGCATTCTCCAGAACCCCAGAAGGTCTAGGAAAGCTTGTGTTTCCTTCTTGTTAGCTGGTGGAGACATAGTTGCTATCTTGTCAACCATATCCATAGGCACATGATGGCATCCATCCTGCCATTTTATTCCCAAGAACTGGATCTCCTGTGCAGGTCCCTTGACCTTGCTTCTTTTTATGGTGAAACCAGCTTTCAGAAGAATGTGAATTACTCTTTTTCCCTTCTCAGACACTTCTTCTGCCTTGTTGCCCTACATGATGATGTCATCGATGTATTGTAGATGTTCAGGGGCATCACCCTTTTCCAGAGCAGTCTGGATTAGTCTGTGACAAATGGTAGGACTGTGCTTCCACCCCTGGGGCAGTTGATTCCAGGTGTATTGGACACCCCTCCACGCAAAAGCAAACTGTGGCCTGCATTCTGCTGCCAAAGGACTTGCAAAAAGTGCATGGGCAATGTCCATGTAGCATACCACTTGGCTGCCTTTGACTCCAGTTCATATTGGAGCTCTAGCATGTGTGGTACAGCAGCACTCAGTGGTGGCATGACTTTGTTCAGGCCACGATAGTCTACTGTTAACCTCCACCCTCCGTCAGACTTTTGCACTGGCCATATGAGACTATTAAAGGGTGAGTGAGTCTTGCTGATCACTCTCCTTGGCTATCCAGTTGATGAATCAGTTCATGGATGGGAGCCAGGGAGTCTCGGTTCATGCGATATTTCTGCCAGTGCACTGTCCTGGTAGCAATTGGCACCTGCTGTTCTTCAACTCACAGCAATCCCACAATGAAGGGATCTTCCGAGAGGCCAGGGTGGGTAGACAGCTGTTTGATCTTCTCTGTGTTCACGGTGGCTACACCAAAAGCCCATTGGTACCCCTTTGGGTACCCCTTCTCAAATATGTTATCCCAGAGGCTCTACCACCGTTGCTGATTGGCTCGGCCTTGGCCAGTAGCAGGTCCATCTTGGAGCCAGCTGGCATTGGCTCTATCGGACATAGGGGAAGCTTCTGGCATCTTCTCACAGAAGGTACCCCTGTAGCCCCCCCGCTACGAAAACCTTGCCACGCAAATCCAATACAAGGAAATATAGCCTGCTTTACTAAACTCAATACATTCTTTAATTTGCTATTAAAATGCTGAAAAGGTTCCATAAAAAGGCCAGTAACTTAATGGCGCTTCTAACATAAAAGAATAAATTTACTGCCTGAAATGTGCTGAAACATTACTTAATGAACGAATTAGGATGTTATCACATAATAACCTGAAGGCAAGGACAGCAGTAAAGATCAATTAAATTAAATTTCATCATCCTATTTTTCAAGAGTTCTTACAACTGACTGCTCCAACATTAGTTCAACTATCTTCTCAAACATAAGGAAAATGGAGGAAGGTACTTCAGATGCTGAGAACAAATCACCTCAGCTTCACAGCATGGGGAAGGCTGGTGTATAAGAATGATACACTTAAGAAAAACAATCCCTCCCATAGACAACAAATAAACCTAACTCCAGCACCTTATTCATATTTTAGTGTAAACATTTGTGGTGGGTTGACCTTGGCTGGACGCCAGGTGCCCACCAAGCCGCTCTATCACTCCCCCTCCTCAACTGGACAGGGGAGAGAAAATACAAAGAAAAGCTCATGGGTCAAGATAAGGACAGGGAGATCAGTCAGCAATTACCATCACAGGCAAAACAGACTCGACTTGGGAAAATTAAACTCATAGAATCATAGAAAAGTTTGGGTTGGAAGGGACCTTTAAAGGTCATCTAGTCCAACACCTCCCCCCCCCACACCACACCACCCCCCCCCCCCGCAATGTGCAAGGACATCTTCAAATAGATCAGGTTGCTCAGAATCCCATCCAGCCTGACCTCGACTGTTTCCAGGGATGGGGCATCTACAACCTCTCTGGGGTACCTGTTCCAGTGTTTCACCACCTCATCGTAAAAAAATTTCTTCCTTATATCTAGTCTAAATCTACCCTCTTTCAGTTTAGAACCATTACCTCCTGTCCTATTGCTACAGGCCCTATTAAAATGTCTGTCCCCCTCTTTCTTATAAGCCCCCTTTAAGTATTGAAAGGCTGCAATAAGGTCTCCTCGCAGCCTTCTCTTCTCCAGGCTGAACAACCCCAACTCTCTCAGCCTGTCCTCATAGGAGAGGTGTTCCATCCCTCTGAGCATTTCTGTGGCCCTCCTCTGGACCCACTCCAACAGGTCCATGCCCTTCTTGTGCTGAGGGCTCCAGAGCTGGACGCAGTACTCCAGGTGAGGTCTCACCAGAGCAGAGCAGAGAGGCAGAATCACCTCCCCCGACCTGCTGGCCATGCTTCTTGTGATGCAGCCCAGGATTCAGTTGGCTTTCTGAGCTGTGAGTGCACATTGTTGACTCATGTCCAGCTTTTCATCCACCAGTACCCCCAAGTCCTTCTCTGCAGGGCTGCTCTCAATCCCTTCTTCCCCCAGCCTGTATTGATATTGGAGGTTTCCCTGACCCAGATGCAGGACCTGGCACTTGGCCTTGTTGAACCTCATGAGGTTCACATGGGCCCACTTCTCGAGCTTGTCCAAGTCCCTCTAGATGGCATCCCATCCCTCAGGCATGTCAACCTCACCACTCAGCTTGGTGTCATCTGCAAACTTGCTGAGGGTGCACTCCATCCCACTGTCTATGTCGTTGATGAAGATATTAAACAGCACCGGTCCCAGTACGGACCCCTGAGGGACTCCACTTGTCACCAGTCTCCATGTGGACATCGAGCCATTGACCACTACCCTCTGGATGCGACCATCCAACCAATTCCTCATCCACTGGACAGTCCGTCCATCAAATCCATATCTCTCCAATTTAGAGAGAAGGATGTTGTGGGGGACCATGTCAAAGACCTTACAGAAGCCTAGACAGATGACATCCGTAGCTCTTCCCTTGTCCACTGATGCAGTCACTCCTTCATAGAAAGCCACTAGGTTGGTCAGGCAGGACTTGCCCTTGGTGAAGCCGTGCTGGCTGTCTCGAATTCACCCCTCTGTCTTCCATGTGCTTGAGCATAGCTTCTAGGAGGATCTGCTCCATGATCTTCCCAGGCACAGAGGTGAGGCTGACAGGTCGGTAGTTCCCAGGGTCCTCCTTTCTTCCCTTTTTAAAAATGGGCACAACATTCCCCTTTTCCCAGTCAGCAGGGACTTCACCTGACTGCCATGCCTTTTCAAATATCATGGAGAGTGGCTTGGCAACTACATCAGCCAATTCCCTCAGGACTCTGGGATGCATCTCGTCAGGTCCCACAGACTTGTGTACATTCAGGTTCCTCAGGTGGTCACGAACCTGTTCTTCTCATGCAGTGTGTCATGGTTTAACCCCAGCCAGCAACTAAGCACCACAAAGACGCTCGCTCACCCTACCCACTGGAGGGATGGGGGAGAGAAACGAAAGGGCAAAGGTAAGAAAATGCATGGATTGAGATAAGAATAGTTTAATAATTGAAATAAAATGAAATAAAATAAAATAATAATAATAATTTGTAGTGAAAAGGAAAACAACAAAAAAATTAACAAAACCCAGGAAAAACAAGTGATGCAACCACTCATCACCCGCCGACCGATGCCCAGACAGTCCCCGAGCAGCAATCACCGCCCCCCAGCCAACTCCCTGCAGCTTACATACTAAGCATGATGTCATATGGTATGGAATAGCCCTTTGGTCAGTTTGGATCAACTGTCCTGGCTGTGCCCCCTCCCAGTTTCTTGTGCACCTGGCAGAGCATGGGAAGCTGAAAAAGTCCTTGACTAGCATAAGCAGTACTCAGCAACAACTAAAAACATCAGCGTGTTATCAGAATTCTTCTCCTACTAAATCCAAAACACAGCACTATGCCAGCTACTAGGAAGAAAAATTAACTCTATCCCAGCCGAAACCAGGACAGTATCCACCCCTTATTCTATACCATCTACGTCATGCACAGGCCCTCCCCTTTCCAATGTGTTCCAATTAATCACCACTGCTTTCCCTATCTTGATATATACACACAGATATCATTCCCTTCGTCTATGGCCCACCCTCTAAAATGTCCATTGAGTTCATTTAGCCCATGACTTTGGGTTCCATCTGTCATCACAGATCACAGTCTTTCAGAGCAGATGTGGTGTGCAGTGTTGGACTCTTGCATGCTGAAGTCAGTTCTCATTCCAACACGGTTTAATCAAAGTTCATTTTCATTAAGCTGGGCAATTCTTACTGCAATACCATTGATGTGGCATATAGCAATCATAATATACAGTATTATATACTTAATATTAACCTACTATATTATTATATTAACATTATACTATATTATTACATTAACATGCAGTTAAGAGATAACATACAGTATTATAAAGCAATTAATATTATACAATTCAGTTCATTGGCTATTTTCACCCAAAATCAAATTCCCTTGAGGTACACATTGGGCTTCCCCATCCTTTCGCATCACCCACCAAATGCACCCAGGTCCTTGAGCAAAAGCAATCCCATGAATGGGTTTGCCTTTGCCAGAGGGGGAAGTAACCCAGACTGTCTTCCCCAGCATATTTTTCATGTGCACTACAGGAACTTTATCTCCTTCTACAGTACGTAGAAGTTTTGATTGGGCAGGGCCAGCTCGATTGGCAGATCCCCTGGTGTTGACTAACCAGGTGGCTTTTGCTAAATGCGTATGCCAATATTTGAATGTCCCAGCACCCATTGCTCTCAGGGTAGTCGTTAACAGTCCATTGTATCGCTCAATTTTCCCCGAGGCTGGTGCATGGTAGGGGATGTGATATACCCACTCAATGCCATGCTCTTTGGCCCAGGTGTCTATGAGGTTGTTTCGGAAATGAGTCCCGTTGTCTGACTCGACTCTTTCTGGGGTGCCATGTCGCCACAGGACTTGCTTTTCAAGGCCCAGGATGGTGTTCCAGGCGGTGGCATGGGGCATGGGATATGTTTCCAACCATATGGTGGTTGCTTCCACCATGGTGAGCACGTAGCGCTTGCCTTGGCGGGTTTGTGGGACTGTGATATAACCAACCTGCCAGGCCTCCCCATATTTACATTTTCAGCCATCGTTCACTATACCAGAGGGGCTTGAACTGCTTGGCTTGCTTGATTGCAGCGCATGTTTCACACTCATGAATAACCTGTGTAATACTGTCCATAGTTAAGTCCACCCCTCGATCACGAGCCCATTTATACGTTGCATCCCTTCCTTGATGGCCTGAGGCATCATGGGCCCACCGAGCTATAAATAATTCACCATTATGTTGCCAGTCCAAATCCACCTGAGCCACTTCAATCTTAGCAGCCTGATCTACTTGCTGGTTGTTTTGATGTTCTTCAGTGGCCCGACTCTTAGGTACATGAGCATCTACATGACGAACTTTTACAACCAGGTTCTCTACCCGGGCAGCAATATCTTGCCACAATGGGGCAGCCCAGATGGGTTTGCCTCTGCGCTGCCAGTTGCTCTGCTTCCATTGCTGCAGCCACCCCCACAGGGCATTTGCCACCATCCATGAGTCAGTACAGAGATAAAGGACTGGCCACTTTTCTCGTTCAGCAATATCTAAAGCCATCTGGATGGCTTTCACCTCTGCAAACTGACTCGACTCCCCTTCTCCTTCAGCAGTTTCTGCGACTTGTCGTATAGGACTCCATACAGCAGCTTTCCACCTCCGATGCTTTCCCACAAGACGACAGGACCCATCAGTGAACAGGGCATATTGCTTTTCATTTTCTGGCAATTTATTATACAGTGGGGCCTCTTCAGCATGTGTCACCTCCTCCTCTGGTGATATTCTAAGGTTTTTTCCTTCTGGCCAGTCCATGATCACTTCCAAGATGCCTGGGCAACTGGGGTTTCCTATTCGAGCCCCTTGTGTGATTAGTGCAACCCACTTACTCCACGAAGCATCAGTTGCATGATGTGTAGAGGGGACCCTCCCTTTGAACATCCAGCCCAACACCGGCAGTCGGGGTGCCAGCAGGAGCTGGGCTTCAGTACCAACCACTTCTGAAGCAGCTCGAACCCCTTCATATGCTGCCAATATCTCTTTCTCAGTTGGAGTAGAGCGGGCTTCGGATCCTCTGTATTCCCGACTCCAAAACCCTAGGGGTCGACCTCGAGTCTCCCCTGGTGCTTTCTGCCAGAGGCTCCAGGTAGGGCCATTCTCCCCGGCTGCAGTGTTGAGCACATTTTTAATATCCTGCCCTGCCTGGACTGGCCAAGGCCTACTGCATGAACTATCTCCCGTTTAATTTGTTCAAAGGCTTGTTGCTCAGGGCCCCATTTGAATTTGTTCTTCTTCCGGATCACTTGATAGAGAGGGCTTACGATCTGGCTGTAATTTGGAATATGCATTCTCCAAAAACCCACAACGCCTAAGAAAGCTTGTGTTTCCTTTTTGCTAGTTGGTGGGGACATAGCTGTTATTTTGTTGATCACATCCATTGGGATCTGACGATGTCCATCTTGCCATTTTATTCCTAAAAACTGGATCTCCTGTGCAGGTCCCTTGACCTTACTGCATTTTATGGCAAAACCAGCCTTCAGAAGGATTTGGACTATTTTCTTTCCCTTCTCAAAAACTTCTTCTGCTGTGTTGCCCCACACAATGATGGCATCAATGTACTGCAGATGTTCTGGAGCTTCACCCTGTTCCAGTGCCGTCTGGATCAGTCCATGGCAAATGGTGGGGCTGTGCTTCCACCCCTGGGGCAGTCGGTTCCAGGTGTACTGAACACCCCTCCAGGTAAAAGCAAACTGGGGCCTGCACTCTGCTGCCAAAGGGATGGAGAAAAATGCATTAGCAATATCAATTGTGGCATACCACTTAGCTGCCTTTGACTCCAGTTCATATTGAAGTTCTAGCATGTCTGGCACGGCAGCACTCAGTGGCGCTGTAACTTCGTTCAGGCCACGATAGTCCACTGTTAGTCTCCACTCCCCATTAGACTTTCGCACTGGCCATATGGGACTGTTAAAGGGTGAGCGAGTCTTGCTGATCACTCCCTGGCTCTCCAGTCGACGAATCAGGTTATGGATGGGAATCAGTGAGTCTCGGTTGGTGCGATATTGCCGCCTGTGCACCGTTATGGTAGCGATCAGCCCCTGTTGTTCTTTGACCCTCAGCAACCCCACAATACCAGGGTCCTTTAAGAGACCGGGTGTATTGGGTTTCCATGGCAAGGTTTTGGGAGCGGGGGGGGCTACAGGGGTGGCTTCTGTGAGAAGCTGCTAGAAGCTTCCTCCATATCCGACAGAGCCAATGCCAGCTGGCTCCAAGACGGACCCACCGCTGGCCAAGGCCGAGCCAATCAGCGATGGTGGTAGCGCCTCTGGGATAACATATTTGAGAAGGCGGGGGGAAAAAACCCTGCACAACTGCAGCTGGAGAGAGGGGTGAGACTATGCGAGAGGAATGACTATGCAGACACCAAGGTCAGGGAAGAAGGAGGGGGAGGAGGTGCTCCAGGTGCCAGAGCAGAGATTCCCCTGCAGGCCCTGGTGAAGACCATGGTGAGGCAGGCTGTCCCCCTGCAGCCCATGGAGGTCCACAGTGGAGCAGATATCCACCTGCAGCCCACGCTAGAGCAGGTGGATGTGCCCCAAGGAGGCTGTGACCGTGTGGGAAGCCTGTGCCGGAGCAGGCTCCTGGTAGGACCTGTGGACCCATGGAGAAAGAGAGGAGCCCAGGCTGGAGCAGGGTTGCTGGCAGGACTTGTGACCCCATGGGGGATCCACACTGGAGCAGTCTGCTCCTGAAGGACTGCACCCCATGGAAGGGACCCACGCTGGAGCAGTTCATGAAGAACTGCAGCCCGTGGGAAGGACCCACGTTGGAGAAGTTCGTGGAGGACTGTCTCCCGTGGGAGGGACCCCACGCTGGAGCAGGGGAAGAGTGAGAGGAGTCCTCCCCTGAGAAGGAAGGAGCAGCAGAGATGATGTGCCATAAACTGACCGCAACCCCCATTCTCTGTATAGAAAATCGGGAGTGAATTTGAGCGTGGGAAGAAGGGAGGGGTGGGGGGAAGGTGTTTTAAGATTTGGTTTTATTTCTCATTATCCTGCTCTGATTTGACTGGTAATAAATTAAACTGATTTTCCCCAAGTCGAGTCTGTTTTGCCTGTGATTGTAAATCCAAAACACAGCACTATGCCAGCTACTAGAAAGAAAATTAACACTATCCTAGCCAAAACCAGGACACTGTGATGAGTGAATAGGTCCATGTGTAAGTTAAAGAAGGTGCTCAGCAGTGGCTTCTGTTACAGCTGTCAGAGGGCTTTTTATTGCTCTTAGTAGCATGCTGGATATTAGAAACAAACAAAAAGAAACAGCTGCTGTCCCCAGGAATGCAAATGATTTGTGAATCCAGATAGTTATGCCCTCACCTCTAGCGTTTTGGCATTTAGTACTCTTGAGAGAGATCACTCTTGATAGCAAAAGCATAAAACAGGTCTTGCCTGAGCTATTGTATTTTCTGCTCTCCCATGTGACAGTCAGGGTTCTCCCTGTGAACAGAAAGAACTGAAGCTAGTCTACTGATTTTGCATCAATATGTCAATAAAATTCCTGTTTTCATTTTTACTTACATGTAAAATTGATTCTGCCAGATGATAAATTTAGTGTTGGCCTAATGAAAATGTTATGTTTCAGGGAGAGACACAGAAGTCTCAGTATTCATTCACCAAAAAATTCTCGTCATTATCCACAAATCCAGACTTTGTGTAGTGCTGCTGTGATCTTCTTTATAAACAGGTACCAAATCATAAAATCAGAGAAATATGACACACATGAGATTTCAATTATTGACCTTGATCCCAGAGACTAGGACTGCAGAATAAACAGAGACATAGCATACCATATATTAAATCAAGAACTAAACAAATGATATTCAAGCAAACTTCAGAACAAGTAGCTAGACTTGCTTAGATATTTTTGCATCATGTTGAAGGTAGAAATATAATGATGATTTGATCATTTTCACCCTAAGACAGTTGTTTCTGAGCTCAGAAATTGATAAATAAAACCTGTTCTTTCTATTCAGCTACCTAGAAGATGTTTATAAATGAGACAGATTCAGCATTGGTACAAAATTGACCGCAAAATTTTGGTAACCAATGAGGATGTGCCTGGGTGTTGCAAAGCCCCTTCTGGGCAGCCCAGCCAACAACTCCAATGCTTAAGTACTTCTCTACTTAATGTGAAATTGCACACAGGTCAGGGAGGCCTGCTTTCCAGTTGTGTCTCACTGTGTGGTGGTGCAAGCCCCTCCCCCCACCCCAGGACACTCAGATCCCAGGGTAAGTCCTACTGTGCTGTTATCTTGGTCACAAATGCAGTGACTCAGAGTCAGGCAGTCTCTGTCCACACCTGGGCCATCTGCTGCCTGAATTGCATACCAGAATGACTCAGCACAAATTGTGGCCAGAATGTAAAATACTGACTAAAGCCGATCATCTCGAGATCCTATAGATAGCGATCCAAAAGGGAGACCTTTTGAGCTCTCCAGGACTGCAGCGGGCTGTGTGATCCAGCATCTCCCCCTGAGCCAGGACGCCTCTCAGGGTAGATTTTGCAAGGATTGAAGGATCATCCACGATTTCGCGAGGACTCAAAGGCCTGATTTCGTGAGGTTCACCAACCATCCATTGATGAATGCCAGCACATAAAAGTGAGTAATTCATGAAACTCATGAAAAGGGAAATTTTAATCACAGGTTAACCTCGGGGGGTGTGTGCGCAATTTGACTCAGAACTGTTTGTCTGTCTGCGTGTGTGCATGATTTGATTTAGAGCTGTTTGTCGGTCTGTCTGTGTGTGATTTGATTTAAACCCCACCTGTGTGTGCAACCCTGCTGTAAGTTTCGGGTGACCCTTGCCATTCTCGAATCTTTAACTATTAATAGTTACCTATTAATAGTTAAAAATTAATAGTTAAATATTAATAACTGTCACTATTTTGACTGTAACAAATTCCATTGAATTGCTCTGTTGAATTGGCTGATGCTTAAGTGCTGTTAAGAATTATACAACCTAATTTTGTGATCTATCTCAAAAATACTAAAATCCTAAATTGCTGCTAAACCAAAGCCATGTAAAAAATCATATTTGCGACAGGCATCCTCTGTAATCAGAATATATAGCAAAACTCTTCCACGTAGGCTTCTTTTACTGTGGAAGGCTGAGAGGTGATGCATACCACCTCTATCCACTGAGTACTGTGGGTGTCTAACAGATTAATTTAAAAACCCTAAAGTGATTCAAGTTTAAAGGATGGATCTGGAACTAAGAACAGATAAGATTAGAGCAGTAATTAAGCAGGTCCAAAAGCACAAAGTATAAATATATGCTTAGTACAGCTATACAACCATAATTTCATCCCTTCAACAATTTTTCCCTTTGCTTTATAAACTAAGAATCCATATTTACATTTTGCACTTCTTCAGGAAGATGGAGTCTGTTCCTTTTTCCCACTTGAACCGATTTATCTAGATATCGCTTTGTTTCAGGCTTTACATTTTCAAGATCACAGGTTTGCTGAAACGACAGTACAGGATAATTGAATTTGCAACATGGTGTGAGAAACATACCAAGCATTAGAAGGGTCTGAACAGAGTTGTTCTTTAGAACACCACCATAGAAACAACGTAACATCCCGGATTTTAGTGTGAAGGATTTTCCAAAAACAGTTACCCTATACAACAGTATTCTTATGTACCATGATGTACCATGCTTTTAAAACAATTTTCTTTTACCAAGTATCTTAGTCAGAACCAAGAACAGAGGCACGTTCTCTGTATATTTTACCAAAGTAGCACATTTACATGCTGTCATAATGGCAAGCCCTTTTAGTTTATAGTACAGTGCACTTAAGCTCTTTCTGTAGAGACAATTTTCTTATACATGCTTGAAGAAATCAGTGCTATAAGGTAACACTGTAACTTAAAAATTAGAGGTATTAAAAAACCCCAAAAGATTAGATGTATGCAGGGCTCACTGAAGGTTATCAGATGGCATAAAATTTGAGCATATACATCTTCTTTTTCAGAACAAATCAATCTGACAATAAAACAAACCAGTATTTCTATGTCTGGTTATGCCATTACGAAGATTCTTGAATGGTCATTTCCTAAAGCAACCAACATTAAGAGACAAGATACTGGCTGTAACAGAAAATGGATCAGTCCTGTAAGGGTCTTCCTTCAAACTGACTAGAGCATAACTATTTAATTCAGAAACTTGCCATTTTGTCCTAAACTGAAAATAATGCTGTACACATTCTAATTTTATCTTCCCTCATCTAAAAGTGAACATTTTGAAAAGGCGTTAAGTTATAGTCCTTGTTAAAAAGGACATGTTCCGTTTAAGTTCAACTTCAAAATATGAAGCTGTTCGAATTAGCTCTAACTTGTCTTAACAACCTTCTTGTCAGCTTACCTACCTACAATTAATTCTTGACTAGCACCTCTGAAAAGTAAGGACATTGAAACATGCAAATTTTATGAAAGAGTTACACAACTGTGTACAGTTGTCAACTAATGACCTGCCAGTACAAATTACCTTTCTTCCTTAAACAGAAAAAATAAAGAGACAGGAACCCAGTTGTATTCCAGGAGAAAATAAATAATAATAAAAATAATAAATATAAAAACTCTGAAACAGATATTTTCCCAACTGTCATTTAAAAATAATCCACACAACACCACATAAATAATGTCTATTCCCACCAGTGCCCTGCATATAGGATTAAAAATTAGTGGAGATTGGTTTTTAGAACCACAGAAGAGCTTAGAACGGTTTAGCTTTCTTTTTACTCTGCAAAGAGTCACAAGTCCCAGTAGCATTATGCTACAGCAGAACTGCTAAGCATTAGTACAATTGTGCATAATACTCTTAGGCATATACCAATAGTCTATAGGCAAGAATTCTAAGTCCAATGAAAAAAATTAAACAATCACTTCACTTTGTGATAAACTAACCTTTCTAAAGCAATAGGCATATTTAACTTAGTTCACCGATACTGTCATATGATGAATACTTTTTAATATTATCTGTTTACAGGTAATTTTTAAAAGAATCCATAGACTCATGAAAGGATGCTCTAAACTACTATAGGTCACCACACAGCTGAAGTCAATGATGATTGAGTTGTGTGATTACATGGTGTACCCTTCACCATGGTTATGATTTTTTTGCAGCACTCAGCCATCACTGTTGGGGGGAGGGGGAGTTGGTGGTTTAGGGTTTGTTTGGGTTTTTTTTGTTTGGTTGGTTTTGGGGTTTTTTTTGTTTGTTTTTTAATAAAAGGATGTAAATGGTAGATATCATCTTTTGGGAGGAAACTAAGTGAAGAAAATCACCCCCTCTGTTCTCTCCAAGTCAAACCTCACATCTCCATCCCTCATTTGTGATAAATGTGTAAGGCAAGCCACACAGAATACTTGCCAACACAAAGATAAAAAGAATGCTATTACCCTAGTCCCTGCAACACTCTGCTTCCACTCTACTTCTGGCAAAGAATACTCTCTCAAATTCTGCAGCTTCATGGCGCTCTATAAGTGGCTGGCAGAAGTCTCGCAAACGCTAGCCCTTGTTCTCTTGGGGGACTTCAACTTGCCAGACATCTGCTGGAAATACCATACAGCAGAAAGGCAGCAGTCTCAAAAGTTCCTAGAGCATGTGGGGGATAACATTATGACGCAACTGGTAAGCGAGCCTACCAGGGGAGGTGCCTCGCTTGACCTGCTGTTTACTAACAGAGAAGGGCTTGTGGGAGATGTCGAGGTCAGAGGCCGACTTGGGCTTAGCGACCATGGTATGATAGAGTTCTCGATTCTGGGTGATGCCAAGCGGAGGGGCAGCAAAACTGTTACGATGGACTTCCGGAGGGCAGACTTTGGCCTGTTCAGGACGCTGGTTGGGAAAGTCCCTTGGGAGGCAGTCCTGAAGGGCAAAGGGGTCCAGGAAGTCTGGGCCTTCTTCAAGAAGGAAGTCTTAAGGGCGCAGGAGCGGGCTGTCCCCGTGTGCCGTAAGACCAACCGGCGGGGAAGACGACCAGCCTGGCTGACTAGGGAGCTTTTGCTGGGACTCAGGGAAAAAAGGAGAGTCTACCACCTTTGGAAGAAGGGGCGGGCAACTCAGGAGGAGTACAGGCATCTTGTTAGGTCCTGCAGGGGGGAAATTAGAAAGGCAAAAGCCCAGCTAGAACTCAATCTGGCCAATGCTGTAAAAGATAATAAAAAATGCTTTTACAAGTACATTAGCAATAAAAGGAGAGCCAAGGAGGATCTCCATCCTTTGCTGGATGTGGGGGGGAACATTGTCACCGAGGACAAGGAAAAGGGTGAGGTACTTAATGCCTTCTTTGCCTCTGTCTTTAATAGCCAGACCAGTCATCCCCAGGGTATTCAGGCCCCTGAGCTAGAAGATAGGGATGGGGACCAGAATGGAGCCCTCATAGTCCAGGAGGAAGCAGTTAATGACCTGCTATGCCACCTGGACACTCACAAGTCTATGGGGCCAGATGGGATCCACCAGAGAGTATTGAGGGAGCTGGCGGAGGGGCTTTCCAAGCCACTCTCCATCATCTCTCAGCAGTCCTGGTTAACAGGGGAGGTCCCTGATAACTGGAGGCTTGCCAATGTGACGCCCATTTACAAGAAGGGCCAGAAGGAGGACCTGGGGAACTACAGGCCTGTCAGCCTGACCTCGGTGCCGGGAAAGATTATGGAGAGGTTCATCTTGAGTGAACTCAACAGGCAAGTGCAGGTCAACCAGGGGATCAGGCCCAGCCAGCATGGGTTCATGAAAGGCAGGTCCTGCTTGACCAACCTGATCTCCTTCTATGATCTGGTGACCCGCCTGGTAGATGATGGAAAGGCTGTGGATGTCATTTCCCTGGACTTTAGCAAAGCTTTTGACACAGTCTCCCACAATATTCTCCTTGGAAAGCTGGCTGCTCATGGCTTAGACGGGCGTAGTCTTCGCTGGGTAAAAACTGGTTGGGTGGCCGAGCCCAGAGAGTAGTGGTGAATGGAGTTAAGTCCAGTTGGCAGCCGGTCACGAGCGGTGTTCCCCAGGGCTCAGTTTTGGGGCCAGCCTTATTTAATATCTTTATCAACAATCTGGATGAGGGGACTGAGTGCACCCTCAGTAAGTTTGCAGATGCCACCAAACTGGGTGGGAGTGTCGATCTGCTCGAGGGTAGGATGGCCCTGCAGAGGGACCTGGACAGGCTGGACCGATTGGCCGAGGCCAACTGTATGAGGTTTAACAAGGCCAAGTGCCAGGTCCTGCACTTTGGGCAAAACAACCCCATGCAACACTACAGGCTTGGGGAAGAGTGGCTGGGAAGCTGCCTGGCCGAAAAGGACCTGGGGGTGTTGGTCGACAGCTGGCTGAACATGAGCCAGCAGTGTGCCCAGGTGGCCAAGAAGGCCAACAGCATCCTGGCTTGTATCAGGAATAGTGTGGCCAGCAGGAGCAGGGAGGTGATTGTCCCCCTGTACTCGGTGCTGGTGAGGCCGCACCTGGAATACTGTGTCCAGTTTTGGGCCCCTCAATACAAGAAAGATATTGAGGTGCTGGAGTGTGTTCAGAGAAGGGCAACGAAGCTGGTGAAGGGTCTGGAGCACAGGCCTTATGAGGAGCGGCTGAGGGAACTGGGATTGTTTAGCGTAGAGAAGAGGAGGCTGAGAGGAGACCTTATCGCTCTCTACAACTACCTGAAAGGAGGTTGTAGTGAGGTGGGTGTCGGTCTCTTCTCCCAAGCAGTTAACGATAGGACAAGAGGAAATGGGCTTAAGCTGCGCCAGGGGAGGTTTAGGTTGGAAATTAGGAAAAATTTCTTTATGGAAAGGGTAGTCAAGCATTGGAACAGGCTGCCCAGAGAGGTGGTGGAGTCACCATCCCTGGAGGTGTTCAAAAAACGGGTAGATGTGGCACTTCGGGACATGGTTTAGTCTAGTCTACCCTTGATTGGCTTAGAGTAGACTTGGTAGTGTAGGTTAATGGTTGGACTGGATGATCTTAAAGGTCTTTTCCAACCTAAACGATTCTATGATTCTATGATTCTATGATTCTAAGATCTTTATGCTACGAAGCACTACATCTAGGAGTATCAATACTGTGATACTGAGTAAAAAAAAAACATTTGTAATAATCACAATTTTCACATATTGTCTTTCCACTAGACAACCCACAATTCCAGTTTTTTTTTCTGATCTAAGACTAGTGTGATAGAAAAAGCATGACTTCAACATGATAGAAGTGAAAAATGCAGATACCGTCACTACATTAACATTTATATTGTGCTAATTGTGCTGCAAGGCTCAGAAATAGAAAGGCTGAGGGGAAAAAAAAAAAGGAATATCTAATCTCTATAAAAAGACACTGCTTTTATTACAGTGTCGTGGTTTAGCCCCAGCCAGCAACTAAGCACCACGCAGCCGCTCGCTCACTCCCCCTACCCCGATGGGATGGGGGAGAGAATCGGAGGAGTAAGAGTGAGAAACACTCCGGGGTTGAGATAAGAACAGTTTAATAATTGGAAGAAAGTAAAATAGTAATGCAAATAGTAACAGTATAATAATGATAATAATAATAATGATACACGAAGCAAGTGATGCACAATGCAATTGCTCACCACCCGCCGACCGATACCCAGACAGTTCCCGAGCAGCGATCGCTGCTCCCTGGCCACCCCCCCCCAGTTTATATACTGAGCATGACGTCATATGGTATGGAATAGCCCTTTGGTCAGTTTGGATCAACTATTCTGGCTGTGCCCCCTCCCAGTTTCTTGTGCCCCTGGCAGAGCATGGGAAGCTGAAAAGTCCTTGACTGGCATAAGCAGTACTGAGCAACAACTAAAACATCAGTGTGTTATCAGCATTCTTCTCCTACTAAATCCAAAACACAGCACTATGCCTGCTACTAGGAAGAAAATTAACTCTGTCCCAGCTGAAATCAGGACACCATTATAACAAATAGACATTTTACAAAAACTATCCATTATCCAAGTCTAATTATTTCACCTTCATACTTCTACAAAGCATCTGAAAGGTGTATAAATATGATATATGATTTTTGAAAGATGAACCATTTGTAAGTGTAGACTGACATTGTTTCATAGCTGACACAGATGCTTCCATGTTAGTATTTAAATTGAAAAGCTCGGAATCTTTCAAACAGGCCCATCTGTCCTGAAGTTATTTCTATGTTGGTATGAGAGAACAGTGTCAAATCCCCATCTTCTCTTCTGTGTTTAAGGAGAAACAATAAGGCAACCACAAAAGATGCTGTCTACGTATTCTGAACTTCTAGAGACCAGAAGCTGAGTAATACTACTTTTTTAGAATATACTTTTGAGATTAAGTAAATCCTTAGTTATTAAAGGAATATTGCATCTTTATAATGACATTGAAGTGCTAAAATAGAAATGAGTGATTATGACCAGCTGAATTAACTTAATTCAAAACCAATTATAATTTTACTCCCCTCCCCAAAAGCACATTTTAGAGTAACAATATCTTCAGGTGATTTAAAGTTTTGTAATTTTATGTAATCTGAAGTTGTTTTATCAAACCCTGAGGTATTCTCAGCCCTTTAGAAACCTTTGGAATGCAAACATGGGCATATGGTTCTTCTTGAAGTCCATAGGAAACTCTTTTTTCCCCCGCTCCTGTCCTCATGCCAAGATAGTTCAAAATGATGAAGTGAGTTTTGGCAGCTTCCAAGTGAAACGTAAAGCCTGTTGTCATCTGTGTCTTTTCAGATAATGAATTTCAGTTACTGGGGTAGCTCTTTCATGTACATGTGAAAGGGACACACAGGACTTACAAATCCAAGGTTCTAATGGAAGTCTTGCTGTGGTAATACAACCTTATCATATGCCATGGGCTGTTTCACAGGTAAGTCATGGTAATTTCACATACAGCTTTTAAGATTAGCATTAAAAGATTAAATATGACCCACTACTGCAATGGCATGTAGAGAAAAAATTACATCTTGGAAGATGCAAGTTTTGGTGGCTATGCTGAGAAGCTGAGGGCAATATTTTCTGAATTAAACATAGATTTTCCTTCTAATTTAATTTAAAGCAGAGAGTTTATGCCTTGGTGAAAAGGCTTACAATAATTGTACCAAATACATTGGTACAATTAAAACTGAATCTGACAGGAAGCTGATCGGATGAAGATTACTCAGTCTTTCTGCCAGCATCAATTCCAGTCAATTCACTGGATGTGCCCAAACTGTAATTCTAAGTACTGTGAAAGACACAGACTAATAATACAGTACAATCATTTGAGCCGCAGCCTGCTCTCTTTCACTAGGCAAAGATTTTGCTCCAAGCCAATGTGACTATATTCAGCGCTTCTGTTGCTATTGCAGACTTTTTAGGGGATTTAAGAGAACCTGATATTTTATTACACCAACTACTTTTTGATTCATGCAGCTACCACGTGATAGGTTTTTAAAAACAAAGCCATCACAGACACATTTTTATTGTTCCCATCTCCTCTGACTGATAATTATTAACAAATTAACTGAATGACCTGTGTTTGACCATTAAACTCCATCCGTATATAGGTGTATCTTGATAATTCATTCAGAACAATCTAGATGTGACTGCATGACCAATACCTCTCCATGGATTCTTCAAGGCCTTGCAGGCCATAATATAAAACTGAGCAAGTAGTCTTCTTTCAAAAAAGCATTCAAAAATTCCCCCATTCTCAACCATCACCTTTTCTCTACTAAGAGCATATCAACCTCTCCATTGTTCCATTTGACTTGCTTGCCTCAGTCAGGTTCTACAGTGTCTGAATAAAGGCTCTGCTTATCAGGCTTGAATGTAATATTGTCGTGGTTTAACCCCAGCCAGCAACTAAGCACCACGCAGCCGCTCGCTCACCCTCCCTTCCTCCCCAGTGGGATGGGGGAGAGAATCAGAAAAAAAGTAAAACCCATGGGTTGAGATAAAGGCAGTTTAATAGGACAGCAGAGGAAGAGAAAGTAATAATAATAATAATGATAAAAGAATATACAAAGCAAGTGATGCACAATGCAATTGCTCACCACCCGCCGACCGATACCCAGACAGTTCCCGAGCAGCGATCTCTGTCCCCCAGCCAACTCCCCCCAGTTTATATACTGAGCATGATGTCATATGGTATGGAATAGCCCTTTGGTCAGTTTGGATCAACTATTCTGGCTGTGCCCCCTCCCAGTTTCTTGTGCACCTGGCAGAGCATGGGAAGCTGAAAAGTCCTTGACTAGCATGAGCAGTACTTAGCAACAACTAAACCATCAGTGTGTTATCAGCATTCTTCTCATCCTAAATCCAAAACACAGCACTATGCCTGCTACTAGGAAGAAAATTAACTCTATCCCAGCCGAAACCAGGACACATATGCATACCACAGACACTGTAGTCTATACGGCTGCACATTGTCCCCTAGTGGTTGTACACATTTGGAAAAGAAAATGTAACTGTGTAGAGCATCACATGCAAGAAGAAAACAAGTGACCACTGTAGTTCTCTGCATGTGTCAAAAAGATCGACAGCACAATTTGGCTAATCCTTATTTTTGTCTCTAGAATAAAGCAGCAGAACTTTGTAACTGATCATGTTGCATATTGCTGAGAGGTCCCAAAAAATTACTATGACCAATTACTTTGACTATACAAGAATAGCATGGATCAGAATTGTAAGCAACAACTATCTTTCCTCAATGTTTCTTCATGTGCAGATGGAATGCCCTATAGAATCACAGAAAACGTACACTAACCTGCATATTCCACTTCTATATCTGCCAAGGCCCATACAGTATTTTCATGTGTTACTTCTCCAGTATCAAGCATCCCAACACTGTCATATACATGCTTTGTCTTCCTGATTAGTTCTTCTGTTCTTGTTCTAATTTGCTCTGGTGACAGGTCCCATCTGAAAAGGTTTTGGCCTGATGTTATGTATGAAGAAGCCTTGAGCTGGCTAGCAATTTCTGCTCCTAATGTCATTCTCAACACAAGCAGTGGCCCAACAGACCGGAAAGTATAAAAATGATCTTTGCATAGCAAGATTCTAGTTCAAGAGGTAGTTTACAGATAACATTAAAAAAAAGGCAACAGACCTTTAATAATTACAGAATATTTTTAGAAGCAAGAACAAAGTCCTTTTTAGAGCCATAGCTTGTCCAGTAGGACCATACACAGCTATTACCCTTATCAATTGTCTAATTTTAAATAAATCAGAGGTCAGTCTTCTACCTTTTCCATCTAGAGGATGACCAAGTGCCATCTAATATATTTGCAGACAGAGGTAAAACCTTTGGTACTGACAAAAAGAGACAGATTAAGTTACCATTCAATCTTCTAAGAATAAAAAGAATTACAGTTAGCAAAACACTACATAAACAGAGAGCATTTGCATTTTTTAAATAAGGAATAAAACCCACATAGCGATTTGTAGATTATGAAGACCAAGAACTGCAAAGATGCACACAGCAAAAAAAAAAAAAAAAAAAAAGAAAAAAAAAAAAGTCATTTGGTCATGTTCATTGTAACAAATAATTTTATATTTATGCAGGATGTCTGCCACAATTGGCCATGGGAGGAAAACTTCTACTTGTTACTTACTGGAAAATTTACTCATTTAATTGCTGCAGATTTCATATAGACAGTTTCACTCTATTGCCAGAAGAGGTACATAAGTTTACTGTAATTTATGTACTATTAATCCTGATTATATAAATCAACTATATTTCAGCTTTAGCTAGCAAAAGTTTACATACGTAACTGATCTTAGTTGTGCTGTGCAAGCAATGGCTGCCTTTTTACTAATCTTTTTGACAATATAAAAAAAAAAAAAAAAGTAACTTTATTTGGATTCATTGCTCCAAGTTAAGAAGATACTGGCTTCAAAAATACCGGCTTCCACCCTCCCACCACAACAAACGAACACTCAACTTGGTTGTATGAAGAAGGATACAGACATGGGCAACTGACTGAACTGGGGCTAATAGAAACCCACATAGTCAACAAGATGTCCATCTGGAGAATACAGTAATAGTTCAGTTATATATGAAGTAATATCTTTATCGATGATCTGGATGAGGGGATTGAGTGCACCCTCAGTAAGTTTGCAGATGCCACCAAGTTGGGTGGGAGTGTCAATCTGCTGGAGGGTAGGATGGCCCTGCAGAGGGACCTGGACAGGCTGGATCGATGGGCCGAGGCCAACTGTATGAGGTTTAACAAGGCCAAGTGCCGGGTCCTGCACTTCGGGCACAACAACCCCATGCAGCGCTACAGGCTTGGGGAAGAGTGGCTGGAAAGCTGCCTGGCCAAAAAGGACCTGGGGGTGTTGGTCGACAGCCGGCTGAACATGAGCCAGCAGTGTGCCCAGGTGGCCAAGAAGGCCAACAGCATCCTGGCTTGTATCAGGAATAGTGTGGCCAGCAGGAGCAGGGAGGTGATTGTCCCCCTGTACTCGGTGCTGGTGAGGCCGCACCTGGAATACTGTGTCCAGTTTTGGGCCCCTCAATACAAGAAAGATATTGAGGTGCTGGAGTGTGTTCAGAGAAGGGCAACAAGGCTGGTGAAGGGTCTGGAGCACAGGCCTTATGAGGAGCGGCTGAGGGAACTGGGGTTGTTTAGCGTAGAGAAGAGGAGGCTGAGGGGTGACCTTATTGCTCTCTACAACTACCTGAAAGGAGGTTGTAGTGAGGTGGGTGTTGGTCTCTTCTCCCAAGTAGTTAGCGATAGGATGAGAGGAAATGGGCTTAAGCTGCACCAGGGGAGGTTTAGATTGGAAATTAGGAAAAATTTCTTTATGGAAAGGGTGGTCAAGAATTGGAACAGGCTGCCCAGAGAGGTGGTGGAGTCACCATCCCTGGAGGTGTTCAAAAAACGGGTGGATGTGGCACTTTGGGACATGGTTTAGTCTAGTCTACCCTTGATTGGCTTAGAGTAGACTTGGCAGTGTAGGTTAATGGTTGGACTGGATGATCTTAAAGGTCTTTTCCAACCTAAACGATTCTATGATTCTAAGTAGTTGCTGAGGGAGACGATAATTTGATAGTAATTAAAAGAGCCTGCATTCAAGGAGTAAAACTTGCTACAGTGTTTAGCATCATAGGAGTATCATAGGAGGATCTCTGGCTGGCAGAGACTTACTATCTGTCTCCCCATTTCAGTCGCATAATTAAAAAAAAAATACAAAAAACATTGGGTGGTGGTTTGACCCTGGCTGGATGCCAAGTGCCCACCAAAGCCGCTCTATCACTCCCCTTCTCAGCTGGACAGGGGAGAGAAAATATAATGAAAAGCTTGTGGGTTGAGATAAGGACAGGGAGATCACTCAGCAATTACGGTCACAGGCAAAACAGACTCGACTTGGGGAAAATCAGTTTAATTTATTACCAATCAAAACTGAGTAGGGTAATGAGAAATAAAACCAAATGTTAAAACACCTTCCCCCCACCCCTCCCTTCTTCCCGGGCTCAACTTCACTCCCGATTTTCTCTACCTCCTCCCCCTGAGCAGTGCAAGGGGACGGGGAATGGGGGTTGTGTTCAGTTCATCACATGTTGTCTCTGCCACTCCTTCCTTCTCAGGGGAGGACTCCTCACACTCTTCCGCTGCTCCAGCGTGGGGTCCCTCCCACAGGAGACAGTCCTCCATGAACTTCTCCAACATGGGACCTTCCCTACGGGCTGCAGTTCTTCATGAACTGCTCCAGCGTGAGTCCCTTCCACGAGCTACAGTTCTTCAGGAGCAGACTGCTCCAGTGTGGGTCCCCCATGGGGTCACAAGTCCTGCCAGCAAACCTGCTCCAGCGTGGGCTCCTCTCTCTCTGCAGGCCCTGCCAGGAGCCTGCTCCAGCATGGGATTCCCATGGGGTCACAGCCTCCTTCAGGCACATCCACCTGCTCTGGCATGGGGTCCTCCGTGAGCTGCAGGTGGATATCTGCTCCACCATTAACCTCCATGGGCTGCAGGGGGACAGCCTGCCTCACCATGGTCTTCACCAGGGGCTGCAGGGGAATCTCTGCTCTGGCACCTGGAGCACCTCCTCCCCCTCCTTCACTGACCTTGGTGTCTGCAGAGTTGTTCCTCTCACATATTCTCACTCCTCTCTCCGGCTGCAGTTGTGCAGGGTTTTTTTACCACTGTCACTGATTGGCTCGACCTTGGCCAACAGCAGGTCCCTTTTGGAGCTGGCTGGAACTGGCTCTATCGGACATAGGGGGAGCTTCTGGCATCTTCTCACAGAAGCCACCCCTGTAGCCCCCGCTGCTACCGAAACCTTGCCACGCAAACCCAATACATGTTGTTATGGTAATAGTGACAATTTACAATTTTCAACTATTAACTAAAGAAATATAAGAACACGCACAGAGAGCTCACTACTAAAATGGATGTTTACTTAACACTATTTTATGTTAAATACCTTTTTCTGTTAATGTTAGCCACTGTACCTGTATTAATGTTTTTGCAAAACCAGTCTGGTATGTGTATTAAGTGCTCAGATAGGTTTTGGCATACAATGAAGGAAGCAACAAAAAAAGGATAGCCAATTTTAGCCTGAAGGAAAAACAAAGCAGAAGAGTGAAATGCCAACAATCTGAGAAAAGACACAAGCAGGGCTTCTGTCTGAAGACAAGACTTTTAATAAAAAAAGTCTCACTGGTCTATAAGAGGAATTCTCTAGAAATAGCCTAGTCAAAATTATTATTATGCAAGACAAAAATGAAAGACGACATTCCTGTCTACACTTTATCTTGAGAATTTTTTTTCCTTGTTACCACAGTTTCTTCATAATCCTCCCATACCAGTGTAGACAAGATGTTTACTTTTCCTTTCTACTGGCATACAGAAACATCAATGTCCAGCATATTGATGATTTAACTCTGAAAATGAAGCCTGAATAAAGAATATTCCTTTAATCTCTGTTCTATCTCTCCAATACCAACTCAAATATGACATTAATAGCTTCTCCACTGGACTACTGAAACTTTGAATCTTATTTAGAAGTTCATGATGAATGAAGCTGCTGTCATGAAATCAAAAGGGTAAATATCAGCATTCTCAAAACGTAGTAGTTTCCCCATCCCAAAAATCTACTGAATTCTACCCTGAATCTACAAATCCATTAAAGAACAGTACGTCATTAAGTCATGAACAGCTTCCCACTGGACTGCGCTATGTCTAGTCTTTCACACATTGCTAGTGCAGCTCTCTTACAACCTCATGGGAGCTGAAGAGGAACCTCCACAAAAGCAGGTTCAAGGCTCTGAACTCTACCCCCACCTCCAGAGAATATCAGAAAGAATATGAAATGTGCCAAATTAAGGTCAAAATAGAAATGAAATAGAATCAAAGGAAAACAATAACCTGAAAAAAACAAAAGCTGATGACTATGCTAAAGTGCAAGATATGAAGCAGATATTCTTTTTTAAAGGGAACCTACGGCTTTCTGTAATTCATTACCTTCACCTAGACATGTAGAAAACACAGTTGTCACTGACCAGCTACATATTATCAGAAACAACCACTAAAATAGTCACAGCACCAACAGATTATATTCATTTCAGCCTGTCCAACAAGTTTAATAATTAAAGTTGGACTGATTTCATGAACTTGAATGCAGGGTCCCTGATTGCTCTGATTGTTGCAGAGCACTACTTTTAAATACTAAAAAAAGATTAGACCACCTGATTTTCTTAGTATGTTGGCTAGTTACATTGAGGAATACACATACAAATTTGACAGCTTTATAAAGGATTGCCATAAATGCCAGCAAATGGTTGTCTGTATCTGTTAGAAACAGGAAAATACAGAACAGAAACTGCCTAGTTTTGAAATGCTGATACCTTGTCTCCTCCTGCTGATACAAGGAAGCAGTCATTTATGTAGATTAATGAATAGAATAGTTCAGTTGGAAGGGACCTACAATGATCATCTAGTCCAACTGCCTGACCAAAAGTTAAAGCATGTTATGAAGAGGCATTTGGACAATGCCCTTAAACACTGACAGGCTTGGGGCATCGACCACCTCTCTAGGAAGCCTGTTCCAGTGTTTGACCACCCTCTCGGTAAAGAAATGCTTCCTAATGTCCAGTCTAAACCTCCCCTGGTGCAGCTTTGAACCATTCCCATGTGTCCTGTCACTGGATACCAGGGAGAAGAGATCAGCACCTCCCTCTCCACTTCCCCTCCTCAGGAAGCTGTAGAGGACAGCAATGAGGTCGCCCCTCAGCCTCCTTTTCTCCAAACTAGAGAAACCCAGAGTCCTTATTCACTCCTCATAGGACATTCCTTCCAGCCCTTTCACCAGCTTTGTTGCCCTCCTCTGGACACATTCAAGGACCTTCACATCCTTCTTAAATTGTGGGGCCCAGAACTGCACACAGTACTCAAGGTGAGGCCACACCAACGCTGACTACAGCGGGATAGTCACCTCTCTTGACCGGCTGGTTATACTGTGTTGGATGCACCCCAGGATGCGGTTTGCCCTCTTGGCTGCCAGGGCACTCTGCACACTCGTATTGAGCCTGCTGTCAACCAGCACCCCCAGATCCCTTTCTGCAGGGCTGCTCTCCAGCCACTCCTCTCCCAATTTATACTTGTGCTCGACATTACTCCATCCTAGGTGCAGAATCTGGCATTTGGACTTGTTAAATTTCATCCCATTAATCATAGCCCAATGCTCCAATCTACCTAGATCCCTCTGCAAGGCCTCTTGTCCCTCAAGAGAGTCAACAGCACCTCCCAGTTTGGTATCCTCAGCAAACTTGCTAATGGTGCATTCAACTCCTGCATCCAGATTGTTGATAAAAAATATTGAACAGAACTGGCCCTATAATTGAGACCTGAGGAACACTGCTGGTGACTGGTCACCAGCCAGATGTAGCCCCATTCACTATATTAAGGGAGAAACTGCTGCCCAAGCATTCACACACCACCCAAGACTTTAACTGCTAGGACCGGAGTCCCTTTGCAGTGGGCAGCTCCATTGAGCCAACCAGTGCCTCTTTTCGACTCCTCACTCACACACACACTCACCCTCAGGCACTTTCTCTCCCCTCAGGCTCGACCCTAGGTTTCCCTGAAGCAGAGTCTCCAACACGACATACACCAGATGAATTTATTGAGTGGTACACGGGTAAAAAACAACTTGAGCTGGGTGCCTCCAGAGAGGGACCCCAAACAAAGAAATCCCTGGGCAATTATACCCTTACAATTTAAGTTCCCTTCCCCCTCAAGTGACAGTTTGGTCCAATAGCAATATTTGGGTCTGGAGTCTTCTTGTTCCTCGTTGGATCCTTTCTCCGTTTTCAGGCAGGACATTCCTTTTCTTATCTTAACGGATGCAGCTTCTGCTGACAATTGTGGCTATCTTATCTTTCTGGTTTGCTCCAGTTTCAGGGGCCTTCCTTCATGTAGCTAAGTAAAAGTTCAATATACGATTAGCATATCTAGGTGAAAGTTCACAGCTTGCAGCCTAAGGCTTTAGCAAGCCTTGCTCCTAATTCCGTTTAAGTTAGAAAGTGACTTTTACAACACACTACAACCCTTTGAGCTCTGCCCTTCAGCCAGTTCTTCACCTAGCACACCGTGAACCCACTCATCTCACAGTTGGACAACTTGTCTAGAAGGATGCTGTGAGGGACAGTATCAAAAGCCTTACTAAAATCCAGAAAAACTACATCCACCACTTTCCCTTCAAAGGCGGTACAAACTCAAGAAAGACCTGTAAGTCTTTCTAATTGACCAAATGAAGGTGGGCTTTCAAAAACCATAACATAACATTTCACATAAAAACAATCACTATGTGCAACCATCTTCAAATAACCATTTACACATGTTGTTGCCTCACTACCAGTCAATCAGATTGTACTTGGGGCCAATGTAACTCACAGCAGATTAATGAAAAACAGCATGCAAGTAAAAATATATGCACAGGTATAATCTTGGCCATTCCTTTCATGCCTTGGTATTTCATATTCTTTGTCTACATAAAACTGTAAACAAATAAGTTCCCCAAATGTCATGTATCATACTGCAATAAAATTGATAATTTACTAATTTCATCTTATTTGCTCAATAAGGAAACAATGCTGAATGTAAAATTAAAGATTAAATAGGCTATAAGGAAACAAGAAAGGAGAACATAGTTAAATAGTATGACTGTTTAAAAAATGCTCTGCAACTACACGTGTCATGTTATTAGAAAGAAAATATTACAGTGAATTGTATCACCGAGGGAAACTTTAACTTCCCAGATATAAACTGGAAAATAAATTCTATTAATAATGGTAGGAACCAGATGCAATAGCAAACAGCGTTCTTCAAAGAGTAACTGAACCAACAAGATGCAATTATTATTTTAGGCTTGCTTTTGGTAAATGGCATCAACATTATAAAAGCACCAACCATTGCTTGGACTGAGCAATCAGAAGTTGATTCAGTTTAAATTAGACAGAAGGATAAACAAGTGTAGGTCTGTAAAAGTAAGGTTACGTATATACCACAATTATCCAGTGTGGCCGTGTGTAGGCTGTTGCTAATGCCTGAACTGACTAGTTCAAACTGTTTCAGATATTACACTCAGTTTTCTGCAGGGCGCTGTAGAACAGTAGACTTATCTAAACAAGCCTGGGTTAAGGATAAGGTCCATGTTCAGCAGCAGTATTGCCTTAAGATATTCCTCCTCTTTCTTGTTCCTCCCTCTGCTGCTCATTTCTGTCCCTGTACACCACTCCATCAATGACAGCAGCATAACTACTGGTAGGGTCATACTTCAAAGAGAGTCAGGGCAGCATACAGGTGAAAAAATGAAGCAGACCAAAAAAAATGGAGGGGGGAGGCAGCTTTTTTTCAGCTTATCAGTTCCATCACCTATTTGATGTGTGACTTCAAAACAGTTGTACTAGCATAAACAAAGGATCAAGAGAGTGCCAATAGCCACCTAAGCCTGCACTACTGCTAGAAAATACATATTAAATGCATGGGTTTAGTCTAGCAAAAGAGTCTCAAGATGATTGCTGTCATTAAGCATACCAGTTAAATGCCCCAAAGTGAAAAGAGCTATTGATGCTAAGAGGCAATACTGACATAAGAACAAATTAGAATAAAATGGTCAGGAAAACATGTAAGCTAGAAATTTAAGACACATTTGTAACCATCAGGGCAGTCAGATTCTGAAACAGCTGCCCAATAAGCATCATGGAAGTAAAAACACCTCTATTTATTTTTTATAACATGGAGCTTGACCAGTTTATGAAATGGATCATATTACTTGGTTACCTAAGGTAGCACAGGACTAGACTTGATCACTCCAATTGTCCCTTCCAGTCCCTATGTTCCTGCAAGGTCCTTCAAAATGAAAGCACCTTTATTTACCTTGTATTTTTACTGTGAATATCTAACTGGCCTCTTCTAGCAACTTGCACTGGCCTTTTTTTTGGGTGAGTCCTATCTAATAACGTCAATGGAATGACATACAGGGCAGACTTAAATATATTATGCATTTGTGGATTGCTTCATCCATCTATGAGACTTTGAGGAGGAATGGCACAGAAGGTTTGGTTTGGACTTTCAGCTACAAAGACTACAAAGCAGCTGTTTTCACAAATTATGGTATTAATCTGCCAATCCCAAAAGCAATAACAATGATAATTTCTACCAAAAGCAGTGTAAGTTGAATAATAATTTAAAAACTTAGTATCTACTTCTACAAGAGGATTTTTAAGAAGAAATCAAAGCTTCTAAGTTATAGACTGCAATCATTGCTATTTTTGCTAGAATGCCAGGTAATTTATTTTACCAACAAATCTACAATTTGATTATTTGCTGCCTCTGGAAAATATAAATTTGATTTTATTTTACAAATGAGAAGGACCTTTATAATACTCTTACAGCAATACAGTGGCCAACATAACTGCTGCAGAGACAAAAAAAGCAACTGAATTTACAGGCTGATTTTTAACTTGCGTAGTAAATATTTTAAATATATTAAACATTTATGTAAGTCTGGTTTTGTTTAAGAACATTTTCCATGACTGGAACATGCCAAGCAACCCTTTGTAATAGCACACTATTAAAAGCGCCACAATCAGAAGCAGCAAAGGGTAGTACAAGCTTTAAAAAATACAAACACAAAAATCTGCAAGCTTGTCCACAAGACACTCCTACTAATGACAATCACTTTCTAATACGGTCAAGATTTAACTCTGCTGTCTCATTTAATTCTGATTACATATGGATTGCTATGATTCCATCCAAGACTCTTTAATGGTATTTTTAGTTTTCAAATTAGTCTTCCCCTAAACAGTATTAGTTACAATGACAAGTACAATTTTACAGAATAATAAAATGTATTTACAAATGTATTTCTGGGAAATATATATACACATAGGTTTATTGTATTTGCCCATAGATCTGACAGTTCCATGTAGCCACACAAAATTCAGAGTATATCAGCTTCACGTAGGATGGAAAACTATAGTCTCTGCTGACAAGAGGTCTGGGATAACAGCTTCAGGGGTAAAGTGGGAGCCAAGATAGGAGATTTTAAAAGGGAGGGAGAGAGAGAGAGAGTCACATTCAGATGATTTAGTCATCTTTTAGTTTTTAAATACTCTGAGGGCAAATAAATACAAAGATGCTTTTCTTGCTGCACCTTATGTACACTTTGGGGGGGGGGGTATTCCTATGGATATAAATAAGAGCAAATTTGCAAATCACAATGAACTTATTTATTAAGCAATAATTTACTGTATGAAGCTTTGTAAAAGCTGCTAATTGAAAAATAAGAACAGCAAGATCATTTTGGTCTTTCTATCTTTTGAAATAGTAGATCTTAGTTAAACAACACTTCCTAGTCTTACATGCTGCAGGAGAACCAGTGCTGCATGCTGGAAGCCAGTATTGTGTATGTGAAGACCATATGCATCAAGTAACTGCAATCAACATTCACAGGGCCTCAATACTTTGACTCCACCTAGCAGCCTTGTTAAAAAAAAAAAAAAATTAGACATCCCATTAAGGCAATATAAAAACTGACAGTTTCCCTCAGGACAAATTATTTAATACTTGAATAATATGCCATATGTTGGCATTTCCCTGAAAGTAAGACTCAAGTGCTACCAAACATATATAAATGATAGCAGACAAGCATGGTTTAAGTAAAGCTTTATAATAGCCAAGCCTCATATTCAGTGGAACATGACTTCATTTAAAGAAAAAAAAGAAAAAAAAAAGTAAGAAGTTTGGTTTGGTTTTGGTTTTTTTTTTCTCCCCTCCTTCTTAAATATGTTATCACAGAGGCCCTACCTCTGTCGCCGATTGGCTCGACCTTGGCCAGCGGCAGGTCCGTCTTGGAGCCAGCTGGCATTGGCTCCATCGGACACAGGGGAAGCTTCTAGCATCTTCTCACAGAAGCCAGCCCTGTAGCCCCCCCGCTACCAAAACCTTGCCACACAAACCCAATACACATCAACAGCAAAGTAATTGAAAAAGGCACTCTGTGGCAACTAATGGCAAATTCAGACTTACGTAGGAACTCATACATGCTCATGACGTTACACTGTACTTGCATCCTCTCCCTTCCCCCCCAACCCCCTCCAAGAGTCTTTAAACAAAAAGAATTTGGAAACTGGTGTGACTGACTTTCATAAGAGGAGGTGATTTCCACACAGTAGTCTGGAGTGGACCACATAGAAGCATCAGGGTACTGTTTCTGCAGAGTGTTCTGATCTCTTCTCTCCCCACTCCTAAAATTATGGTACCCATGATTCTAGGGAAAAAAGAAGAAAAAAAACCCAACAAACTAACCAAAACCCAAACTTACTAGGACTGCTAAACTAGGCTTCAAACCCATTCTGTGAACTGAATCCATTCTGTGTCACAGCAAACCTCCATCACAGCACACCTTGCCTGGAGGATCTGAGAAAGGAAGTTGAGACACTTTTCAACACTTGCATGCAGACAATAAGTGTACTACACAATTTAATGCAGGAGGTGCTCATTAGGTTTATTTTACTGTTTGGTTCTACCATCAGATGAACCATGCGATACACAGTGAAAAAAATATTGGTTTTAAGGCCCTACAGCGCTCTTAGGTGCTGCTGCATAAGCATATGTCTATCATACCAACAACATATACAGCAGGTAAAGTGCATGCTATTTAGTGCAAACACCACATGCTATTACTGCCAGGATAGTTCAGTACTTGAATGCAACCAGCTAATGCATGAAAAACAACTTGTTGACTCCAACTAAAAAAGAAGTGGTGCTGCAGGACAGAGAAAACTATTAAGGAAGGCTTGTAAACACAAAAGGTTTCTTTGATTTACACCCACAGTTAATCAGTTCAGCCTGTACTATGGTAATGCCCTTTGATTTCCCATTGATCCTAAGTCTCATACAGTCAAAACAATGAGAAATGTTCTCTGCCATCACTAGTTAGTTGGAAGACTGTACGCCTTCATGGCAGATGATGACTAATCTTGCTTACATGCACCACTTTAAGTCACTATTCTTCTTGGGAAGACAGTGCATTATAGCATGCCAGGATTGCTTCAATGCTTGCAAAATCCCCCCAAAAAACTGCTGCTGCAGTACACACAGGAGGTTGTACAGTCCAGAGAGCACAGAGAAAGGGAAAATTTTTCCAAGTGTCCTGTCTGGCCCTTGCCATTGCTGAGGTGTTGGACCTGATAGTTTATAGCGTAATGAAAGTATACACACACACTACGGTGATAAATATAAGAAAATTACTATAAAAGTTCTTCCTGTTTCTTTGCCTTCCAATGCCATTCCCCGCTCCTCCTGCCTCTTTTCCTCAGCCCCAGTTTCTTGCTGGTTTACTTCCTCGTCAACAGAAAAGTCAGTGTTCAGAGTTTTTCCAGAGTCCACATATGTATATTTTCCTATTCAAAACCTCATTTTGAAGATTTTAAAAGAAAGACTCCAGAATTCTTGAATCCTAGAGAATTATTTTAGGACACTGAAATTAAATGTCACACTGCTTTTATTCAGATTTTTTTTCATTACTAAGAATATCTATACACAGACTACTGTGCAAATTTAATTAATCTACATTTTAGCCTCTTTCTATGCATTTTGTTGAAATAAATATTAATCTTTGAACCTTTTGGATTCTAATAGGAAAGATATTTAACTGGAAATAGCCTCCTTCACAAAAGCTGCCTATTTTAACCAAAAGAATCAAACTTTCAGTGTTGTTTTATTCAACATAAGACATGCTTCTTGAAACTTGCTAAGAACTGTCATTTTTATCTCACGTTAAGATGCCTGTGACCATTTGCTTAACTTTTTAAAGTTAGAGGTCACTATTTGGCATTCAAGATCACTCTGTTTTGGGAAATAATTATTTGGGCACACTCAAATGATGACTAACAAAAAAAAAAATCACAATTAACAAACTGCAGTGATCATTTCCAGCTGTACTTACAACAAGCGATGAAAAAATAAAATATTTAAATCAATACCCAATACTTTATTATTACTTAAGAAGGAGGTATCTTTAGTTTCCAAATGCAAATTGCAAACAAAGATAGACCTTTTAATTTTTTTTAAAAAAACAAAACAAAACGAAACCTTCCATCCTTCAAATACTTCCTTTCCTTTTTTTGTTTGAAAAATCTGTAGGACAAACAAGGACAGTCAACACAAAACATGGAGAACAGTGAAAATGACTATAGGAAAAGAATGTAAATGTATATTGGGGAAAAAAAAATAGTTGTGCACTTTATTTGACAACAGTAAATTGATCAATTCATTTACAACAGCAGGAGCTTTATGAAAAGATTATGAATCTTATTTTCTAACTGCTAGTACCCCTCAATCCTAATTTGACCTGAACAAAGGCTGTGAAATGAGACAAAAATGGTAAATTTTATGCAGTAAGCAGGTAATTATCATTTCTCAAAAGTCCACAAGAGGTAACCATCATCTTCATTTTACACTCAAATTCAGCTCTATTCTCATCACCACAATGTATTTACATTGTGACCTTTCAACTATTTCCATATTCTCTATTAAATCTGGTCCTTTGCTTATGTTCTTCTGTCCTCTCAATTTCTCCAGTGATGCTAATTTCAGGTTCTCATTTGTCTAGTTCATCTAATACTGCCTACAAGCCTTCTTCCACACTGGTGTTCTAGGTCCATTTAGACCTAGCGTTCATTACAGAGAAAACAATTACCGCCTTATTTTAAAACTGATAATATATTTGTACTCATCTCACCCCTCATATAGTGTTAAATAGCAACATGCCTTTTTATAAAGCTATTAAAAACACATTGCCTCGTCTTGCTTCGCACATACCTTGCTGAAAAGCCCCACTGCTATAGCCTTAGTCTCACTCTATTGCTTTCCTGCCCATTTCTCCTGCGGTACGCCTGATACTCGGTGCAAGAATTATAAGGCAAAGACTTCACCTCACCCACACCGTCCACCTGGAAGCTGTACATAACAGTAGTTATTTCAGGGAAGGCAGACTGCAGGAAACACGCCAAGAGCTAAGGAAATAAACCCCACAGAACGTAAAGTTTCCTGCCCTATTGTTTGCCTGGCCCCTCGGAGCACGCCCCGCACACCTGCAGCCCACCACCCGACCCGGCCCGCCCCGCAGGCGAGCGGGCATTTCTCTCCTCAGAGCCACTCAGCAGCTCCCCCCTCAGCCCGGCCGCAGGGGGTCAGCCAAACCCCACCACCGCGCCAGGACACCTGGCCACAGCCCAGGCCCATCTTCCCCAAGGGACGAAGATCTCCCTGTCAGCCGCGGACAGCTCGGGGCTCTCACAGCTTCCAAACAGGCAGCTCCCGCACCGGACACCACCCACCGCGGCTAGCCATGAGGCGTCTCCCTCTCTTCCGCGCCTACCTGCGAGCCGCGCACAGGGCCGGCATCAGGAGCACGACGCGAAGGGAGGCGGGGTCAGAGGAGGACGAGGCAGCTTCACTCCAGCGGCTGCAGGCATAGCTCACCGACATGCGCATCCACTTCTGCTTCCTCACACCCTTCCCACCGCTACCGAGCAGAGCGCGTGCCCGCCGCGAGCACGCGCAACCACCGCACATGCCCTCCTCCCCCCCTCCCGCCCGCCCGCCCTCTTCCTCTAGCCGCGGCGGGGCTTGTGTTCGCCCTTGCGCCCCTTTTCTCTCCTACCCAGCGGCGGTGCTGACAGGGACTGGAGCGGTGTTTGTCGTGGGGTTCGCTGCGTCTCGCATGGTAAGGGTGCTTCCCTGTCTCTGTAGGGAGCCCCGCTCTGCGGGGGCGGGGAGGTTGCGCGTCTTCTCCCCGGAGCCCCTCGTCCCCAGAGCTTGGGGATGGCGGGGCGCACCGGGCCCCGTCTGGGCGCTCGCTAGGCCCGAGGTGGTGGGAGGGGCCGGATGGCGCGGCCGCTGTCCTCGCGGTGCCGAGGGGTCCCGGCGGGCGGCGGAGCAGACCCGCTCTCCAGGCTTGCCGCGGGACCGGGAGGTGGACGCGGGGGGGAGGGGGGCGTGGCGGGTGGATCGTGGCCCCCGGCTATGCCTGTGGGGGCCCGCCCAAGCCAGCGGGGCCCCGTGCTGCCCGTCTGGTGGGGCCTCTCGGCGAGGAGTGGGGTTCGGCGGTGGCTGCTTCCTCGACCCTTCTGTGCGGGGAGCCCAAATACGGCGGACACCTCCGGCAGCCTCCCCGCGGTGGCGGTTGCTCGGCGTGGGTTTGGCTGCACATCGGTTTGCTCGGGGGTTGTAGAGGGAGAATAACTTAGTGAGGGTTGGCCCTGATCTTGCCATTCATTTTATGCTCTTTTTTTAACCTGCTTCCCCCGACGACTGGATAAGGTTGTGCCCTTTTAAATCAAAACGGTTTAAGGAAAAATAACTCAGAAAATTGGAACTAAGATTTTCCTTAAAGTTATGTAGCTTCCAGCTGATGCTGAATGCAAATCAGACTGAGCTAGTAGTGTCACTATTCACAAGTGTGCATTGAGGTCACAGTGTTCCAGTTTTTTGTCCAGAGTGAATATAAACCATTCAGCAGCAGAATGTCAGAAAATAGAACAGCTTTTATTAAAGTGTGTTTCATTGTGTCATTATATTTATCAATGCAGCTTTTTAAACAATCATTTCTTGCTTCAAAGTGCATGTGTCTTAAAATTAAAATCCAAACTATGTCCTTCAGAAGAAAAGTTGCTAAATTATCCTCGATGAACTCTTCCACAGGAATGAATCTGCGGAAATCTGTGCCCTTTTGCTGATAGTTAAATTAAATGATTACAGGAGTTCTCTGTAATTCATACAATTTAACAACTTGTTTCAAAGCATCACTTTGTTGGGCTTTCTGGTGAAGGATAAGTTTTTGTGTATTGTGTATACTTTTTACTGAGGTCAGTGGGAGGTTGGAATACTCAAGGAATTCATGGGTGGGCCCAAAGCATGTGTCCTGTCATATTCTAAAGCTTTTCTTCATTTTTTTGAAATAAGAGATCCTATTCTTTTTAAGACATAGGAGAAACTCATCAATTTCAAAATGTCATCAGTCAAACGCTTGGTTTATGCAGTCATCCATTTCTTGAGAGAGCAGAGTCAGATGGGTACTTTCACTCCAGATGAACAAGAAAGCTTGGAAGGTAAGTGATAAAGGTGCTAACGCATGGGTAGGTATTATACATACATATGTTAAATTGTTTGATGTATATTATCATAGAAAGTAACTGGAGTGACCTAACTGAAACTGCCACCACATATCTGTGAATAAGATCACAATCTTAATATTTCTGATATTATTAATTTTAAAACATCTCTCATTTAAAAAATGTTCTAAAGTTATGAAATTTGTACTACCTTAATTTTGAGCAACAGGTACTTTGAATCACATCAAGTTAGGCAGTGCCATAATGCAGACTATGGGATGATTTGTGTATGTGTCCCACAACTTTTTGCCAGCTGATTCTTTTTCAATTTACTTCTATGTTTCATTTCTTTTTGCATCTTGTGTGTGATGGTAGCTGTGCTGGCCATGGAGGAAGTAAAACAATTACCATATATTGGTTTTGGTATATGGGAAGAACTCCTGTTTCATACTTGAAAGAATTCCATGTAATTTATGAGGGAAGGCTAAGAGATCCTAAGAATACAGAAAATAAAATAAATGTTTTGCATCGCTTTTTCACTTGAACAGTGATTCCAAAGAGCACATGGTAGTGAATATTTTCAGTATGGTGTAGTTTCTATTAACAGAAGACATAGCTACAGAAAGATGGGCTTCTGTGTGTATTAGTCTGTTGAAAGACATTCATTAAGTCTTTGTAACTTCATAGTATCTACCTTTCTCCTTCATATTGCTCTCATTCCTTTTCCCTAATTCCTGGAGATTTCATGGGAGGTGGTATCACAATGTGGAATTAAGCAAGAGAAGAACAAAGAGTCTTAATTCTGCAATGACCTTTTCATAGAATCTATTTAAAAGACCTGTGCCCTGTTTCAAGCAGTCTTTGGTTGTATGACTCAACTAGAGGAGGAATTTGGAGGTAAGACGGGGAAGTCTAGGATCAGCAGTGCAATAAACAACATCCAGGCAGTTGATCATTGAGTTACCTGAAATCTGAGGTGTGGGGAGTAGACTTTCCACAGGTACAAAGCAAGTCCTGCTTCTCAGAGGCATAAACTTAAAAAGATAAAGCTGGATAGTTCTTCCTTCCAGTGTATATTGGTTTTACAGTGCAGTTGTTTCTTTCTTGCTTATATTAGTTAACATTTGTACCATGATATTCAAAGGATATTTCCAAAAGAATAAAAACCAAAAGATTTGGTTTGACATCAGAATCTGGAGCATTCTGTAGATTTGAAAAGTGGTAGTCATCTATGAATTTAACCTGTATCAGGTTATGATGGTGTGGTGGGTTGACCCTGGCTGGATGCCAACTGCCCACCAAAGCTGCTCTATCACTCCCCTTCTCAACTGGACAGGGGAGAGAAAATATAACGAAAAAGCTCGTGGGTCAAGATAAGGACAGGGAGAGGACACTCAGCAATTACCGTCACGGGCAAAACAGACTCGACTTGGGGAAAATCAGTTTAATTTATTACCAGTCAAATCAGAGCAGGAAAATGAGAAATAAAACCAAATCTTAAAACACCTTCCCTCCACCCCTCCCTTCTTCCCGGTCTCAACTTCACTACCGATTTTCTCTGCCTCCTCCCCCTGAGCGGTGCACAGGGAAGGGGAATGGGGGTTGCGGTCAGTTCATCACGCATTGTCTCTGCTGCTCCTTCCTCCTCAGGGGAGGACTCCTCACACTCTTCCCCTGCTCCAGCGTGGGGTCCCTCCCACAGGAGACAGTCCTCCATGAACTTCTCCAACGGGGGCCCTTCCCATGGGCTGCAGTTCTTCACAAACTGCTCCAGCATGGATCCCCCACAGGGTCACAAGTCCTGCCAGCAAACCTGCTCCAGTGTGGGCTCCTCTCTCTCCATGGGTCCACAGGTCCTGCCAGGAGCCTGCTCCAGCGTGGGCTCTCCACAGGGTCACAGCCTCCTTCAGGCACACCCACCTGCTCTGGCATGGGGTCCTCCCTGGGCTGCAGGTGGATATCTGCTCCACTGTTAACCTCCATGGGTGCAGGGGGACAGCCTGCCTCACCATGGTCTTCACCAGGGGCTGCAGGGGAATCTCTGCTCTGGCACCTGGAGCCCCTCCTCCCCTTCCTTCTTCACTGACCTTGGTGTCTGCATAGATCTTCCTCTCACATATTCTCACTCCTCACTCCAGCTGCAGTTTGTGTCCCATTGGTTTGTTTCTTCCCCCCTTCTTAAATATGTTATCACAGAAGTGCTACCACAATCGCTGATGGGCTCGGCCTTGGCCAATGGTGGGTCCATCTTGGAGCCGGCTGGCATTGGCTCTATCGTACATAGGGGAAGCTTCTAGCAGCTTCTCACAGAAGGCACCCCTGTAGCCCCCCCTGCTACCGAAACCTTGCCACGCAAACCCAATACATATGGTGTTGAGCTGATGAAAGCAAGCAATGTTTTTGGAAATCATGTAATGAAAAATGAAGCTATTACTTTTGTTTTTATAATAAAACTGATAAACATTGGGTTTAGAGTATAAAGGTTTACCTGATTACCTATAGATCTATAGTATATAAGGAAAAACAAGATATTTAATTCCACTGATTTTATGATAAGCCTGGTAAGAAGTACTATTAATATATAATTCAGTATAATCAGTGCTCACTTTACTATAATTAAGTTTTTCTACATAGCAGGAGACAAAGGAGTTTAACCCAAATCCTTCAGCACTCTTACTGAGTAATTTAGAACCTGGCAAATTGATACATTTTTAGCATTTCTAGGTTATAGGAGCAAATTGTATGCATATTTAGCCATGTATTCAATTAGTGTTACATGTTATCAACATTAAATTTGCGTCATACTTGACTTTTTCTGAATATTTTCTATTGTATGTTATCAGAGTTTTAAAAAAAAGATTACCTCTTCCAAGTTTTACTATTTATTTTACAAGTTTACTTTTTCCTCCTTTCTCCTAGCTGTGATGTAGAAAATAGGCTCCTCAAACTGGCCTTTCTGTTGTTCAAGTAATTTTACTTTCCTAATTTTGGGTCAGTGTTCAGGTTCATTATAATGCAAATAAGAATTCAAATTATATTTATTATATTAACATTGGACTGAAATTAAATTTAAATTCTAAGACTCAGTTTTTACTGATACTTAATTTGAATTCAGCTACTCCTGGTTATTTGTAGTTTGGGTTAAAAAAGTCACATCTATAAAATAAAATATACCATAAAAGTAATTTTTCCTGTTCAAACTAGGCTTTACAAAGATTCTTCTTTGTTCCTCCTCAGTTTCCAGTCTAAAACATTTAGATGATATACCTTAATAAAAACGTTTTACTAGATTCTCAAAATGAAAGGGAAAATATTAATATAATTTGAGATATTATAATTAACAGAATACATGTATATAGAGGATTGTATACAGTAATTGCCATTTATCTTTTGTCTAAAAGTATGTGAGCACATTTAAAACTTCATTTTGGTATTTTGTTCTACTTTTTTCAGAACTGCTTATTGTGAGTGTACTTGTATTATTGCAGGATTGGGAGGGCCATTTAATCCTTACACAACAGAACATGCGAAAGGATACTGCAGATGTATTTTCTTACAGGATAAAGGCTTGTGATTAATGAAGCATTTTATTAATAAACTGTCTTCAAATGAATATATTTCATTCCAAAAAAGATAAGAGTAATAAGTATCTTGCATTTATTCTTTACAATAAAGATGAGCCATTTTCTTCCAACTATTATGCCACACAAATATATGGCTGTTTGGTTGTGGTGTTTTGGGGTGAAGTGTGTGACATATGCATAGTTGTATTATGAATTGTGGTGCTTTTGTTATATACTCATATTTTTATGTAAAAAAGAAAGAAAGAAGACATCAAATGATTGAAAGAATGGAAATAGAAGTTTTAAATTGGTTTAAGAATAATGGCCGAACTATATATAGATTCTGTATAGCTTATACTATTTTCCAGGCAGTCAGTTCTCTGGGGATCAGGTAGCCTCTCTTTATTTTATGATGTGTTCCAAAGAGTTGCTTTTACTAGCTGAATAAGGAAGTGAATCACAGCTTTATAAATAAATGAAATTACACTTATAAGAAACTGGTGACTTTTTTTTCTTTTCCTTTTTTTTTTTTTCCTTTTCCTTGTAAGTTGCAATTCAGTGTCTGGAGACTGTTTTTAAGATTAACCTGGAAGATACTCATCTTGCATCTCCACAGCATTTGATAGAAATATTCACAAATTCTTCTCACAAGGTAAGAAGTTAATTTAGATTTTAGAGTTACTTTGCCAATATGTGCTAAGATTTTAAGGTTGTGTATACAATATGAAGTGCTGTATAGGTCAAAATGATGAGGAAACTTAAGGAAAACATGAAAAAAGTGATATTTCCATAAAAGCTAGCAGAATGAGAATCTTTTGGGGCAGTGGGAGGAATTAACTTCAGCTAGACAAGGACAATTCCATATAGAAAATTACTAAACAGTGGATGTCTTAGTCTCACTTGAAGCATTTTATCCTTCAGTTAAGCATCTTGCAATTCCCAGAGATAAATGTCTACAAAGTGCTTGAGGTCATCCGCAGTTTTCTGATGCTTCTCACTCCCTTCTGGAAATAATTAGTCATTCAGTTTTAAAAACATCCCCATGAAGACTAACCTTAAAATGGGAACTTTAAAAATGTGTATTAATAATACGTTCTATCTGGGAGTCCCCAGTATAGGAAGCACAGGAACCACCAGGATGGCAAATAGGAGAGTCAGAAGTAAAAAAAACCAAGACTGTAGAGACATGTTAACTCTCTTCCCCTTGACTTCCTTAAAATGTGTGGTGAGCCATAAGGTTTCTTTAGTAGTAGAAAGTAAGCTATCTTTCTCTTCTAAGGATGTTTTAGTGATGTTTTAGTTCTTTCATACTACTTGTGCACTACATAAAATCTGTTTGCTTGTTGATACAATGCTGCCTGGGATGAAATAACTTTTTAGTATAATCAGGGCTTATATTTTAATTTTAAAAAGTCTTGGTTTGTTTACATACAGAATGACACGCTGCCTCTCTCAGATTCTTTACCAGAGGATGTTGAAAAGGCTGACCAACTGAAGGATGAAGGTTTGTAATAAACATAGAAATAAAAATATCTTATGCTTTTACTAAGATTTTTGGGTTATCATGGATAGTGATAGTATAGCAGCTGGGCAATGCACACCCTGCACAAAAACTTCAACTTGCATTCTCTGGTGATTATTATGTTGTAAGAGGGCTAAGTGATTTGCTCCATCTGCGATTTAAGAAAATATAGTCTATTCAAGAAAATATAGTCTATTCTCTCCCTTGCTCAGGAGGTTGCTTAAAAACTAAGGGATAACACATGAAGTCCTGGGCAACATTCCTGAATAGTAGAAGCTTTAAAGAATGAACAGTTATTGTTCGGTATATTATAGATGTGTCTGTCTGTCTATGGGATTTCTATACAAGTTTCTAGTTTATGTTGAAAAGGTGGTGTGATGTGCAAGGATTATATGCTAGTGGAATATTAAAACATTGGTCACTGAAGCCAATGGAAAAATTCCTGTCAGCTTACTATGGTTAGTATTTCACATATGTGAAATAACTTGTGTGCTCTATAAAAATTGCAAAAAAGCCAGTTGTTTGGTTTTCCCTTTGATAGATGTTATTGCTGTTGACATGAGGAAAAGCAGCTGTACCATAGAAGTCTTTACTAATGCTACCTAAGGAGGAATCCATTTTATTTCCCCTAAAAAAAAAAAAAAAAAATAACATGTAGCACTGACAACTGATAAGAATTGGTATCAGGTGGATAGATGCTCTATAAATCACATTTTTTATGACCAGGGATTTTCAAATATTTGAGTTGATAGAAAAAATAAGTAAGTTTCTAACTGCAACACAGATGTAATCCTCTCAAAAATTTCAGGATAATCATGTGGAAAAAGTTCTACTGTATTTGAGAACAAGTTCCATGTCTGTCTTATCTTAAAACTGGTCATTTGTAGTCATGAATGCAGTTCATTACTGACTCTGAAAGTAAGTTTTGCTAATTGTTGAAGTTTCTCATTACCTCTCTAATCCTGAGGATAAGAGCTCAAACAAGGTTAGGTCACAAGTGAAAATTAGTTTCTAAGTTATAACATACCTGCTGCGCGTGCTGGCTTTTCATTTTGTTGTCTGTTACTGCTAGCTCATGGAAAGTGAAGAATACCTGCAGCACTCAGTATGGTTATTGGACTGTAGGGATATTCAGCACTTTCCAGGCGTGGGTATTATAGCAATGCATGTTTTAAGTTATAGAATCATTTAGGTTGGAAAATACCCTTAAGATAATAGAGTGCAACCATTAACCTAACACTACCGAGTCCACCACTAAACCATGTCCCAAAGTGCCACATCTACCCGTTTTTTGAACACTTCCAGGGATGGGGACTCCACCACCTCTCTGGGCAGCCTGTTCCAATGCTTGACTACCCTTTCCATGAAGAAATTTCTCCTAATATCCAACCTAAACCTCCCCTGGCGCAGCTTAAGCCCATTTCCTCTCGTCCTATCGCTACCTACTTGGGAGATGTCGTGGTTTAGCCCCAGCCAGCAACTAAGCACCACGCAGCCGCTCGCTCACTCCCCCTACCCCGATGGGATAGGGGAGAGAATTGGAGGAGTAAGAGTGAGAAACACTCCTGGGCTGAGATAAGAACAGTTTAATAATTGAAATAAAGTAAAATAGTAATGCTAATAGTAACAGTATAATAATGATAATAATAATAATGATACACGAAGCAAGTGATGCACAATGCAATTGCTCACCACCCGCCGACCGATACCCAGACAGTTCCCGAGCAGCGATCGCTGCTCCCTGGCCAACCCCCCCCAGTTTATATACTGAGCATGACGTCATATGGTATGGAATAGCCCTTTGGTCAGTTTGGATCAACTATTCTGGCTGTGCCCCCTCCCAGTTTCTTGTGCGCCTGGCAGAGCATGGGAAGCTGAAAAAGTCCTTGACTAGCATAAGCAGTACTCAGCAACAACTAAAAACATCAGCATGTTATCAACATTCTTCTCCTACTAAATCCAAAACACAGCACTATGCCTGCTGTTAGGAAGAAAATTAACTCTATCCCAGCCGAAACCAGGTCAGTATCCACCCCTTATTCTATACCATCTACGTCATGCACAGGCCCTCCCCTTTCCAATGTGTTCCAATTAATCACCACCCCTTTCCCTATCTTGATATACACACAGATATCATTCCCTTCGTCTATGGCCCATCCCTCTAAAATGTCCATTGAGTTCATTTAGCCCATGACTTTGGGTTCCATCTGTCATCACAGTCTTTCAGAGCAGGAGAGGTGGTGTGCAGTGTTGGACTGTTGCATGCTGAAGTCAGTTCTCATTCCAACATGGTTTCATCAAAGTTCATTTTCCTTAGGCTGGGCAATTCTTACTGCAATACCATTGATGCGGCATATAGCAATCATAATATATAGTATTATATACTTAATATTAACCTACTATATTATTATATTAACATGCAGTTAAGAGATAACATATAGTTAAGAGATAACATACAGTATTATAAAGCAATTAATATTATACAATTCAGTTCATTGGCTATTTTCACCCAAAATCAAATTCCCTTGAGGTACACATTGGGCTTCCCCATCCTTTCGCATCACCCACCAAGTGCACCCAGGTCCTTGAGCAAAAGCAATCCCACGAATGGGTTTGCCTTTGCCAGAGGGGGAAGTAACCCAGACTGTCTTCCCCAGCATATTTTTCATGTGCACTACAGGAACTTTATCTCCTTCTACAGTACGTAAAAGTTTTGATTGGGCAGGGCCAGCTCGATTGGCAGATCCCCTGGTGTTGACTAACCAGGTGGCTTTTGCTAAATGCGTATCCCAATGTTTAAATGTCCCACCACCCATTGCTCTCAGGGTAGTCTTTAACAATCCATTGTATCGCTCAATTTTCCCGGAGGCTGGTGCATGGTAAGGGATGTGATACACCCACTCAATGCCATGCTCTTTGGCCCAGGTGTCTATGAGGTTGTTTCGGAAATGAGTCCCGTTGTCTGACTCAATTCTTTCTGGGGTGCCATGTCGCCACAGGACTTGCTTTTCAAGGCCCAGGATGGTGTTCCGGGCGGTGGCATGGGGCACGGGATATGTTTCCAGCCATCCAGTGGTTGCTTCCACCATGGTGAGCACATAGCGCTTGCCCTGGCGGGTCTGTGGGAGCGTGATGTAATCAACCTGCCAGGCCTCCCCATATTTATATTTCAGCCATCGTTCACTATACCCAAGGGGCTTGAACTGCTTGGCTTGCTTGATTGCAGCGCATGTTTCACACTCATGAATAACCTGTGCAATACTGTCCATAGTTAAGTCCACCCCTCGATCACGAGCCCATTTATACGTTGCATCCCTTCCTTGATGGCCTGAGGCATCATGGGCCCACCGAGCTATAAATAATTCACCCTTATGTTGCCAGTCCAAATCCACCTGAGCCACTTCAATCTTAGCAGCCTGATCTACTTGCTGGTTGTTTTGATGTTCTTCAGTGGCCCGACTCTTAGGTACATGAGCATCTACATGACGAACTTTTACAACCAGGTTCTCTACCCGGGCAGCAATATCTTGCCACAATGCGGCAGCCCAGATTGGTTTGCCTCTGCGCTGCCAGTTGCTCTGCTTCCATTGCTGCAGCCACCCCCACAGGGCATTTGCCACCATCCATGAGTCAGTATAGAGATAAAGGACTGGCCACTTTTCTCTTTCAGCAATATCTAAAGCCAGCTGGATGGCTTTCACCTCTGCAAACTGACTCGACTCCCCTTCTCCTTCAGCAGTTTCTGCGACTTGTCGTATAGGACTCCATACAGCAGCTTTCCACCTCCGATGCTTTCCCACGAGACGACAGGACCCATCAGTGAACAGGGCATATTGCTTTTCATTTTCTGGCAATTTATTATACAGTGGGGCCTCTTCGGCACGTGTCACCTCCTCCTCTGGTGATATTCTAATGTTTTTTCCTTCTGGCCAGTCCATGATCACTTCCAAGATTCCTGGGCGACTGGGGTTTCCTATTCGAGCCCGTTGTGTGATCAATGCAACCCACTTACTCCATGTAGCATCAGTTGCATGATGTGTAGAGGGGACCCTCCCTTTGAACATCCAGCCCAACACCGGCAGTCGGGGTGCCAGCAGGAGCTGTGCTTCAGTACCAACCACTTCTGAAGCAGCTCGAACCCCTTCATATGCTGCCAGTATCTCTTTCTCAGTTGGAGTGTAGCGGGCTTCGGATCCTCTGTATCCCCGACTCCAAAACCCTAGGGGTCGACCTCGAGTCTCCCCTGGTGCTTTCTGCCAGAGGCTCCAGGTAGGGCCATTCTCCCCGGCTGCGGTGTAGAGCACATTTTTAATATCCTGCCCTGCCCGGACTGGCCCAAGGGCTACTGCATGAACTATCTCACGTTTAATTTGTTCAAAGGCTTGTTGTTGCTCAGGGCCCCATTTGAATTCGTTCTTCTTCCGGGTCACTTGATAGAGAGGGCTTACGATCTGACTGTAATTTGGAATATGCATTCTCCAAAACCCCACAACACCTAAGAAAGCTTGTGTTTCCTTTTTGCTAGTTGGTGGGGACATAGCTGTTATTTTGTTGATCACATCCATTGGGATCTGACGACGTCCATCTTGCCATTTTATTCCTAAAAACTGGATCTCCTGTGCAGGCCCCTTGACCTTACTCTGTTTTATGGCAAAACCAGCCTTCAGAAGGATTTGGACTATTTTCTTTCCCTTCTCAAAAACTTCTTCTGCTGTATTGCCCCACACAATGATGTCATCAATGTACTGCAGATGTTCTGGAGCTTCACCCTGTTCCAGTGCTGTCTGGATCAGTCCATGGCAAATGGTGGGGCTGTGCTTCCACCCCTGGGGCAGTCGGTTCCAGGTGTACTGAACACCCCTCCAGGTAAAAGCAAACTGGGGTCTGCACTCTGCTGCCAAAGGGATGGAGAAAAATGCATTAGCAATATCAATTGTGGCATACCACTTAGCTGCCTTTGACTCCAGTTCATATTGAAGTTCTAGCATGTCTGGCACGGCAGCACTCAGCGGCGGTGTAACTTCGTTCAGGCCACGATAGTCCACTGTTAGTCTCCACTCCCCATTAGACTTTCGCACTGGCCATATGGGACTGTTAAAGGGTGAGCGAGTCTTGCTGATCACTCCCTGGCTCTCCAGTCGACGAATCAGGTTATGGATGGGAATCAGGGAGTCTCGGTTGGTGCGATATTGCCGCCTGTGCACAGTTGTGGTAGCAATCGGCACCTGTTGTTCCTCAACCTTCAGCAACCCTACAATCGAAGGGTCCTCTGAGAGACCGGGCAAGGTGGACAACTGTTTAATTTCCTCTGTCTCCAAAGCAGCTATACCAAAAGCCCACCGGTACCCTTTTGGGTCCTTGAAATACCCTCTCCTGAGGTAGTCTATGCCAAGGATGCACGGAGCATCTGGGCCAGTCACAATGGGGTGCTTTTGCCACTCATTCCCAGTTAGGCTCACTTCAGCTTCCAGTACAGTTAGCTGTTGGGATCCCCCTGTCACTCCAGAAATACAAATGGGTTCTGCCCCTCTATAGTTTGATGGCATTAGCGTGCACTGTGCACCAGTGTCCACTAGAGCCTTATACTCCTGTGGGTCTGACGTTCCAGGCCATCGAATCCACACAGTCCAGTAAACCCGGTTGTCCCTTTCCTCCACCTGGCTGGAGGCAGGGCCCCTCTAACACTGGTCACAGTATTCGTTGTTCACTTCCTGTAAATGTGAATCAAAAGTTCCCTGATCAAGGTCGGAAGTAAAATTAGCCCTCTTACTCTGTCTCGGGAACTGCTCACTGGAAACTGGAGCTGCAATTTTCCTGGGAGAACCGCCTTTTCTAATAGTTTTTCCTTGCAACTCACGCACCCGTGCCTCTAAGGTTGAGGTGGGTTTTCCATCCCACTTTCTCATGTCCTCTCCATAATCACGCAGGTAAAACCACAGGGTGCCCCGTGGTGTGTATCCTCTATATCCTCTCTCTTGAGCATAGGGACGTTGACTCCTAATGGCTGAGACACTGGTCCGTGCAGGTGGGGAGTAGGACAGATCCTCTCTGAGTTGTTGGAACTCTTGGCATATTTTTTCAGACAGTTTTTCCACAGCCGAGACACAGGCCCGTAGGGAGGAAGAGAGCTTTTCTTCGTAGTCCCGGAGTTGTCTAGCCACTTCATCCACCGTTGGTGCCTCGTCGTCTTTCCAGGCTAGTATTGCCAACGAGTTGGAATACGATGCTGGTGCGCTCCGTACCACCTTCCGCCACATGGATTGTGTGCACCTGACTTCATCTGGGTCTTTGGTTAACCGCTCATCATTCAGGTCACTGTAAATCACCTCCAGCACGCCTAATTCCCTCAGGTACTGGATACCTTTCTCTACAGTGGTCCATTTGCTTGGGCGGTATAAAACATCCTCCTTGAAGGGATACCTTTCCTTCACGCTTGACAGAAGTCGCCTCCAGAGGCTGAGCGGTTTTGCCCCTTTTCCAATTGCTTTGTCAATGCCCCCTTCCCTGGAAAGGGATCCCAGCTGCTTGGCTTCCCTACCCTCTAAATCCAGGCTACTGGCCCCGTTATCCCAGCATCGGAGCAGATAGGTGATGATGTGCTCGCCTGGATGACGACCGAAATCTTTTCGCATATCTCGCAGCTCACTCAGGGATAGGGATCGGGTGGTCACCATCTCATTTATGGGTTCTTCCTCCTCTGGTTCTCGTGATGGCCCTGGTTCATCTTCATCCCTTACTAAACGAACTGATTTCCTCGTGTATTTCTTCTTCTGTATAGGGGCAACTGATACCGGTGCAGGTTGGTTCTCTGGTTTAGCCGCAGTGCCTGCCACTGGGGTTGGAGTGGCTGCAGTACCTGTGGTGGGTGTTGGAGTAGCCACAGTGCCTGTGGTGGGTGTTGGAGTAGCTGCAGTGCTTGTGGCTGTGGTTGGAGTAGCCACAGAGCCTGTGGTGGGTGTTGGAGTAGCTGCAGTGCTTGTGGCTGTGGTTGGAGTAGCCACAGTGCCTGTTGTTTTGTCATCAGATCCAGAGACCTTCTCTTTCCCTTGAGGGTACTGAATAGTGTTAAACAGGGCTCTATAAGCATGGGCCAGTCCCCAGCATGTTGCAATGAGTTGTGTCTCTTTGGAGTTGCCAGGGTGAGAACATACTTCTTCCAAATACTTTACTAGTTCTTCAGGATTCTGCACTTGTTCAGGGGTAAAGTTCCAAAACACTGGAGGTCCCCACTGCCCTAGGTACTTGCGCATACAATCCCACACACCCTGCCACTCATAACTATCCAGCCTTGGGGTAGATCTCTGGATGGTATTTTTAAACTGCTTACTGACCTTTATCAAAATGGAAACAACATTCCCAAGAATTATCAATAGAAGTATCTTAACAGCCCAGGGGTGTTCAAGATACAGGAAAGTTGTTGTAATGAAGGAGGAAACATCATAGAAGAAAGCAGCAAAGGTGCCATTCTGTATTTCCTCCACAACAAGCCTCTCAGAGTAAGAAGTATAATTGCTAACTCTCTCTATGAGGTAGTACCCGAAGTACAGTAGTGACTTCTGTATGAAACCCAAATACCAAAGAATGCTCAAGGTCAGGGCTTTGATAAGGAACCTCCCAAGCAAAAGATCATGAATCACTGCAGAGCATAGCACACTACACAAACTGACAGCAAGCTTTAACGCGTGCTGCAAAAAAAAGAACATGGTGCAGATCAGAAGAACTAATATCGTGACCGGCAACTGTTAACAGACTCCTTAATACACTCTGATTAATCTGTTGTTATCTCAAGCCCCACGTTGGGCGCCAAAAAGGACTGTCGTGGTTTAGCCCCAGCCAGCAACTAAGCACCACGCAGCCGCTCGCTCACTCCCCCTACCCCGATGGGATAGGGGAGAGAATTGGAGGAGTAAGAGTGAGAAACACTCCTGGGCTGAGATAAGAACAGTTTAATAATTGAAATAAAGTAAAATAGTAATGCTAATAGTAACAGTATAATAATGATAATAATAATAATGATACACGAAGCAAGTGATGCACAATGCAATTGCTCACCACCCGCCGACCGATACCCAGACAGTTCCCGAGCAGCGATCGCTGCTCCCCGGCCAACCCCCCCCAGTTTATATACTGAGCATGACGTCATATGGTATGGAATAGCCCTTTGGTCAGTTTGGATCAACTATTCTGGCTGTGCCCCCTCCCAGTTTCTTGTGCGCCTGGCAGAGCATGGGAAGCTGAAAAAGTCCTTGACTAGCATAAGCAGTACTCAGCAACAACTAAAAACATCAGCCTGTTATCAACATTCTTCTCCTACTAAATCCAAAACACAGCACTATGCCTGCTGTTAGGAAGAAAATTAACTCTATCCCAGCCGAAACCAGAGACCAACACCCACCTCACTACAACCTCCTTTCAGGGAGTTGTAGAGAGTGATAAGGTCTCCCCTCAGCCTCCTCTTCTCCAAAAAACCCCAGTTCCCTCAGCTGCTCCTCATAAGACTTGTTCTCCAGACCCTTCACCAGCTTCGTTGCCCTTCTCTGAACACGCTCCAGCACCTCAATGTCTTTCTTGTATTGAGGGGCCCAAAACTGGACACAGTATTCCAGGTGCGGCCTCACCAATGCCAAGTAAAAAGGGGCAATCACTTCCCTAGTCCTGCTGGCCACAGCATTCCTGATACAAGCCAGGATGCTATTGGCCTTCTTGGCCACCTGGGCACACTGCTGGCTCATGTTCAGCCGGCTGTCGACCAACACCCCCAGGTCCTTTTCCGCCAGACAGCTTTCCAGCCACTCTTCCCCAAGCCTGTAGTGTTGCATGGGGTTGTTGTGCCCGAAGTGCAGGACCCGGCACTTGGCCTTGTTGAACCTCATACAGTTGGCCTCGGCCCATCGGTCCAGCCTGTCCAGGTCCCTCTGCAGGGCCATCCTACCCTCGAGCAGATCAACACTCCCACCCAGTTTGGTGTCATCTGCAAACTTACTGAGGGTGCACTCAATCCCCTCATCCAGATCATTGATAAAGATATTAAAGAGAACTGTCCCCAGTACTGAGCCCTGGGGAACACCACTTGTGACTGGCCGCCAACTGGATTTAACTCCATTCACCACAACTCCTTGGGCCCGGCCATCCATCCAGCTTTTCAACCCAGTGAAGAGTAGTCCTGTCCAAGCCATGAGCAGCCAGTTTCTCCAGGAGAATGCTGTGGGAAACGGTGTCACAGGCTTTACTAAAGTCCAGGTAGACAGCATCCACAGCCTCATCCACTAAGTGGGTCATCTTGTCATAGAAGGATATCTGCTTGACTAACCTGGACCTGCCTTTCATGAACCCATGCTGACTGGGCCTGATCACCTGGTTGTCCCGTACGTGCCACGTGATGGCACTCAAGATGATCTGCTCCGTAACCTTCCCTGGCACTGAGGTCAGACTGACAGGCCTGTAGTTCCCCGGATCCTCCTTCCGGCCCTTCTTGTAGATGGGAGTCACATTTGCTAACCTCCAGTCGACTGGGACCTCCCCGGTTAGCCAGGACTGCTGACAAATGATTGAAAGTGGATTGGTGAACACTTCCGCCAGCTCCCTCAGTACCCTTGGGTGGTTCCCGTCCGGCCCCATAGACTTGTGTATGTCTAAGAGGTGTAGCAGGGTGCTAACCATTTCCCCTTGGATTATGGGGGCTTCCTTCTGCTCCCCATCCCTGTCTTCCAGCTCAGGGGGCTGGGTACCCTGAGAACAACTGGTCTTACTATGAAAGACTGAGGCAAAGAAGGCATTAAGTACCTCAGCCTTTTCCTCAGCCTTTGTCACTATGTTTCCCCCCAGCATCCAGTAAAGGATGGAGATTGTCCTTAGCCCTCCTTTTGTTGCTAATGTATTTATAGAAACATTTTTTTATTGTCTTTTACGGCAGTAGCCAGATGAAGTTCTAGTTGGGCTTTGGCCCTTCTAATTTTCTCCCTGCATAGCTTCACGATGTCCTTGTAGTCCTCCTGAGTTGCCTGCCCCTTCTTCCAAAAGTCATAAACTCTTTTTTTTTCCCCTGAGTTCCAGCCAAAGCTCTCTGTTCAGCCAGGCTGGTGGTCTTCCCCACCAGCTCATCTTTTGGCACATCGGGACGGCCTGCTCCTGTGCCTTTAAGATTTCCTTCTTGAAGAGTGTCCAGCCTTCCTGGACTCCTTTGCCCTTCAGGACTGCCTCCCAAGGGACTCTGTCAACCAGGCCCCTAAACAGGCCAAAGTCTGCCCTCTGGAAGTCCAAGGTAGCAGTTCTGCTAACCCCTCTCCTTACTTCTCCGAGAATCAAAAACTCTTATCATTTCATGATTGCTGTGCCCAAGACGGCCTCCAGCGGTCACATCACCCACAAGTCCTTCTCTGTTCACAAGCAACAGGTCCAGCAGGTAGCCTTCCCTAGTTGGCTCACTCACCAGCTGTATCAGGAAGTTATCTTCCTCGCACTCCAGGAACCTCCTAGACTGTTTACTCTCTGCTGTATTGTATTTCCAGCAGATATCTGGTAAGTTGAAGTCCCCCATGAGAACAAGGGCTAGTGATTGTGAGACTTCTGCCAGCTGCTTATAGAATATTTCATCTGCCTCTTCATCCTGGTTGGGTGGTCTATAACAGACTCCCACCACGATATCTGCCTTGTTGGCCTTTCCCCTGATTCTTACCCATAAACCCTTTCATCACCATCATCAAGCTCTAGACAATCAAAACACTCCCTAACATACAGGGCTACCCCACCACCTCTCCTTCCTTGCCTATCACTTCTGAAGAGTTTATAGCCATCCATTGCAGCATTCCAGTTGTGAGTCATCCCTCCATGTTTCCATGATTGCAACTATATCTGTCAGCCCTCAAGGATTTGTGACATGGACTAAGAAAATGAAATTAATGTGTGCTATGTGTTAGTCTTTGTGTGGTGCTACTAAAGCAATTCCAAGTCTCTACTAAAAAAATTGAAGGGGTCTAAACTTCAACAAAAGGCCATTTAAAGTGTCAGTCATTTCGGCTGGGATAGAGTTAATTTTCTTCTTAGTAGCTGGCATAGTGCTGTGTTTTGGATTTAGCATGAGAATAATGTTGATAACACACTGATGTTTTAGTTGTTGCTAAGTACTGCTTATGCTAGTCAAGGACTCTTCAGCTTCCCATGCTCTGCCAGGTGCACAAGAATCTGGGAGGGGGCACAACCAGGATAGTTGATGCAAACTGCCCAAAGGGCTATTCCATACCATATGACGTCATGCTCAGTATATAAACTAGGGGGGGGTTGGCCGGGGAGCAGCGATCGCTGCTCGGGAACTGTCTGAGTATCGGTTGGCGGGTGGTGAGCATCCCTTGCTTTGTATATTATTATTACTGTTATTGTTATATTGTTATTACTATAACTACTGTTTTACTTCATTTCAATTATTAAACTGTTCTTATCTCAACCCAGGAGTGTTTCTCACTCCTACTCCTCTGATTCTCTCCCCCATCCCATCGGGGCAGGGGGAGTGAGCGAGCGGCTGCGTGGTGCTTAGTTGCTGGCTGGGGCTAAAGCACAACAACAAGGAAGTCAGTGAAAGTCTATAATTTTCCTGACAGTTGCCAGAAAATGAGAAGCAGTATGCCCTGTTCACTGATGGGTCCTGCCATCTTGTGGGAAAGCATCGGAGGTGGAAAGCTGCTGTATGGAGTCCTATATGACAAGTCGCAGAAACTGCTGAAGGAGAAGGGGAGTCGAGTCAGTTTGCAGAGGTGAAAGCCATCCAGCTGGCTTTAGATATTGCTGAACGAGACAAGTGGCCAGTCCTTTATCTCTGTACTGACTCATGGATGGTGGCAAATGCCCTGTGGGGGTGGTTGCAGCAATGGAAGCAGAGCAACTGGCAGCGCAGAGGCAAACCCATCTGGGCTGCCCCATTGTGGCAAGATATCGCTGCCCGGGTAGAGAACCTGGATGTACAAGTTCGTAACATAGATGCTCACATACCCAGGAGTCGGGCCACTGAAGAACATCAAAACAACCAGCAGGTGGATCAGGCTGCTAAGATTGAAGTGGCTCAGGTGGATTTGGACTGGCAACATAAGGGTGAATTATTTGTAGCTTGGTGGGCCCATGACACCTCAGGCCATCAAGGAAGAGATGCAACATATAGATGGGCTCGTGATCGAGGGGTGGACTTAACCATGGGCAGTATTGCACAGGTTATTCACGAATGTGAAATATGAGCTGCAATCAAGCAAGCCAAGCGGTTCAAGCCCCTTGGGTATAGTGAAGGATGGCTGAAATATATATATGGGGAGGCCTGGCGGACTGATTATATCACACTCCCACAAACCCGCCAAGGCAAGCGCTATGTGCTCACCATGGTGGAAGCAACCACCGGATGGCTGGAAACATATCCCGTGCCCCATGCCACCGCCCGGAACACCATCCTGGGCCTTGAAAAGCAAGTCCTGTGGCGACATGGCACCCCAGAAAGAATTGAGTCAGACAACGGGACTCATTTCCGAAACAACCTCATAGACACCTGGGCCAAAGAGCACGGCATTGAGTGGGTATATCACATCCCTTACCATGCACCAGCCTCCGGGAAAATCGAGCGATCCAATGGACTGTTAAAGACTACCCTGAGAGCAATGGGTGGTGGGACATTCAAACATTGGGATACACATTTAGCAAAAGCCACCTGGTTAGTCAACACCAGGGGATCTGCCAATCGAGCTGGCCCTGCCCAATCAAAACTTTTACGTACTGTAGAAGGGGATAAAGTCCCTGTAGTGCACATGGAAAAATATGCTGGGGAAGACAGTCTGGGTTACTAGTATAAGCAGTTTTCCTGGTTTCGGCTGGAATAGAGTTAATTTTCTTCCTAGTAGCAGGCATAGTGCTGTGGTTTGGATTTAGTATGAGAATAATGCTGATAACACGCTGATGTCTTAGTTCTTGCTAAGTACTGCTTATGCTAGTCAAGGATTTTTCAGCTTCCCGTCTTCTGCCAGGTGCACAAGAAGCTGGGAGGGGGCACAGCCAGAATAGTTGATCCAAACTGCCCCAAGGGCTATTCTATACCATGTGACATCATGCTCAGTATATAAACTGGGGGGGTTGGCCGGGGAGCAGCGATCGCTGCTCGGGAACTGTCTGGGTATCGGTCAGCGGGTGGTGAGCAATTGCATTGTGCATCACTTGTTTTGGATATTATTATTATCATTATTATATTGTTATTATTATTATTACTATTTTACTTTATTTCAATTATTAAACTGTTCTTATCTCACCCCAGGAGTGTTTCTCACTCTTACTCCTCCAATTCTCTCCCCCATCCCATCGGGGCAGGGGGAGTGAGTGAGCGGCTGCGTGGTGCTTAGTTGCTGGCTGGGGCTAAACCACGACACTGAGTTGTCTTTTTTGATTGTTATGAAACCAGGAAGCAGTATTCCCCCCCCGGGCTAGTAAATACTTGAATTTACTTGCTTATCACTCAACACTTTGGCTTTATGTAAGCCATGTAGAGCACAGAGTGTGTGCAGGTTTTTATAGTGTAACTGTGGCTGAATTCTAAAAAGAGCTGGGTATTTACTACAGTATAAATTATAACAACAGGTAGTATTTTTGTTATAAAGGACACACATTAAAAAGTATAACCATTTGTTTAGGTTTTTTTGTCTTAAGAATTTTTGTCTGGTTTTAAAGTAAAATGTTACAGTTGCTTTTTCCCGTTTTCCCAAATTGCTTTTCTTAGAAATAGTAGATCTAGCTGTTTTTTGCTTTTCCTTTAGCCAGTTTTGAGCTGGAAAGAGCGAGCAAGAGTGGTACCCATTGATACTAGCTCCAACTTAGCCCCATATCCCAGGTCATCTTTGGTTTAGAGTAGTATCAGAAATTCTAACTTTGATAGTCTTTGATAGCAGTTTTATTTTAGAGAAATGTTAATTGCTGCAATCTTGTTGAGTGCAGGTAACTTGCAAGTCTTTTAACTGACAATAGGATTTAGTGTGCAGACCTTTACCTTAGATCAGAGGAAAGGTGTGTAGATGGTGGGCTTGTAAAAATGAGGCAGATATGGTTACATTCTGTGTATATTTTGAAGGTATGCATGCAATTACAGTTTCATTTTGCCTTCTCAGTGGCAGGGATTGCTGACTATAATTACAGTCTAGTATATCACTATTGTGAAGAGGTGATTTTGTACTACATTGATGAAACTTAGTTACTTAAATCTCATTTTGTTTATTAAGCTCTCCATGTTCACAAATAAATGCAAGTATAGTTGTTTTCGTTTAGTACTGGCACCTAGAACTGCTTACTCCATAGCCTCTTGTTTTTTAGCAGAGATAAATTGTTGCACTGACTGAAATTTTCCAGCCTTTGCTTATGCAGTTTTATACATCTGTAGTAATCTGTTGACCTATCCCTTCTCTTGTTTATTTTGGGAAGGGTTGAAATATTTTGCCAAAATACAAGTGTTCTGGTTTCAGCTGGACTAGAGTTAATTTTCTTCCTAGTAGCAGGCATAGTGCTGTGTTTTGGATTTAGTAGGAGAAGAATGCTGATAACACCCTGATGTTTTAGTTGTTGCTAAGTACTGCTTATGCTAGTCAAGGACTTTTCAGCTTCCCATGCTCTGCCAGGTACACAAGAAACTGGGAGGGGGCACAGCCAGGATAGTTGATCCAAACTGCCCAAAGGGCTATTCCATACCATATGACATCATGCTCAGTATAGAAACTGGGGGGGTTGGCCGGGGAGCAGCGATCGCTGCTCGGGAGCTGTCTGGGTATCGGTCGGCGGGTGGTGAGCAATTGCATTGTGCATCACTTGCTTTGTATATTATTATTACTATTATTATTATATTGTTATTATTATCATTACCATTTTACTTTATTTCAGTTATTAAACTGTTCTTATCTCAACCCAGGAGTTTTCCTCACTCTTACTCCTCCGATTCTCTCCCCCATCCCATCGGGGTAGGGGGAGTGAGCGAGCGGCTGCGTGGTGCTTAGTTGCTGGCTGGGGCTAAACCACAACAACAAGGAAGTCAGTGAAAGTCTGTAATTTTCCTGACAATTTCTTGATGTTGCTGGGGAACAAAGGCTTCTCTGTAGGATCTAGCAGGCCAAGGATCCATAGTGGTGGGACCAGGGACATCCTTAAGCTTGGGCACTCTGAACTAGGACTTTTTCTCTACTACTCTGTCATGACGCAAGAAAGAAACTACCAGGACTGCCCTGTTTTGGGGAGGAAAGAATGTGTAAGGTATCTTTTGTTTTGAAAGACCTTACACCAGAATTTTCTTTCCATGGAGAAGTTATATTTTTCTAGTTTTTTCACTATACTAGGCTTAAAAAATATGAAATATGAAACTTCATTATATAGCAGAAGTTCTGAGCTTTGAAGGTGAGAAATTTTACCTCTGAATCATTTTAGATTGCCTCTGCTATATGTGCTTTACATTATCTTAATGAATGAATTATGTGACAACGTCACAGACGTGGGGCTTATGTGATTGGTTTTGCTTTTGTTTGATTTTTCCATGTTATATGGGTAGTTACAGGCAAGTTGTTGGGAGATGTGAGAAGATGAAACCAAAAAGGAATTAACATATAGCCTGTTGGATTACAAGGCTTGCAAAGATAGTTAAGACTGATGAATCTATATTAGAGTGGAACTGCAATTACAATTACACTTCTCAACAAAGTGATCTTTGCTTAACAGCAGAAACTGTCTGGGAAGTGTGAAATAGCAAGATGAGAAGGGGAAGGTTTATGTGGTGGACTACAATGTACATAATAAACTTTACAGACATAGTAGATATTTTTATTTGCATTATTCCATGCCAGTTCCATTTAAAAGAATGTATCAAAAAAGTACAGTCATAACTGCCTTATATAGATGCTATAATGTGGCTGCTCTATTTCTTTCAAACATAGCACTGTATCTTTTAACTACTTAAGAGCTTTTTATAATTTATTTCAGGTAACAATCATATGAAAGAAGAAAATTATGGTGCTGCAGTGGATTGTTATACTAGGGCTATAGAACTGGATCCAAACAACGCAGTCTATTACTGCAACAGGTAAAACCAAAATAATATACACTTTTCATTCCTGAACTTCATGAATGTTATTTTAAAGATAAATTGTGAAGTAGATCAAAACAACATGAGGCTAGAAAAACCCGCAATTCAGAAATTTATGTTAAATTTGTAACAGATTTGAAAGAAAAGTGAGCTAATTCAGCATATCTGTATCAGTTAAAGGTGTAATATGGGCTTTAAAATTACTTGTAACACCTTGAGATCAGGTTTTTGTGAGTTAGGATGTCTATATTAAATTATAACTTAGGCTGTGGTTTCCAGTCTGTGGAGAGTAGTTAAGAGCCTCTTTTCTGGTGTTCTAGTGACTCAGCTGCCATCTCCATCTCCCCTAGTATTGGCTTTCAATATATCATCAGTGTGGGTATACCATTTTGGAGACTTCAAGCATTGTATAAATACTCAGCATTTTTATGCATGACCTTTTGAAAAATAACAAGACTGTTATAGTTTCATTGTATAATCAATTCTTTACCATAGTACTGACATGGGACCAGAGGAAGTCTGGAAGGGCATATTATCCCAGTAGCAGCAGTATGCTCTTTCAGTATACTGCCCTGAAGACCAGCATAAGAGTGATAAGATTATTGAGAAATGTTATTCTGACCTGCAAGTATGAGTTGCCTGCTAAAAAATTGAGCAGGGAAAAATCACAGCATTCCTCTCAGCAGCAGTAAAACTATACTTCTTACTGGAAAAGCGCAATTGTATAAAATACTTCTTTTTAAACTACAACTACTTGAGAGTTTCACTTGTAATAGGTTTTGTGAAGTATTTTGTGCATAGTCATGTGCTGGATCTAAACCAGTTCCTTAGAATTATTTATCCTTTATGTCTTCAAAGGTGGGTGTGCGTTCTCCAAAGCCCTAGTCTAGCAATGCACTTAAGCACATACTTAATTCAGAACATTTGCTTGTCCTGCTTAATTGAGGAAAGCTGAGACATTGCCTAAATAGCAAATGAAAAGTCAGTAAGATTAAACAAGTCTAAAGTTAGTCATGGACATATGGACATGTGAATATCTAAGCGGTTTTTTGGGGGTTTTTTTTTGCTGTTATTGGTGGGGTTTTTTTGGGGGGGGGGGGTTGGTTTTTGGTTTTTTGTTTTGTGTTTTGTTTTGGTTTTTTTTTTTTTTACAAAGCTCTGTCCCTTCCCTCCCCTCTTCCTCTTAGGGCTGCTGCTCAAAGTAAGCTCAACAACTACAGTGAAGCAATAAAGGATTGTGAGAACGCCATAGCAATAGATCCAAAGTACAGCAAAGCATATGGGAGAATGGGGTAAGCTAATACAAATCTGAGTAAATGCTGAAGACCCAAGTGTAAATTACCATAGGTTTTCTGAAATAAGTGGAACTATGTTGTTTTACTTAGCTGATATTCTTGTTCTGAAAGTGTAGCAATTTTCAGAAGATGACCCTATCAGGCTGTCAGCTTTAAGTTTTATATAGGTAGTTGATCTCAGCATTTTCATATCAGATTTTGTCAGTTTGGTGTGGTTTTTTTTTTTCTTTCAGTTTATCTGCAAGGAAAAAACTTTAACTTTGCAAATTTAGTTTAGGAAGTCATGCTGTGTTTTTCTACCTCCTACCTGGTTATGAGTAATACAAATTCTGCAGTTGGATCAGTGAATCTGTTAATGATGCTGTTAGAGAACAGGATCCTAAAAGTATTGAGGCTTCACACTAGCAGGAATAGAGGCTTAATTTTTCTGTTCAATAACTCTCAGGAAGCAGATATTTTAGCAAGACTAAGCTATGTCCCTTTAGTAGTTTTTCTCAGTCATGTCTGAGAGATTAACAGTATTGTCCTTTTAGGCGGTGGATCTGATTAAGTGCTATCTGAAAAAGAATAATGTCAGGAATGTTCTCCTGAATGGGATATCTACTTGAGTGAAGGGCTGTTCTTCCGAGATGTGTAGCTTTGCATTTTCAATAATCAAACATATTGTGGGTGTGGGCTGAATGCTGCTTAAGGCTTTTGAGGTTATATCTATACTAGTAAATTAAAAAATACTTGGGATTGTTCTTTGGGGTCAGCTGGAAAAAAATGGCCCATGTTCGTATTATTAAAATCTAGTTTGCAGTATGGAGTGACCACATCCAAACTGCCTGTTGCTAAATCGCCTTGGCCTGTGTTAAATTCTGAACCATGCCCCAAAATTGTATGGGATAATGCTTGTTGGCCTGGGACAAAACCATGCCAGGGGGCGTTTATTTAAGATCAAAGATGATGAAATTCTATCACCTGAAAATTTTCCCTGATACAGTTTATTTTACTAGTACAAATGTAGCCTGACTGGCTTTTGAGATGGTTAATTCACTTTGAAATTTTAGGGATTGGTGAATTGGTTTTGTCCTATTTAACTCTCTTTAGATCATTTCTTTATATAGCACAACCTGAGATCCCCCGATTTCAGTGAGATGGAGGGAGCCTACAGGTTGATTTAATTGAAAATTGGAGGTTATTTTAGAGTTTTGGGTGTAAGACCAGTGTGCCTTTTGATACACAATGTAAGTGTGATCATTCTTGGGCAATCAAACTTCTCTTTTTTTTTTTTTTTTTTTTTTTTGTCTGGTTGTTTTGATAGAGGATATATTTTGAGCTACAGGCTGTTGCTTAACTCAGCAACAATTATGGATATAATAATACATTTGGCATAGGCTGAATGAGGAAACAGTGCTTTTTTTAGTAATAACTGCAAAAAACAAGTGCAAAAACCACCTTCTCAGCAAAAAATCCTTATGAGAAAGCTATGTTTTCTGACTGCATTATGCAGGGATATCAGTTTTTCAGAGAATTTGACAGAAATTCTGTATATGTCACAGAAAGAAGCAGAAGTGCTGCAGAAATATGCAGAGATGGGAGCCATGTAGACAGTTAAAGAGATGCTTCCAGCATGACCCTGAGAAAGCACTTGTCTGGGTAGGAGGTGGGCCTGGAATTGTGAGCAAAGAAACTGTTGCTCGCTGTTCTGACTTTTACTGTGTTCCAAGAAGCAAATTTTTACATACTTTCTCTGTTAAAAAAAAAAAAAAAGCACGATTGCATCACAGAAATACCTGATTGCATTTCTCATCTGGTCAGAAACTATTTTGGCAAATTAATGGCCCAATAGGGAGAATGTTGTTTATGGGAGTAACTGTATTAAGGGAGAAAACATTAATATTGCATGGGTTCCTCCAGGAGCGTTACTGGAATCTCCTGGAGTTTCATACTATTATTGAGTTCATTGCCACTGAGAGTAATGACTGTGACTGATGTATCTAACATACTGAGCTCTCTTGCCTGACATAAAAGACTAAGGTCTGTTAGTGGGCATTAGCACAGGCTTATCAACCTAGTCTGTGTAGCTCACCACATACTAAAGGGAGACTGGAGTACTGAATAGCTGAATGTGGGTTATACACATCTTTCACAAAATGTGGAAAAGATCAGTTTAGTTTTGTGGTCAGCATAAATTGAAAATACAGTAGAAGATAGAATTGAAACTGCAACCAGATGGACTTCTGGAATAGCTCAAAGAAAGATGATGTTTTAAATGTAGTAGCTAATAAAATTTGAAAACAAATAGCGTTTCAAAAGTAGTAGATAATCTGTCCTGTGCTCTCCTGAGCTGCTGGAGAAGAATCTTTTTCAAAACATTAAGCAGGCTTCCCTGATACAAGGGTTTCTTAGAGTCTTACAGATGTTACTACTCTCCTGTATAACCCATTTGTCAAGCTGTTGAAGTAGAAGATCCAAGAGGAGAATCTTGCACTGATCCTAAGACAAAAATCTGTTATGCTGAAACTTGTGGTTCCAGTATTTGGTTTCTTGAAGCTGCAGTATCTTCACCCTACTTACCCATGTACCCTTGTGAATAATCTCTTGGATCAAAAGGACTGGAGGAAACATTTAGAGGAATTTCTGAGCTTATGTGAAAAGTCACGGATGCTGGATCCAGCTTGTGCTCTCAAATACAGACTATAAATCACTTGATGATGCCAAAGAGTTTTTAATGAAACTTGCATATATATGGAACAGACAGTGCAAGATGAGTTCTTGAGGGTTCGTTTGTTCTGCAAAAATAAGGGCTTACACTAAGCAATAGTAGCATGATAGCAAAACTTGCTTTAACTTAGTGCTTAAGCTAAAAATTAGTTGTGAGATACTGTTTTACTTAGAACAGAAAATGTATCATTATCTTTTGATGGTTATTTATGTTCTACCTGGGATTTCTTTATTTCACATTAGGTTGGCTCTGACCTCAGTGAATAAATATGAAGAAGCAGTTACAAGTTACCAAAAAGCACTGGATCTTGATCCAGAAAATGACTCTTATAAGTCAAATTTGAAAATAGCAGAACAGAAACTAAGAGATGTGTCCAGTCCTGTAAGTTAGCTCTGCATCTATTTATTTACAGTAGTTTTAACTGGGATTTTGTAGGTAAACTCATCTTCAATTGTAATTTTTTTTTTGTAGACTGGAACTGGACTGAGTTTTGACATGGCAAGCTTGATAAACAATCCTGCCTTTATTAGTATGGTGAGTATATTTCAAGCTTTACATTATATTGTTTTTAAAACTGAAGTTTAAGAACAACTCTTGTTTAATGACACAAGCGATTTTAATGCTTATTATAAGGGCAATGGTTTCATGCCTGGTTAGCTCAGTTGGTTAGAGCGTGGTGCTAATAATGCCAAGGTCACAGGTTCAATCCCTGCTCACTGCAGGGGGGTTGGGCTCGATGATCTCTCAAGGTCCCTTCCAACCCAAAGCATTCTATGATTCTATGATTATACTGAATTTAAACTTTTCTTAGTCATTTTACACTCAAACCAAGAAGTGTAACATAAATCTCCTATAATGCCTGTCTTATTTCCAATTGATTCTATCCTACTTATGAACAACAATGTGCATAGATTAGCTATGCTGTTTTTATAGATGGCATGAATAGCAAAACACTTGTCAACAGCATGGTGAAAATATCTTTTCTATTCTCCACATAGCAGTTAACAATGAATACAAAGAAATCGCCTCTTAAGTGAATAGCAAACACACAGTGCTTTCCATTACTTCCAGTACAATGGCAAATTGTGGTTTTGTCCCTCGGTAGTTTTTCTCCATGCATGGCTTGCTTAGCCAAATTGTATGAATTAACTTTGAAGAATAGAATTTGAGAAAAAAATGTAAAAAACACTTATTTTCTTTGAGAACTCAATTAAAACTTTACTACCCATCTGGTAGCTTCATTAGGACAGGACATTTTAACCGGTGCTTCAGCGTGGAAATGCACTGCATGCAAGAGATCAATACATCTGGTCTGATACTGTGGTCCAAATAATAGAGATGGTAGGCAAGGAAGAAGCAAACGAGTTCTCCAATGGCATTAGTGATTAAATAGCACTAGAACTCCATGTACCACTTCAGTGGCCACGTGACTTATTCAGTCTGCATCTGTTTAGAGACAAAGATGTACTCTTCAATTTGGAGCTAACTATAGGGAAAGGATTTTTGCATCATTTCTAGAAGATGCATGGTCAAGTGGATAGAACACAGGGAATTCAGCCAGGAATGAATTAATTCTTTTCCTGTGGTGTGGTTTTTTTTTTTTTTGCTTTGTTTTGGTTTTAAGGAAAAAAACTGACTCGCTGTCTGACCTTGAGAAAGTTATTTCTCCATTTTGGGCCCCTAACTTAGATCAGACTTGTTACTGATGGAAGAGAGAAAAAAATCCTATACTTCCCATAAAATGCCATATTCAGGTCAATTCTATATCCAGCTGTAGACTAGAGAAAACAGTTGATTTACTTTTGAGAGGTTGCATGGAAATATATCAGTCGATAAAATTAATAGTGTATATGTCTGGTTTTTGTAGTACCTTTAATAAGATAGTGAATGAGCAGATACTGCGTTGTGCCTATTGGTCTTGTATTCATACAGACTGATTTCTGTAGGAATTATGTTACTAACTTTAAACCATCACCTGGTTTATTCTATAGTATCTGTCCATATACACCCTTACACTTACACATATACACACCTTACACCTACACAATATAATTTTTGAGGTACCTTATGAATGAGAAATTTAAATAACCTCATGCTTACTACAAAGTAAGATGACATGCAAGTTACCACAGAAGATATATGTTGCCACAAAACCATAGTACAAAGTAAGTCCCCACTGATTTACTCTGCAATATTTTTGTGGCCGTAATGTTAACAGTTTATACCCACTAGTAATAATAGTTGCAAAACTGATTTATCCAGGCTGGGAATCAACAAAATTTCTCCAAAAAGCCCAATAGAAAACCTTTGTCCTTGGAAGTCTTAAGTTTGTTTATTTATTTTTAAGTTTTCTGGTACTGGGTTTTCATGTTTAATATCTTGTCATATTTTTCATGTCTGAATCTGTGTCGTGGTTTAGCCCCAGCCAGCGACTAAGCACCACGCAGCCGCTCGCTCACTCCCCCTACCCCGATGGGATGGGGGAGAGAATCGGAGGAGTAAGAGTGAGAAACACTCCTGGGTTGAGATAAGAACAGTTTAATAATTGAAATAAAGGAAAATAGTAATGCTAATAGTAACAGTATAATAATGATAATAATAATAATGATATACGAAGCAAGTGATGCACAATGCAATTGCTCACCACCCACCGACCGATACCCAGACAGTTCCCGAGCACACCACCCACCGACCGATACCCAGACAGTTCCCGAGCAGCGATCGCCGCTCCCTGGCCACCCCCCCCCCAGTTTCTATACTGAGCATGACGTCATATGGTATGGAATAGCCCTTTGGGCAGTTTGGATCAACTATTCTAGCTGTGCCCCCTCCCAGTTTCTTGTGCGCCTGGCAGAGCATGGGAAGCTGAAAAAGTCCTTGACTAGCATAAGCAGTACTCAGCAACAACTAAAAACATCAGCATGTTATCAACATTCTTCTCCTACTAAATCCAAAACACAGCACTATGCCTGCTGCTAGGAAGAAAATTAACTCTATCCCAGCCGAAACCAGGACAATCTGTAACCAGTATTTGTTATCTAATGTGTAACAAATTGTCTCAGCTTCATATCCTTGAAATACTTTCCTGTAATGATTCTTTTTGCTGGGGACCATACACCTCTGTGCACATAAACTTAGCTTAATTTTGTAATACAACATGAAAAACCCACAAGGTGTATTCTTTTTTTTTTTTTTTTTTCCCCCACATTTTCCTCAGTGATACCCAAGTAAATGTGTTGTAATTTTAGCTATATATTGTCTATTCTAGGCAGCAAGCTTAATGCAGAATCCTCAAGTTCAACAATTGTAAGTATTAAAATGGAGTACCATTGAAATAAATGTCTTTAGGGGTTTGAATTAATAAAAGGTGGATAGTACTATATTCCTGAAAATGTAATTTTATTTTTGCTTACTGTAAATAGAACTACTGCAGTTTCTTCCTCTTGCAGCTTATTTCCTCCCAGCAATTCAACAAAGAACTACCGTTTCTTGCTTACTCTAAAGGTCTCTGCATACCCCAATGCCAACACTGTGCTAACTGTTTCAGGATGTCAGGGATGATGTCAAACGCCATTGGTGGCCCTGCTGCAGGTGTTGGTGGCCTGTCAGATTTGTCCAGCCTGATCCATGCGTAAGTGTTATGAATTGCATAGTTTTAACTGTTACATTTGTAGAAGCATCATTGTGCGCCATCTATTTAAAAGGGATAGTGTCAAGACAATTATACTGTGGCATGTCCCCATTGTATACCTGATTATTATTAAAACTGAGAACTTGAAGACTTATTTTCCACTATCTTGTTTGTTTGCTTTCTACATTTCCATCATTTGGAATGACTGAACTATGTGCTCAGTTTCACTTTCTGGTTCTCATACACTGTTTACTTTCTAAATGCCAGTTATTAAAAATCTTCCTTTAAACCTTTAAAATGTTCCTTTAAACCTTTAGGTACTCCTATGTGTGCTTTCAAATTGTGTTGATCAATTTATTACCAGATATCCCAGAAACTAGTTAGAAAAGCTACAGATTTATTTAGCACAGGTTTCAACAAGTTCTAAAGTTGACTCCTGACTGACCATGCTCTGGCATCCCTCCATTTGGACTAGAAAGGCTTCAGGGAATTCAGTATAATAAAGAGAGGAGTGGCTTTTACAAAAAACAGGACCCCAAGTCTTTTATAATATAATAATGATAATCCATCTGGAAGAGTCTGCACAAAAACATGCAATTTGCTTATATGGCAAGAGCTCTTAACAAGCATACAATTTTACTTCATTTCAGCATTCTAGCCTGTTTCAAACTATTTTTAAGTTTTGCCCCTTCAGGACAAAAGTAATTTATAATTCACATCACAGACAGGAATGTGCCCCCACAAAATCAAGGGCTGTTTTCACAAAAATCATGTGCTATGCCTATATCTATGAAAATGGTGGCTTTCCTTCAACCTGCACTATGGTTTAAAGGAGTCTTGATAATTTGCTACTTGGGCAAAATGCAGAAGTTACAGAGAATGCCATGCCAGGCTATTCATGAAGTAATATGTTTTACTTACTTGATCTTTCTAGTAAACCAGGGTTATGCTTATCTTTTACATGGAATTAATCTCACCTATTAATTTTACTCTTAAGCTACAACTGTTATGGAGATGGATCTGTCATTACTTCAGTCATACAGGTGTAATTGTATGCTTGCTTTCTACTAATGACATCTTGTTGGCCGTACAAGTTGGCAGCTGCATACTGTATTTCTGGAAAAACTAGAGCTTCGACTATAAGAGTAGTTATCTTAAACAACTAGAATGGATCCTCTCAAAAAGAAGGGAGCAAATCACTAGAGCAGATTTGTTGCTAAATTTTAGTTTTAGCAAGTAAGATAATACTTTTTCCTCCATGCTATCAAATAGAAGTAATAGTCCTAAAGAATGAAAATGAAGGCCTGATGATAATCCTGTTTGGAGAGACTTTAACTAGATAAAGTGGTAATAATACAGCTATCTTGCTGTATAGTCTTAATCAAGATATCTTTAGTCTTAACTTTCATATAATGCAGCTTTTGGTTATATTAGGATATCCTGTTTTCTTACAGGTGTGTTGTTTTTGTTGTTTGGGGTTTTTTTTTTTCCACTTGTTGATTTTACAATCAAACTGTTCAACACAGGGGGCAGCAGTTTGCACAACAGATACAGCAACAGAATCCAGAGCTCATAGAGCAACTGAGAAATCATGTCCGGAGCAGATCTTTCAGTGGCAGCACTGAAGAGCATTCCTGACTTAAAGGAGGCATGTGAATTGGAATGGTATATAACCCCAAAATGCATACCATAGTTAGTAGCAAAAGCACCACTGTAACTTCTGCTTGAATAGAAGACAGAAAATTATTTGTGCATGTTTGCAAACAAGAATAAATCTGTTGCACATAACTTGGAACATATCATTTATGTATAGTTACTCTTCTGAAAATGAATACACTAAATAGATTAAGTGGTTTATTAAAATTCCTACGTACAAGTCATTTTCAGTATGTGCGTGAGATTGATCTCCAGGGCTATTGAGTGGGGAGGAGTTTTGTAGTAGGCTGATCTTGCATAACAGCTTAATTCTAAAATCCTAGTGTAAAAGGCACATTATTCTTATGGTGAAAATCGTTATGGCTGTACTCCCTGTCAAGTATGCTATTGAAACAATAGACCCATCTGATGTTCCCTTGTATAAGGAGCATAAATCAGTGTTGGAGTATAGAATGTACTTAAAAATAATGCTTGAAAATTCTGTTTCTTTTTAGCCTGTGGAAGGGCTGTCATTAGTAACATGAAATACTTTTCAACTTCATTTGGCAGGAGAGAGGGAGATGATTGCATATGAAGGAGTACCACAAATTGTAGAGAAAGAGAAGACGTTAATCCTGAGTAGGCTAATACACAATAAACCAAAATAGAACTTGGCTTGGGAAAGGAAAGATTATTAAGAAGTTTTAGGCTTTTCTACTGCCATGTCTACCCTCAAATCATGATGGTAGCCTTGGAGGTCAGCATTATGGCACTGTTTTCCTAGGCATGGCAAACTGTATTCCATTACATATGTATGCAGTATTTAATATAAGCTTAAAATTCTTAACTGTAATAAGCTAAAACTGATCCTATGATTGTACAAATAATTAGTACTGAAAATTTATCAAAAAATAACTGCCTTAGAAAGAAGGATTCTCTTCCTATTCTTGTGTGGCAAATCACTGGCTTAAACAATTAAGGATTTTTTTTTTTTAAGTTTCATTACACATATCTATCTTAAGTGATGGTTATATGGCCAAGTTAAAGATTTTTCTAGTCTACAGCATTTCTCTTCCTACCCTGCTCAGCTAATCTTACTCTTTCAGAGACCACTGATTTTCTGTATTTTATTAAGTTATCTTTTTTTATTCTGCTTACTGTTCACACTGCTTTCTTCTACAAGGTACACTTGTTTTTACTCCAGGGAGGTTCTCAACACTCCCAATTTCCAATTTGTATATCAAAACTAATTTGATTCCCAAGACAAAGTGACCTCTGCTGGCCAGTTAGACTGGAGAAAGTATGTGGAGGAGTAACAAAAGAGACTGCCAAATGGAGAAATACACAGGAACTCCTGGACCTCAGACACTATATCTGATTCATCTTGTGGTCAAAAAAAGAGCACCTTGAGTAGAAGCAAATGCAAAATTTGGGGCCAAGTCAGGCACTTGACTGTAACAAATGCTAGTTGTGTATCTATTGTATGAGTCATCTTCTACTAAAACAGGGGGAAAAATGCAGCTGGATCCAAGGAGAAATGAAAAGAATTGGAGAAAACACAAAAATAGGAAACCTATATTACCATCTGTTAAATAAAGAGGTAAAGCTTAATAGAGCAACTTAAACAACTGTAAGACATTTCACACTTTATTCAATAATAGAGCTTGCCTACACACAACATTAAAATGTGTGGGTTTTTTAAAATTCTCTATATAAATTGCTGTAGCTGCCTTTTTGAGGCTGTAGAGTTTCTTAAGCTTTACATTAAATGCATTTCCAAGTAACAGCTTCTGGCTTAACATCTGATGACAAAGAAGAAAATCCCTAACATGAACTTCTTTCAGAGGTTGTTCCAATTCTGAATCTAATCCATTCAAGAAAACTGCTACTTAAGTTCAGTCACATTTAATAGGACAGGATACCATTTACAAGAAAGATAGATGGAGGCTGTAGGTGTGCTACAACTAGTGTGCAAACATTGATTGGAGTAGTATGTTGTGTCAGGAGAGAAGCATTGCTCCAAGCATATCTCCTATATCACCTATGCCAGGTGCCCATCCAAGCTACTCTGTCACTCCCCTTCCTCAGCAGGACCGGGGGGAGAAAATAACATGAAAAAGAACTCATGGGTCAAGATAAAGACAGTTTAATAAAGCAAAAGCAAAGGCCACACACAGAAGCAAAGGAAAACAAAAGATTTATTCTCTATTTCCCATGAGCAGGTAATGTCCAGCCACTTCCTGGGAAGTAGGGCCTCGGTACGCATACCAGTTGCTTCGGAAGACAAATACCTTAGTGAATGCCCCCCCTTCTCCTCCTTTCTCTTAGCTTTTATTGCTGAGCATGAAGTCATATGGTATGGAATATCCCTTTGGTCAGTTTGGGTCAGCTGTCCTGGCTATGTCCCCTCCCAAGATCTTGCCCACCCCCAGCCTACTGGTGAGGGGGGGAAATGTTGGAGACAGCCTTGATGCTGTGGGAGCACTGCTCAGCAGTAGCCAAACCACTGGTGTGTTACCAACACCTTTCTAGCTACCAATACAAAGCACAGCATTATGAGGGCTGCTGTGGGGAAGATTAACTCCATCCCAGCCAGACCCAATACAGACAGCAATCTTCATGCAGTCGGTTACCTTTCTCCTTCAAAACAGAAAGAGTGTCAAGAACCTCTTCAGAGTTCCTTAAGAACTGCAAAATATGATAATATTCAAAGACTGGCTATAGTAGTTCTACTGTCAAGTGCAAGCCCTATAGTTTACTGGATTTATGGGAGAACTATCACCAAGGTTAAATGGAATGAAGCATTGGTTAGTTATCTGAAAATTTCTCTTGAAATAATCTTTATAGAGCAGTAACTTTCATTTCTCATGCTACGCTATTGTCATGTTTAGGTTTTACTCCAGTACAGATCATATATAACCGGAGTATTTATTAAAATGTTGATGGCATTAGCTAACCCTTCAGGAATTTGCTACAACTGGCACACTACTTAACTTGTAAACATTCTTTATTTCTTGTATATTAAAAGAAAGGGCTTTATAGCCTAAATAAAAAACAGTGAAACCAATAACAGCAGCTATCATTACATGCTTTTCCATTGAAGCCAGGAACAGAGAGATATCATTTATGTTTAAATCTATTTTGCCTTAAATAGGCTAGATTGTTTCACAGAGTCATGCAATATGTCTTAATCACAGGGTAAGGAAGGAATCTTTTCCTGTGTAATAACTGCACTTTATTTTGCACTAAAATTTTTCATCCTGCTAGATCAAGTGGTAAATGACAATACCAGTAAATACTGCTTTAATTTAAGGTCAATTGCAATTTATCATTCAATTGAACAAATATGCATTTAACACCTAATTGGTTTTGTATCATTACTGTTCCAGCATATAAGTGTGATAATTGTTAGAGAAGAAAATGTTTTGCACTCAAATTGTAAACTCCTGTAACCTGCTTGTATGGAAATATATTCTTCTAACTGTGCCTGATAAGAAAAACAGCTAATGAAATATTCAGTGTAGAAATTGTTTCAGTTGCACTTCTGGTTTTGTAACAAATACAAAGTAAAATCATTCACTCATACTGAGAAAGAACCAAGTCTGCAACTTGAGAAGAAATCTTCATACACTGTTTGAAGGCTAGAGATAGTCATACTGGCAAAATGCAACTTGTCTACTATTTCTGTATCTCTCCTACCTCCTATTACCATATAGTTACATCTTCTTCAACTTGTGTCAGTTTAACTTGAAAATAGGTTATAAATAAAGCTATTTACATTTTTTTTTTTGTGTGGATAGTTGTGGCTTTACTGGTTTTGTTGATATATCTAGAGTAACAGGTAAATTATGTTCTTTTTTTTTTTTTTTTTTTCAATTGCATTGGGTTTGTGGGGCAAGGTTTTGGTAGCAGGGGGGGCTACAGGGGTGGCTTCTGTGAGAAGATGCCAGAAGCTTCACCCACGTCCAACAGAGCCAGTTCCAGCTGGCTCCAAAACGGACCTGCCGCTGGCCAAGGCCGAGCCAATCAGCAACGGTGGTAGCACTTCTGTGATAATATATTTAAGAAAGGGGAAAAAAACTGCTGTGCAACTGCAGCCAGGAGAGAGGAGGGAGAATATGTGAGAGAAACAACTCTGCAGACACCAAGGTCAGTGAAGAAGGAGGGGGAGGAGGTGCTCCAGGTGCCAGAGCAGAGATTCCCCTGCAGCCTCTGGTGAAGACCATGGTGAGGCAGGCTGTCCCCCTGCAGCCCATGGAGGTCCACAGTGGAGCAGATATCCACCTGCAGCCCGTGGAGGACCCCACGCCGGAGCAGGTGGATGTGCCTGAAGGAGGCTGTGACCCCGTGGAGAGCCCACGCTGGAGCAGGCTCCTGGCAGGACCTGTGGCCCCATGGAGAGAGAGGAGCCCACGCTGGAGCAGGTTTTCTGGCAGGACTTGTGACCCCGTGGGGGACACATGCTGGAGCAGTCTGCTCCTGAAGGACTGCACCCTGTGGAAGGGACCCACGCTGGAGCAGTTCGTGGAAGACTGTCTCCTGTGGGAGAGACCCCGTGCTGGAGCACGGGAAGAGCGTGAGGAGGAAGGAGCAGCAGAGGCAACGCGTAATGAACTGACCGCAATTCCCGGTCCCCGTGCTGCTTGGAGGGAGGAGGTAGAGAAGTCCAGAGTGAAGTTGAGCCTGGGAAGAAGGGAGAGGTGGGGGGAAGGTGTTTTAAGATTTGTTCTTATTTTCTCATTTTCCTACTCTGATTTGATTGGCAATAAATTAAATTAATTCCCCGAGTTGAGTCTGTGATCTCTCCCTGTCCTTATGTCGACCCATGAGCCTTTCATCATATTTTTCTCCCCCTGTCCAGCTGAGGAAGGGAGTGATAGAGTGGCTTGGTGGGCACCTGGCATCCAACCAGGGTCAAACCAGCACATAAATACCTGTTTATGTTGGTTGTTATGCATTTTATTAGATGTGCAGGATATAGTTTGGTTTTTTTTTCCCCTGTATGGACTCATTCACTTAATTTAATAAGCTGGTCATAAATTTATCCATCATTTTAAATTTTATACATAGGAAAGTCTTAAATAAATACTGTCAAAACTAACTAAGGTTGCTAAGTGCCAATACGGTAGCTGAGAAATATGACAAGCCACTGAGTAGAATCTTTAACACTAGTTAACTAGGAAAGCCAGTCACCATTTTCTGTATTAAATGGCTACCTTTAGGTGACTGTAGATATTTCAGCCAAAAATTTTTCCATCTTTTGTCAAAACAAAAGCTAGGGAAAAGTACATTTCAGTGCTTAAACAAGTCCTGAATTCCTTCCTGCATGTGCTTTGGAGAACTTGATCTAGGGCAGCTATGCATGGTTTTTCTCATTTTCCTAATAATCTACTTAAATGCCTCTAGCATGGGAGGAATAATTTGCACCACCTCAGTTTAACAATAAAAAAAAAGCCTGTGTTCTGCTATTTTAGTTTTCAGTTCTCTATTAATTCGGAAATAACATACCTGTTTCACAGCATGCCCTGTACTGCAGGGATGCACAGCTCTGCACAAGACTGCAGCTAATTGGAACAGATTTCCTGTATTACTCCTTCACAGTGACTGAGCCACAACTAGCACATTCTTTGGCTGATACTCTACTTTCTAGCTACTAGCATCTTGACAGTGCCGGTTGTACTCACTCTCTCATTGCATGCTTTTATCAGGCTGTTTTAGAGTGGTTTCGAGGATTCCCGGGGAAAGAATGGCACACACACACAGACTATCTAGCAGCACAAAAAACTTTATTAACTACACTACAAGCATTCAGTAAAGCAATAGCCTTACTGACCCGAGGACTGTGAGGAAGATGGTCCATCCGTACAATCTTGTGCCGTCTTGCGCTGCGAGCTCAGCCCAGCGGTCAGTAGGTGCCAGCTTTACGTGGGCGTCCCCATGGAGGCAACGGTGACCTCGCCGTACACCTGCCCACCCCTCTTCAGGAAATCCCGGTATTCATATGGCAGAGGAAACGGGTTTTGACACACGTGGCCAGCGAGTGCCGAAACAGGCCTCGTTTGCAACAAAGGGAGCCTATGGCGCATGCGCCCGCTGGCCAGGCACGCTGCACGTGACATAGTCATCCCGTCTACTGGTTCATGGGCTTTGTTCACGCGGCATATTACCATAATCCAGCAGTGACGTATTGACTATGCTCAAGCCAATAACAGGATACTTGCAAAGCAAGCAAAATCGTGAGCTGTGCCTTGTATCTTCACAGCTGCACATCCTCCCTAACATTTCTCAGCTTTTTATCTCTATGGTCAGCATTTCAAACAATAAATTATCTGTTTCTTGTGCTACCTGCATTCCTCGGCTATCTACTTCTCACCCAGTGTCCATCCATGGACCAAAATTCCATCTTTTAACCCTTCCGTACACACAGGCACTAATTCTTATGGCTATGCATGTAACCATGCAAATTCACTGCCATTCCAGGTACCCAGAAGTATTTCTTTTAGAGCTTTGGATTCCAGGAACTTGGTCTGTAAAAGGCCAGTTCCTTCAAGGTGAAGCAGTTTTGTCAGAAGCACAATTTTAAAACTTTTTAAATATTTTTAAAATAATTAAAATAGCAAAAATAAGTACAAAGTGCTACTATTTCATATTAATCTCCCCCCCCCCCAAGGTGATGTTAATGCAATATAATTTGCTAAAGCTACACTTTTTTCAAAGGCTTTATTTTCAGTAGATAAAATGCATACACATCTTTTTAAAAGATTTTAAAACTGTCCTGGTTTCGGCTGGAATAGAGTTAATTTTCTTCCTAGTAGCTGGCATAGTGCTGGGTTTTGGATTTAGTAGGAGAAGAATGTTGATAACACGCTGATGTTTTTAGTTGTTGCTGAGTACTGCTTATGCTAGTCAAGGACTTTTCAGCTTCCCATGCTCTGCCAGGTGCACAAGAAACTGGGAGGGGGCACAGCCAGAATAGTTGATCCAAACTGACCAAAGGGCTATTCCATACCATATGATGTCATGCTCAGTATATAAACTGGGGGGGGTTGGCCAGGGAGCAGCGATTGCTGCTCGGGAACTGTCTGGGTATCGGTCGGCGGGTGGTGAGCAATTGCATTGTGCATCACTTGCTTTGTATATTGTTATTATTAATTTTCCCTTCCTTTTCTGTCCTATTAAACTGTTTTTATCTCAACCCATGAATTTTACTTTTTTTTTTTCCCTGATTCTCTCCCCCATCCCACTGGGGAGCAGCGGAGTGCGCAAATGGCTGTGTGGTGTTTAGCTGCCTACCGGGTTAAACCACAACAGTCCTTTTTGGTGCCCAACGTAGGGCATGAAGGGTTTGAGATAACGACAGATCTGACCAGAGCATGTTAAAACAAATTTGTGATAAGCATTCATTATATTAGTTTAATAGTCACTGGTTGCAACGTTTATTCATTTGCTCTCAGAGTTGTTGTGCTTGTTCGCAGAGTTGTGCTATGTAACACCTTACTTGCCGTATACATTCCCTGTGGTGCTGTTTATCATCTCTGGGAGCTGGATTAAAGTTATTGCTTTCCTGTACTGTGTAACACTGGCTTATGGTATGATAAAATTATCGGTCATGAGACTGTACTCAGCACTGCCCCAGGGGTGGAAACACAGCCCTACCATTTGCCATGGACTGATCCAGATGGCACTGGAACAGGGTGAAGCTCCAGAACATCTGCAGTACATTGATGACATCATCGTATGAGGCAACAAAGCAGAAGAGGTTTTTGAGAAAGGGGAGGAAATAATCAAAATCCTTCCAAAAGCCGGTTTTGCCATAAAACAAAGTAAGGTCAAGGGACCTGCACAGGAGATCCAGTTTTTAGGAATAAAATGGCAAGATGGACGTCGTCAGATCCCAATGGATGTGATCAACAAAATAACAGCTATGTCCCCACCAACTAGCAAAAAGGAAACACAAGCTTTCTTAGGCGTTGTGGGGTTTTGGAGAATGCATATTCCAAATTACAGCCAGATCGTAAGCCCCCTCTATCAAGTGACCCGGAAGAAGAACGATTTCAAATGGGGCCCTGAGCAATGACAAGCCTTTGAACAAATTAAACGGGAGATAGTTCATGCAGTAGCCCTTGGGCCAGTCCGGGCAGGGCATGATGTTAAAAATGTGCTCTACACCGCAGCCGAGGAGAATGGCCCTACCTGGAGCCTCTGGCACAAAGCACCAGGGGAGACTCAAGGTCGACCCCTAGGGTTTTGGAGTCGGGGATACAGAGGACCTGAGACCCGCTCTACTCCAACTGAGAAAGAGATACTGGCAGCATATGAAGGGGTTCGAGCTGCTTCGGAAGTGGTTGGTACTGAAGCCCAGCTCCTGCTGGCACCCCGACTGCCGGTGCTGGGCTGGATGTTCAAAGGGAGGGTCCCCTCTACACATCATGCAACTGATGCTACGTGGAGTAAGTGGGTTGCACTAATCACACAGCGGGCTCGAATAGGAAACCCCAGTCGCCCAGGAATCTTGGAAGTGATCATGGACTGGCCAGAAGGCAAAGATTTTGGAATATCACCAGAGGAGGAGGAGACACATGCTGAGGAGGCCCCACTGTATAATAAATTGCCAGAAAATGAGAAGAAATATGCCCTGTTCACTGATGGGTCCTGTCGTCTTGTGGGAAAGCATCGGAGGTAAAAGGCTGCTGTATGGAATCCTATATGACAAGTCGCAGAAACTGCTTCTGAACTACTAAATCCAAAACACAGCACTATGTCAGCTACTAGGAAGAAAATTAACTCTATGCCAGCTGAAAATAGGACACCAAGTAACTATTACACATGATGGAGCCCTGCTTTCCTGGAGATGGCTGAATACCAATGGGAAGTAGTGAATGAATTCCTTATTTTGCTTTGCTTGCGTGTGCGGCTTTTGCTTTACTTTTAAACTGTCTTTATCTCAACCCGTGAGTTTTCTCACTTTTACCGTTCTGATTCTCTCTCCCATCCCACCGGGTGGGAGTAAGCGAGTGGCTCGCTGGTGCTTAGGTGCCAACTGGGAGCTAATCCAACACATTATTATTCAACAACTTGTTGGATGGATATTAATGCAAAGGGAATGTGGTGGGTTGACCCTGGCTGGATGCCAAGTGCCCACCAAGCTCCTCTATCACTCCCCTTCCCAACTGGACAGGGGAGAGAAAATATAACGAAAAAGCTCGTGGGTCAAGATAAGGACAGGGAGAGGTCACTCAGCAATTACCATCACAGGCAAAACAGACTTGACTTGGGGAAAATCAGTTTAATTTATTACCAGTCAAATCAGAGCAGGATAATGAGAAATAAAAAATAAATCTTAAAACATCTTCCCCCCACCCCTCCCTTCTTCCCGGTCTCAACTTCATTCCCGATTTTCTCTGCCTCCTCCCCCTGAGCGGCGCAGGGGGACAGGGAATGGGGGTTGAGTCAGTTCATCACATGTTGTCTCTGCCACTCCTTCCTCCTCAGGGGAGGACTCCTCACACTCTTCCCCTGCTCCAGCGTGGGGTCCCTCCCACAGGAGACAGTCCTCCATGAACTTCTCCAACGTGGGTCCTTCCCACGGGCTGCAGTTCTTCATGAACTGCTCCAGCATGTGTCCCTCCCACGGGGTGCAGTCCTTCAGGAACAGACTGCTCCAGTGTGGGTCCCCCACAGGGTCACAAGTCCTGCCAAAAAACCTGCTCCAGCATGGGCTCCTCTCTCTCCATGGGTCCGCAGGTCCTGCCAGGAGCCTGCTCCAGCGCAGGCTTCCCACGGGGTCACAGCCTCCTTTGGGCACATCCACCTGCTCCGGCATGGGGTCCTCCATGGGCTGCAGGTGGATATCTGCTCCATGGGTGCAGGGGGACAGCCTGCCTCACCATGGTCTTCACCACGTGCTGCAGGGGAATCTCTGCTCTGGCACCTGGAGCACCTCCTCCCCCTCCTTCTTCACTGACCTTGGTGTCTGCAGAGTTGTTCCTCTCACATATTCTCACTCCTCACTCCAGCTGCAGTTTTGTGTCCCTTTGGTTCCCCCCCCCCGCCTTCTCAAATATGTTATCCCAAAGGCTCTACCACCGTTGCTGATTGGCTCGGCCTTGGCCAGTAGCAGGTCCATCTTGGAGCCAGCTGGCATTGCCTCCATCGGACATAGGGGAAGCTTCTGGCATCTTCTCACAGAAGGTACCCCTGTAGCCCCCCCGCTACGAAAACCTTGCCACGCAAATCCAATACAAGGAAATATAGCCTGCTTTACTAAACTCAATACATTCTTTAATTTGCTATTAAAATGCTGAAAAGGTTCCATAAAAAGGCCAGTAACTTAATGGCGCTTCTAACATAAAAGAATAAATTTACTGCCTGAAATGTGCTGAAACATTACTTAATGAACGAATTAGGATGTTATCACATAATAACCTGAAGGCAAGGACAGCAGTAAAGATCAATTAAATTAAATTTCATCATCCTATTTTTCAAGAGTTCTTACAACTGACTGCTCCAACATTAGTTCAACTATCTTCTCAAACATAAGGAAAATGGAGGAAGGTACTTCAGATGCTGAGAACAAATCACCTCAGCTTCACAGCATGGGGAAGGCTGGTGTATAAGAATGATACACTTAAGAAAAACAATCCCTCCCATAGACAACAAATAAACCTAACTCCAGCACCTTATTCATATTTTAGTGTAAACATTTGTGGTGGGTTGACCTTGGCTGGACGCCAGGTGCCCACCAAGCCGCTCTATCACTCCCCCTCCTCAACTGGACAGGGGAGAGAAAATACAAAGAAAAGCTCATGGGTCAAGATAAGGACAGGGAGATCAGTCAGCAATTACCATCACAGGCAAAACAGACTCGACTTGGGAAAATTAAACTCATAGAATCATAGAAAAGTTTGGGTTGGAAGGGACCTTTAAAGGTCATCTAGTCCAACACCCCCCCCACACACACCACACCACCCCCCCCCCCCCCCGCAATGTGCAAGGACATCTTCAAATAGATCAGGTTGCTCAGAATCCCATCCAGCCTGACCTCGACTGTTTCCAGGGATGGGGCATCTACAACCTCTCTGGGGTACCTGTTCCAGTGTTTCACCACATCATCGTAAAAAAATTTCTTCCTTATATCTAGTCTAAATCTACCCTCTTTCAGTTTAGAACCATTACCTCCTGTCCTATTGCTACAGGCCCTATTAAAATGTCTGTCCCCCTCTTTCTTATAAGCCCCCTTTAAGTATTGAAAGGCTGCAATAAGGTCTCCTCGCAGCCTTCTCTTCTCCAGGCTGAACAACCCCAACTCTCTCAGCCTGTCCTCATAGGAGAGGTGTTCCATCCCTCTGAGCATTTCTGTGGCCCTCCTCTGGACCCACTCCAACAGGTCCATGCCCTTCTTGTGCTGAGGGCTCCAGAGCTGGACGCAGTACTCCAGGTGAGGTCTCACGAGAGCAGAGCAGAGAGGCAGAATCACCTCCCCCGACCTGCTGGCCATGCTTCTTGTGATGCAGCCCAGGATTCAGTTGGCTTTCTGAGCTGTGAGTGCACATTGTTGACTCATGTCCAGCTTTTCATCCACCAGTACCCCCAAGTCCTTCTCTGCAGGGCTGCTCTCAATCCCTTCTTCCCCCAGCCTGTATTGATATTGGAGGTTTCCCTGACCCAGATGCAGGACCTGGCACTTGGCCTTGTTGAACCTCATGAGGTTCACACAGGCCCACTTCTCGAGCTTGTCCAAGTCCCTCTAGATGGCATCCCATCCCTCAGGCATGTCAACCTCACCACTCAGCTTGGTGTCATCTGCAAACATGCTGAGGGTGCACTCGATCCCACTGTCTATGTCGTTGATGAAGATATTAAACAGCACCGGTCCCAGTACGGACCCCTGAGGGACTCCACTTGTCACCAGTCTCCATGTGGACATCGAGCCATTGACCACGACCCTCTGGATGCGACCATCCAACGAATTCCTCATCCACTGGACAGTCCGTCCATCAAATCCATATCTCTCCAATTTAGAGAGAAGGATGTTGTGGGGGACCGTGTCGAAGGCTTTACAGAAATCCAAGTAGATGACATCCATTGCTTTTCCCTTGTCCACTGATGCAGTCACTCCTTCATAGAAAGCCACTAGGTTGGTCAGGCAGGACTTGCCCTTGCTGAAGCCGTGCTGGCTGTCTCGAATCACCTCCCTGTCCTCCATGTGCTTGAGCATAGCTTCTAGGAGGATCTGTTCCATGATCTTCCCAGGCACAGAGGTGAGGCTGACAGGTCGGTAGTTCCCAGGGTCCTCCTTTCTTCCCTTTTTAAAAATGGGCACAACATTCCCCTTTTTCCAGTCAGCAGGGACTTCACCTGCCTGCCATGACTTCTCAAATATCATGGAGGGTGGCTTGGCAACTACATCAGCCAGGTCATGGTGGGCAAGGAAAGGGTTCGCTTGCCGCCCTGATTGTGGACTTGTTTCCACTCGCCGCTTCGCCCTAAGACCCTGCCTACATCCTGGTGGGGGAAGGATACTGGCTCCCTTTGGTCACAGGTTTTTTCTGGAGGCTGTCCCTGGTCAGGTTTCCGGGAGATCAGACCTGGCTTAGGAAGTTGTCATCTATGCATTCCAGGAATCTCCTGGATTGCCTACAGCTTGCCATGTTGCTTTTCCAGCAAATGTCAGGGTGGTTGAAGTCCCCCAGCAGGACAAGAGTCTGGAAGCGCGAAGCCTCCCGGAGCTGGAGGAAGAAGGCTTCGTCAGCAGGCTCCCCTTGATCAGGCGGCCTGTAGTAGACAGCAACCACAAGGTTCCCTTTGTTGCCTCTGTCTCCGACTCTTACTGTCGTGGTTTAGCCCCAGCCAGCAACTAAGCACCACGCAGCCGCTCGCTCACTCCCCTACCCCGATGGGATGGGGGAGAGAATCGGAGGAGTAAGAGTGAGAAACACTCCTGGGTTGAGATAAGAACAGTTTAATAATTGAAATAAAGTAAAATAGTAATGCTACTAGTAACAGTATAATAATGATAATAATAATAATGATATACGAAGCAAGTGATGCACAATGCAATTGCTCACCACCCGCCGACCGATACTCAGACAGTTCCCGAGCAGCGATCGCTGCTCCCTGGCCACCCCCCCCCAGTTTATATACTGAGCATGACGTCATATGGTATGGAATAGCCCTTTGGTCAGTTTGGATCAACTATCCTAGCTGTGCCCCCTCCCAGTTTCTTGTGCGCCTGGCAGAGCATGGGAAGCTGAAAAAGTCCTTGACTAGCATAAGCAGTACTCATCAACAACTAAAACATCAGCGTGTTATCAACATTCTTCTCCTACTAAATCCAAAACCCAGCACTATGCCTGCTGCTAGGAAGAAGATTAACTCTATCCCAGCCGAAACCAGGACAGTATCCACCCCTTATTCTGTACCATCTACGTCATGCACAGGCACTCCCCTTTCCAATGTGTTCCAATTAAGCACCACTGCTTTCCCTATCTTGATATACACACAGATATCATTACCTTCGTCTATGGCCCACCCTCTAAAATGTCCATTGAGTTCATTTAGCCCATGACTTTGGGTACCATCTGTCATCACAGATCACAGTCTTTCAGAGCAGATGTGGTGTGCAGTGTTGGACTGTTGCATGCTGAAGTCAGTTCTCATTGCAACACGGTTTAATCAAAGTTCATTTTCATTAAGCTGGGCAATTCTTACTGCAATACCATTGATGTGGCATATAGCAATCATAATATACAGTATTATATACTTAATATTAACCTACTATATTATTATATTAACATTATACTATATTATTATATTAACATGCAGTTAAGAGATAACATACAGTATTATAAAGCAATTAATATCATACAATTCAGTTCATTGGCTATTTTCACCCAAAATCAAATTCCCTTGAGGTACACATTGGGCTTCCCCATCCTTTCGCATCACCCACCAAGTGAACCCAGGTCCTTGAGCAAAAGCAATCCCACGAATGGGTTTGCCTTTGCCAGAGGGGGAAGTAACCCAGACTGTCTTCCCCAGCATATTTTTCCATGTGCACTACAGGAACTTTATCTCCTTCTACAGTACGTAGAAGTTTTGATTGGGCAGGGCCAGCTCGATTGGCAGATCCCCTGGTGTTGGCTAATCAGGTGGCTTTTGCTAAATGCATATCCCAATATTTGAATGTCCCAGCACCCATTGCTCTCAGGGTAGTCGTTAACAGTCCATTGTATCGCTCAATTTTCCCCGAGGCTGGTGCATGGTAAGGGATGTGATATACCCACTCAATGCCATGCTCTTTGGCCCAGGTGTCTATGAGGTTGTTTCGGAAATGAGTCCCGTTGTCTGACTCCATTCTTTCTGGGGTGCCATGTCGCCACAGGACTTGCTTTTCAAGGCCCAGGATGGTGTTCCGGGCGGTGGCATGGGGCACGGGATATGTTTCCAACCATCCAGTGGTTGCTTCCACCATGGTGAGCACATAGCGCTTGCCTTGGCAGGTTTGTGGGAGTGTGATGCAATCAATCTGCCAGGCCTCCCCATATTTATATTTCATCCATCGTTCACTATACCCGAGGGGCTTGAACTGCTTGGCTTGCTTGATTGCAGCGCATGTTTCACACTCATGAATAACCTGTGCAATACTGTCCATAGTTAAGTCCACCCCTCGATCACGAGCCCATTTATACGTTGCATCCCTTCCTTGATGGCCTGAGGCGTCATGGGCCCACCGAGCTATAAATAATTCACCCTTATGTTGCCAGTCCAGATCCACCTGAGCCACTTCAATCTTAGCAGCCTGATCTACTTGCTGGTTGTTTTGATGTTCTTCAGTGGCCCGACTCTTAGGTACATGAGCATCTACATGACGAACTTTTACAACCAGGTTCTCTACCCGGGCAGCAATATCTTGCCACAATGCGGCAGCCCAGATGGGTTTGCCTCTGCGCTGCCAGTTGCTCTGCTTCCATTGCTGCAGCCACCCCCACAGGGCATTTGCCACCATCCATGAGTCAGTATAGAGATAAAGGACTGGCCACTTTTATCGTTCAGCAATATCTAAAGCCATCTGGATGGCTTTCACCTCTGCAAACTGACTCGACTCCCCTTCTCCTTCAGCAGTTTCTGCCACTTGTCGTATAGGATTCCATACAGCAGCTTTCCACCTCCGATGCTTTCCCACAAGACGACAGGACCCATCAGTGAACAGGGCATATTGCTTTTCATTTTCTGGCAATTTATTATACAGTGGGGCCTCTTCAGCATGTGTCACCTCCTCCTCTGGTGATATTCTAAGGTTTTTTCCTTCTGGCCAGTCCATGATCACTTCCAAGATTCCTGGGCGACTGGGGTTTCCTATTTGAGCCCCTTGTGTGATCAATGCAACCCACTTACTCCACGTAGCATCAGTTGCATGATGTGTAGAGGGCACCCTCCCTTTGAACATCCAGCCCAACACCGGCAGTCGGGGTGCCAGCAGGAGCTGGGCTTCAGTACCAACCACTTCTGAAGCAGCTCGAACCCCTTCATATGCTGCCAGTATCTCCTTCTCAGTTGGAGTATAGCGGGCTTCGGATCCTCTGTATCCCCGACTCCAAAACCCTAGGGGTCGACCTCGAGTCTCCCCTGGTGCTTTCTGCCAGAGGCTCCAGGTAGGGCCATTCTCCCCGGCTGCAGTGTTGAGCACATTTTTAATATCCTGCCCTGCCCGGACTGGCCCAAGGGCTACTGCATGAACTATCTCCCGTTTAATTTGTTCAAAGGCTTGTTGTTGCTCAGGGCCCCATTTGAATTTGTTCTTCTTCCGGGTCACTTGATAGAGAGGGCTTACCATCTGGCTGTAATTTGGAATATGCATTCTCCAAAACCCCACAACGCCTAAGAAAGCTTGTGTTTCCTTTTTGCTAGTTGGTGGGGACATAGCTGTTATTTTGTTGATCACATCCATTGGGATCTGACAACGTCCATCTTGCCATTTTATTCCTAAAAACTGGATCTCCTGTGCAGGTCCCTTGACCTTACTTTGTTTTATGGCAAAACCAGCCTTCAGAAGGATTTGGACTATTTTCTTTCCCTTCTCAAAAACTTCTTCTGCTGTGTTGCCCCACACAATGATGGCATCAATGTACTGCAGATGTTCTGGAGCTTCACCCTGTTCCAGTGCCATCTGGATCAGTCCATGGTAAATGGTGGGGCTGTGCTTCCACCCCTGGGGCAGTCGGTTCCAGGTGTACTGAAAACCCCTCCAGGTAAAAGCAAACTGGGGCCTGCACTCTGCTGCCAAAGGGATGGAGAAAAATGCATTAGCAATATCAATTGTGGCATACCACTTAGCTGCCTTTGACTCCAGTTCGTATTGAAGTTCTAGCATATCTGGCACGGCAGCACTCAGCGGCGGTGTAACTTCGTTCAGGCCACGATAGTCCACTGTTAGTCTCCACTCCCCATTAGACTTTCGCACTGGCCATATGGGACTGTTAAAGGGTGAGCGAGTCTTGCTGATCGCTCCCTGGCTCTCCAGGCGACGAATCAGGTTATGGATGGGAATCAGGGAGTCTCGGTTGGTGCGATATTGCCGCCTGTGCACAGTTGTGGTAGCAATCGGCACCTGTTGTTCCTCAACCTTCAGCAATCCTACAATCGAAGGGTCCTCTGAGAGACCGGGCAAGGTGGACAGCTGTTTAATTTCCTCTGTCTCCAAAGCAGCTATACCAAAAGCCCACCGGTACCCTTTTGGGTCCTTGAAATACCCTCTCCTGAGGTAGTCTATGCCAAGGATGCACGGAGCCTCTGGGCCAGTCACAATGGGGTGCTTTTGCCACTCATTCCCAGTTAGGCTCACTTCAGCTTCCAGTACAGTTAGCTGTTGGGATCCCCCTGTCACTCCAGAAATACAAATGGGTTCTGCCCCTCTATAGCTTGATGGCATTAGCGTGCACTGTGCACCAGTGTCCACTAGAGCCTTATACTCCTGTGGGTCTGACGTTCCAGGCCATGGAATCCACACAGTCCAGTAAACCCGGTTGTCCCTTTCCTCCACCTGGCTGGAGGCAGGGCCCCTCTAACACTGGTCACAGGATTCGCTGTTCACTTCCTGTAAATGTGAATCAAAAGTCCCCTGATCAAGGTTGGAAATAAAATTAGCCCTCTTACTCTGTCTCGGGAACTGCTCACTGGAAACTGGAGCTGCAATTTTCCTGGGAGAACCACCTTTTGTAATAGTTTTTCCTTGCAACTCACGCACCCGTGCCTCTAAGGTTGAGGTGGGTTTTCCATCCCACTTTCTCATGTCCTCTCCATAATCACGCAGGTAAAACCACAGGGTGCCCCGTGGTGTGTATCCTCTATATCCTCTCTCTTGAGCATAGGGACGTTGACTCCTAATGGCTGAGACACTGGTCTGTGCAGGTGGGGAGTAGGACAGATCCTCTCTGAGTTGTTGGAACTCTTGGCATATTTTTTCAGACAGTTTTTCCACAGCCGAGACACAGGCCCGTAGAGACGAAGAGATACTTTCTTCGTAGTCATCAACATTCTTCTCCTACTAAATCCAAAACACAGCACTATGCCTGCTGCTAGGAAGAAAATTAACTCTATCCCAGCCGAAACCAGGACACTTACCCATAAGCTTTCGACCTGCTCGTGGCTATTCTTCAGGGACAGCTCTTCACACTGTATTGATTTCTTTACGTAGAGGGCAACGCCTCTGCCCCTCCTTCCTCGCCTGTCCCTTCTGAACAGCCTGTAGCCATCGATAGCCACATTCCAGTCGTGGGATTCGTCCCACCAGGTTTCGGTTATGGCAATCAGGTCGTAGCTGCCTAGTAGCACAGCAGCTTCCAGCTCCTCCTGTTTGTTCCCCATGCTGCGTGCGTTCGTGTAGAGGCATTTCATCTGGGCTGTTGGCCGTGTCACCTTCTTAGTGGAACACCCCTTGTTTCCCTTGGGGTGTTTCACGAAGGTTTCCTTGTGAGCTCTAACTATCTCAGGAGCCCCCGGCTCATCTCTGAAAGACTTCAACTGTGCTGCAACGTCCCCATCATGCCTGTGTGCAACAGGTTGAGGGCTCACAGTAGCACCCCGTCCCTCTAACCATTGTGTACCATCCCACAGCTTGTCACAGGCAAGCCTGGTATGTTCCCCCTCCCCCTTCACATCTAGTTTAAAGCCCTGTCAATGAGTCCCACAAGCTCCTGTGCAAAGACCCTCTTTCCCCTTTGAGAAAGGTGGCTCCCATTTGACGCCAGAAAGCCTGGTGCCATGTACGCTGTCCCATTGTCAAAAAACCCAAAGTTGTGATGGTGGCACCAGCCTCGGAGCCATGTGTTAAGAGATTGGATCCACCTGTTCTTTCCAATGTCACCTCCCACAACTGGAAGGAGGGAGGAAAAGATGACCTGTGCCCCCGATTCCCTCACTAAGCGTCCCAAGGCCCTGAAGTCTCTTTTAATCACCCTTGGGCTGTGCACTGCAACTTCATCACCACCCACGTGGAAGAGCAGTAAGGGGTAGTAGTCTGAGGGCCGTACCAGGCTGGGAAGTCTCCTGGTGATATCTCTGACCCGGGCTCCTGGCAGGGAGCAGACTTCCCTATGAGGAGGGTCCACCCGGCATATTGGACCCTCCGTTCCCCTCAGGAGGGAGTCTCCTATGACTATGACCCATCTTGTCTTCCTTGTGGAGGTGGTAGCAATATGGGGGGTAGGTCTTTGTGGTCTTGGCAACTCTTCGGGTGTAGATGGATCAACGCCCACATCGTCCACTGACTGGTCCTCCACCTCTAGAGCCTCATACCTATTGTGCAGAGGCACCTGGGGAGTCATGGTGGGCAAGGAAAGGGTTCGCTTGCCACCCCGATTGTGGACTTGTTTCCACTCGCCGCTTCCCTCTAAGACCCTGCCTACATCCTGGTGGGGGGAGGATACTGGCTCCCTTTGGTCACAGGCTTTCTCTGGAGGCTGTCCCTGGTCAGGTTTCCAGGAGCTCAGAGCGAGATTCCACCAGTCTATCTCTTGCTCAGACTCCCTGATGCTCCGTAGCCTGTCTACTTCCTCCCTTAGCTCTGCCACCAAGCCAAGCAGATAATCCACTTGGTCACAGCGCACACAGCTGTTTGCTCCACTGCCATCTGTTCCCAGAGCAAGCTGGTGGCACTCCCTGCAGCCGGAGACCTGGATGGCTGTGTGTTTCCCTGGGAGCTCAGTCTGGGTGGATACAGCCTTTCTGGGTAGTGTAGAGGATACAGCCTTCCGCCAGGTGGACACCATGGCCATGCCAAGGCTCCCTCTCACCAGCTGAACTTACTGAACCTACCTCTTGAGCTAGGAGGGGGACTTGGCCTTCCCCGCATGCCTTGCCCGTATGAACTGCCATGCAAACTGATGCGCCACGCCCTGTTTACCCGTCCTGGTCGCCGTGCTCCTGGTCACTCGCGCTCCCTGGGGGCTGCTTTTATAGGTGAGGGGGGTTTGGCCGCCATCACTCCTGGCCCCGCCCATGTGCGTCAGAGCTGCCGCACGTCTCCAGCTCGCCCTTTCCCGCTCTTCCCTGCTCTAGGCGGGGGGCTGGGCTGCCCGCTCTCGCCCTGTGCTTTTTTGCCGCCTTGGCAAGGGTGCCCCGGCACGAGCGTCCGCTCCAGAGCCCTTCGCCTTGCTGACTGCGCTCAAGTGGCAGTTACACCAGGTTTTAAACTGCCGCCGTCACTCCTGGCCCCGCCCACGCTGCGTCAGACCTCCATTTACCCAAGTTTTAGTTGTTTTCAATGCAGCAACCATAGGCAGAAATTTAGAAAAAGCTAATTTGAAAGGGAAAAGAAAAAACAAGCAGCAAAATGAAAAAACAAGTTAGTTTAGTGTTATTCCTAAGTTCTTTTAATATCACATGGTTTTAAAAAAAAATCCTTTAGTACTTCACAAGAATGCAGTTTATTTTAATACAATGCACACCTTAAAGTGAAATCAGACTGCAGAAGTATCATACTAACTCATCAACTGCTATATGCAGTTAAAAGTTGGAGAGCACATTTATAGAAGGACCCCCACAAACAAGAGTTTGTGATAATCAACTTTTAGTTTCAACAATGGTTATTAAAGAAAGAGCTAACCATTTAAATGATTAGCTGCACATATAAAGATCAGCTTTGTTTAATATCTTTATCAATGATCTGGATGAGGGGATTGAGTGCACCCTCAGTAAGTTTACAGATGACACCAAGTTGGGTGGGAGTGTCGATCTGCTCGAGGGTAGGATGGCCCTGCAGAGGGACCTGGACAGGCTGGACCGATGGGCCGAGGCCAACTGTATGAGGTTTAACAAGGCCAAGGGCCGGGTCCTGCACTTGGGTCGCAACAACCCCATGCAATGCTACAGGCTTGGGGAAGAGCGGCTGGAAAGCTGCCTGGCTGAAAAGGACCTGGGGGTGCTGGTTGACAGCCGGCTGAACATGAGCCAGCAGTGTGCCCAGGTGGCCAAGAAGGCCAACAGCATCCTGGCTTGTATCAGGAATAGTGTGGCCAGCAGGAGCAGGAAGGTGATTGTCCCCCTGTACTCAGCACTGGTGAGGCCACACCTGGAATACTGTGTCCAGTTTTGGGCCCCTGAATACAAGAAAGACATTGAGGTGCTGGAGCGTGTTCAGAGAAGGGCAACAAAGCTGGTGAAGGGTCTGGAGCACAGGCCTTATGAGGAAAAGCTGAGGGAACTGGGGTGGTTTAGCCTGGAGAAGAGGAGGCTGAGGGGAGACCTTATCACTCTGTACAACTACCTGAAAGGAGGTTGTAGTGAGGTGGGTGTTGGTCTCTTCTCCCAAGTAGATAACAATAGGATGAGAGGAAATGGGCTCAAGCTGCGCCAGGGGAGGTTTAGATTGGATATTAGGAAAAATTTCTTCACGGAAAGGGTGGTCAAGCATTGGAACAGGCTGCCCAGAGAGGTGGTGGAGTCACCATCCCTGGAAGCATTCAAAAAATGGGTAGACGTGGCACTTCGGGACATGGTTTAGTCTAGTCTACCCTTAATTGGTTTAGTGGTGGACTTGGTAATGTTAGGTTAATGGTTGGACTGGATGATCTTAAAGGTCTTTTCCAACCTAAACGATTCTATGATCATAAAACATCAGTTCATGATATGCAGAACAAACATTATTTTAAAGACATAATGGAAAAGCAATGTCAACAACAAGCACAGAGACAGATGGGCAGTTTAAAAAAGAATACATATTTAGAAAACAATAAATAAAAAATACCACAAAACTGAGGTCACTCTAATGGGAAAATTAAAAAAAAAAAGAGCACATTAGAGAAATTAGGGTTAAATGTTAAAGAAAACAGAGGCTAACTTTCAAACAAAATGCTTTTTGCATTTTTTTGCACCATCTAAACAAGATATCATTAGTAAGACAGAAATGTAAATAAAAATGGATGCAAACAAAGATGACCGCTGCATTTCTAATAAGTTATAGCTAGTATTGTTACATGGTTTACTAGCTTTGCTTCAGAACCAATCCAAAGTAGAACCTAAAGCACACAAGTCACAGATAAGGTATGAACAAATTGGCCCTAAAAAAAGAGTTAGTTTTTGAGCAAGTTTAAAGTTTGTCCTGAATTTAAATCCATGCAAATGGGTTGTATATGAAATGGAAAAAAACAGTCCTTGTCATTTCACAGATCATTTTTATTTTGAGACCTTATATATGTGGATACTTCAAATTATGTGGTAATGTGTTCTAACAAACCTATAATACTGCAGCTTATAACAAAATTTGGCATAACGTAATCAGGAAAAACTCTTTTTTGAATATCCATCATTCCCAAAAACCAACATTAATTGCAAACTTTATTTTCTTAAGCATCTCCATGTTTGTCTTCCTACGCATGTTTGCAGGAACAGAACCTTTTACAGAGCTTTTTCCAAGGCACACCAAAGTCAGTGAGAGACTTTCTATAGACCGGGGCAGGTAATTCAATCCCAGGATTGCAGCAGGTTAGGGTGACAGGGCATGCATTCTATGCACAAATTTCAGCAATCAACTTGATTTGGATGCTACTGCAATATGAGTGACAAGCAAAAAGATTAAGGTTCAGCAGCATTCCTTGTCTCAGAAAAAATGAAATTATGGATTACAGTTTCTAGTAGAAAATAATTTTAGTGACAGACTTTATGAATAGATAGTATCACATCTGTAACATTAATGGTAACAGTAAATGTTAGTCAACCTTTAAAGACCTTTCTTAACCAGTAACTGACACATACAATTTTTTTCTCCCCTGATCCCAAGGATAAGAGTATTTCTTAATATTCAGGACAAAGGTGTTGGTGCTTCTGACAGCAATGTAGTATCACATTGCATTGGGTTTGCGTGGCAAGGTTTTCGTAGCGGGGGGGCTACAGGGGTACCTTCTGTGAGAAGATGCCAGAAGCTTCCCCTATGTCCGACAGAGCCAATGTCAGCTGGCTGCAAGACGGACCCGTTGCTGGCCAAGGCCGAGCCAATCAGCGATGGTGGTAGCGCCTCTGGGATAACATATTTGAGAAGGGGGGGGGGGAACCAAAGGGACACAAAACTGCAGCTGGAGTGAGAATATGTGAGAGGAACGACTCTGCAGACACCAAGGTCAGTGAAGAAGGAGGGGGAGGAGGTGCTCCAGGTGCCAGAGCAGAGATTCCCCTGCAGCCCCTGGTGAAGACCATGGTGAGGCAGGCTGTCCCCCTGCACCCATGGAGGTTAACAGTGGAGCAGATATCCACCTGCAGCCCATGGAGGTCCACGGTGGAGCAGATATCCACCTGCACCCACGGAGGACCCCACGCCAGAGCAGGTGGATGTGCCCGAATGAGGTTGTGACCCCGTGGGAAGCCCATGCTGGAGCAGGCTCCTGGCAGGACCTGTGACCCCATGGAGAGAGAGGAGCCCACGCTGGAGCAGGTTTTCTGGCAGGACTTGTGACCCTGTGGGGGACCCACACTGGAGCAGTCTGCTCCTGAAGGACTGCACCCTGTGGAAGGGACCCACGCTGGAGCAGTTTGTGAAGAACTGCAGCCCGTGGGAAGGACCCCCGTTGGAGAAGTTCATGGAGGACTGTCTCCTGTGGGAGGGACCCCACGCTGGAGCAGGGGAAGAGTGAGAGGAGTCCTCCCCTGAGGAGGAAGGAGCAGCAGAGACAACGCGTGATGAACTGACCGCAGCCCCCATTGCCTGTCCCCCTGCACTGCTCATGGGGAGGAGGTAGAGAAAAATCGGGAATGAAGTTGAGCCTGGGAAGAAGGAAGGGGTGGAGGGAAGGTGTTTTAAGATTTGGTTTTATTTCTCATTACCCTACTTAGTCTTGATTGGCAATAAATTAAACTAATTTTCCCCAAGTTAAAAAAAAAATTATCATATGGATTCTATGGTAATGGGAGTCATAAATTCCTGGACGGAAAGAAGAAAAGGCATCAAAGCAGCCTTTTAAAACCTTTGTGGGGTGGGAAAAAAAAGCAGAAAAAAAACCCCACCCACAAATACCAGCTCAGACACCAAAACTGCTCATAGATCTTTATCATGAGGAATTGGCGGCTAATTGAGGAATGGAGATATTTTATTCAGTCCTTTATCAAGGCCAGGCAGTAAAACAATTTTGTAAGAAAAGGATACTTTTGATCTATGTCAAAAGTTTGCCCAAAATTTACCTTAAAAGGTTTTTATTTCCATTTGTTATGAAGTGTTTCAGCACAAAAAAACCTCTTACACCTGAAGTATAGACAGCAACATTTACTTTAAGATATCTGTCCCTCTTTCATCTACTACATATTTTCTATCTGAAAAAATAATCCATGTACCATGGATGTACATGTACATGGAGGTTTATTTTGCTCCCAGAGGAATTACCTAGTCTCTTAAGAACAAAAATAATCCTAAGTCACAGCAGAAGACATTTCCAGGCATTCCCATTTACAGATAACACCAGTTCTATAAAGCCCTTGACTAGTGGTATGTGCCAACATTCTGACCGTACTCAGCTATCTCATGCCTAGTCAACCTAAGGATTGAAGCCTGTGGCCTAGATACATGTACCAAGATATTTTTAGGAAAACATTTTTCTCTTTTTTCCTCTGTGCTATTGTCCTGGTTTCAGCTGGGATAGAGTTAATTTTCTTCCTAGCAGCAGGCACAGTGCTGTGTTTTGGATTTAGTAGGAGAAGAATGCTGATAACACACTGATGTTTTAGTTGTTGCTGAGTACTGCTTATGCCAGTCAAGGACTCTTCAGCTTCCCATGCTCTGCCAGGTGCACAAGAAACTGGGAGGGGGCACAGCCAGAATAGTTGATCCAAACTGACCAAAGGGCTATTCCATACCATATGACGTCATGCTCAGTATATAAACTGGGGGGCAGCGATCGCTGCTTGGGATCTGGCTGGGTATCGGTCGGTGGGTGGTGAGCAATTGCATTGTGCATCACTTGCTTTGTATATTGTTATTATTATTATCTTTATTATACTACTATTATTATTATTATTATTTACCTTATTTCAATTATTAAACTGTTCTTATCTCAACCCAGGAGTGGTTTTTTTTCACTCTTACTCCTCCGATTCTCTCCCCCATCCCATCGGGGTAGGGGGAGTGAGCGAGCAGCTGCATGGTGCTTAGTTGCTGGCTGGAGCTAAACCACGACAACTATGATATTTAAATCCCTTATGGCCTATACCTTGATTTATCCTCCTTCTAAATAAATTACATGCTATATATTAAATGTCTCATAATTTACATGCTATTCATTCACAGCAGAGAAAAAAATCTTTATGGAAAACTCCCTGTACAACTCTGAACAAGACAGATCTTTGCATCTGGAATCCTCATTTGTAGACCAGAAATTATTCTCCATTATTTCTCCCTTCTGTTTTCTCTGTTGATACTGTCAGGAAGGGAAAGAAATATACCTTTTTACACCTCTATAGCCATAATCTTGCATGATGAACCGCAGGTGTGACTATGATGGAGATAAATAGTTAGAACAATAGATTTGGAGACTGACTGCTTTTCTACATGCAGATTCATAGCACATATATCTGCTTAGTTAAAAACAAACAGGGTAGCAAAATATTTTCTACTTAGCTTAACACAAGTTATTTTTCAAACTGCCAATATTCCAACTATTTTCTTCTCCTCTCTCCCTGACACTTTGGTCTTTTTTCTCCCATCTACTATTCACTGTAGCATAAAGCACCAGCAACTTCACTGTATCTTTTAAACTATTTCAATCAAACTATTTCAGAATACTAATGAAGGTTTTCAACCAAATGAACAGCAGTGTAAGAGTTGCCCATATTTCAGGGGTTATGGAACAAGTTTAATACTCATAATGGAAGCTCTCAAAGTACTTTGCAAGTATCATTCTGAACTTCGTACAACCAATACAGAACATGCTCACTAAGTAAGTAACAATGGAAACAAATGCCCTAACTTCCTATGTTATGAACTACTCCTAGTGAGATATTGTGGAAGTTTATACCCTACAACAGACCCATACAATACATATATCTGCAGGGAATATCTACAAACAAAAAGAATGCTGCATGTAATTTGTAAGAGTTTCCACTATCTGAGTCACCTTCAATTAAAATTCTTCCTGTAAATAACTGAAGACAGATGCCTGAGTATGTCCAAAAAATATTTAATGCATATGTAAGGTCATTTAGTTTTGAAGTACTGTGTATAACTGCCACAAACCTAAAAAATAAATCATTTAACAGAGGGGTCATATTTACACTGGAGAAAAATAAATTTAAATTTTCCCAGTCTGGTAAATTATTATCTGCTTTCCAAACAATTAATCTCCCTTACAGTAAGTACTCTATCAGCCTAAATATACAAGCAATAACTGCAAGTATTTGAGTTCATGGGAAAGCAGAAAATATGCAAAATTTTCAGTCAATTACATTAAGGTCCTGATGTGTCTGCCTTAGATACCATCTCTTTTCCCCTTCATCAAAAATAGATATATTTTTAAACTAACTGATATAAATCTACCACCTAATTTATCCCTTTAGAACAGATCATCTTTCTAAGAAACTGTGTACTTAAGAAGCTCTTTAAATTTAATCTAACCACCTAATGTGAAGTGATAAAGACCCAGCACACCAAAACAAACCCAAATACACACAGCTCTCGCCTCAGCATTGCAGAATTTGGTTTTCACATCTAGTGGTTTAAGAACCTGAACAAAATGAAAAAAAAAGAGAGATTGACAATGGGTTTCTCAGACAACTTCAGCATAAACTGTTTATAAGTGCTAGGACCTTTACTAAATTGTTATTTTTCTTTTTCATCTTAAGCAGAACAGATGCATAATGGAATATATGATAGAATCAACTCAGCTAAAACCTCACAATTCATAGTATATGCTAGCTGCTTCTTATTTGCACACTTTACTGCTTTGCTACTGAGCAGTTTTCTCAGACTAATAACAAATACTTTTCCACCTAAGCACTGGCCTCTTATGAAACCAGACAAATCCAGTGCACTGAGTAGATCTAGGTCTTTAAAATAACATTACATCCATCTTGTATCCTGAAGTGGTCTGCACTTGCTTTCAAGAGGGAGCAAGAACCATGTAATATTTAAAAGTCCTTCAGTGTTTTGCAGCAAACAAAAGCTGCTGAGGGCTTCTCTAAAAATAAATTAAATAGAGAACTATTCATGTGGTTGGCTTAAGCAACAAACCATTACTAGCCTTCACTTCCTTCTTGAAAATGCAACCGTTACAAGAAATTTAAAAAAAACCCAACCAACCAAACAAAAAAACCCACACCACACACAAAACCCCCAACATTTTAATCACATAAGATTAAATCAGCAAGAGAGAACAATTTGATGATGTAAAAGGTGATAATAAAATGTTGGTTCTTAAGTGCTTGAATTTTGTGCATAAAGCCCCTACAGGTAACATATTCAAATACAAAATGGATATACATTGATATAACTCAGAAATAATCTTCTATTATACTTGTAAGGAAACAAATTTAAATTATCTTGCCAAAGACATTTATTTTCCTTTAAACAGGGAAAATTTTTCTACATACAAAAAAATGTATGTAGACCCCTGAAAAATGTGTCCAAATAAGTGTCTGTATCAAATGTAAAGGAGACAAATCAACAATCCTGAATGAGGCTCTGGCAAGAACAAGGGCAGGGAGGGGAGAGATGATGAGAACTGGAAGCCTGCAGATACATACATCAGAGATCAGAGAAAGCCTAGAGGAGACAGAGGGACAGAATACTGAACACCTGGGGGACAAATAATGGAGAATTTGAAAGGGAAACAGTTTCACAAGGAGAGCAAGACAAAACACACAAAGCTGAAAATCAACTTCAATAAAGATGAAGAAACACTGCAGAGTTTCTGAGTTCAGAGGAAAGTATAACACAAAAATTGGTAGGGATCATACCCTAGGATTACTCTATAAACATCTTGCCTAATTGATACCTCCCATTTCAAGGCCCACAAGTACTAACAGCACTTGGGTGTTCTTTGTCTGCAGCACATGGCAATTTAGCCTTCTAAAGACTGAAATACTTTTGTCTGAAGTATCTAGATTGAATATAGGGCTAAAAGAGCAAAATTAAATCACCTGCAACTTGCAAAAGATACAGGTCTAAATGATATAATACTCCTGTATTGCCAGAAACTCTATGACAATATCTAAAAATGTATTCAGTAAAGCATGTTGCCTAATCCTCCTTTCCATGGAAAAGGACCCACAATTATCCAAGTCTCAGCATATTTCTCTAAAAAATAAACATCCATTAAATAAACATACACATACATTAAGTTCCAATTAAAAAAAAGGTTACACACACTAAAACAAAACAAGAATTTCACAATTAGATGTGTCAAAGTCAGAATGAACAGTACTTGTTCTGTTTAAAAATAATCATAAAGTTGTCTGCTATAAAAAGATTTTTTTAAAGGGTTGATTTTTCTTTCCCAATAAATGAATAAAAATTATAAGAGGTAATATTTATTACTTCTGAAATGTTTAACTGCATGGTAATTAGAAACCATCAGTTCATGTGAAGTTTGAAGCTATAGTTTTTACTGGTTCAATTTTAAAAGTAAAATATATTTTCAGTATGTAAAAGTGCTTTTAAAGTACCAACTCTTTTAAAATGGGTTTTCCAGATTTACCTACTTATTACGAGTAGAATACTTCATGCAATACCTGAAATTTGAAGAACTTTCTGAAGTACATCTTCTCTCCTGTCTGCATAGTGTAACTTACTGGACACACTAAGCTGAAAGAAACAATTTTTTTAAAAAAGAATTTTTAATTACTTGAAATTTTGTGCCTATATCAAAGCAGAAACAGAATAGCATGCATGTGCTGCAGTTTCATTCAAGCGTGATTAAGCTCTGCCATAATTTAAAAAAAAAAAAAATAAAGAGGAAAAATTTAAAACCTTACATGTGTGTTCCTATTTCCTTTACTTCATGATGGATCACATCATCAGTACAACAGTCAGGTTTAAGTTCTGCCACTGCAGCACTAGAAGCTAAAAGGTTCAGGCACTGAGAACTTGCTTGAAGATCAGCCTGGGGACAGAAAAAAAAAGCATTGGTTAGAACTACAGCTGCTTAAAGCAATCTAAAGAAAAATAACTTATGTTGAAAAGTACTAGGTTTCACTGAGCATTCTGTAGCCTACACGCTTTTATACATATAATACAACTAAGATATGTTAAGATGACAAGATACTTGTCAAAGCTAAAGACAACTCTAAAATATATATAAACGGTCCAATCCTTTAACATGCAGTTTATAAAAATCTCCATTTACTTTTTACACTGAGTTCCACAATGATTTCTAGAATTTCTAATCTCAACGTATTATTTGTTCAGCAGAAAATGAAAAAAAAAGATACACTAGAAAAGAACTCATTTGAAATATAAGCAAAATACAAGTCAACACATGCTTTACAGAGACTTGCTTCGATTACCTCACTGAAAGTGCAAGTAAGAGTATATAAGTCCAATTTTTTGGCTGTGGAAGTTTTGCTTCACCAATTTTCCAGAGAAGCTTTACAACCAATCTTTTTTTTTTTTTAAATAGACTCCTAATTTGTTATTTTAATCTTTAAAGATTTCTATCATAATTTCTATTTTTATTTTATTGCTTCCAGTTTCCAGGGATATTTTCTGGATTGGAAAAAGTGAGATATTTCTTCAAGTCTATATATTAGCGTTAAACATACCAGATATTGTCAGAAAACCTACTCAACATATTTTATTTTTTATAAATCCAGTAAGTAGATTTATCTTCACATACCTTTACCAGTATGTCCTTGACAACCTGATTACTATCATTATGTACACTAATGTAACTGGAAAACATCTCTCCCAGAAATATATTTCTGTGTTAAAAAAAAAGTTTAGTAACAATTATTTAAAAAACATATATATATACATAACATTTCACTAAAACCTCTTTAAGTTTTAATTAATATATATAGGCATTTATATATAAATGTAATGGGTTAGTGTATTGAGTTTGTGAGGCAAGGTTTTGGTAGTGGGGGGGTACAGGGGTGGCTTCTGTGAGAAGCTGCTAGAAGCTTCCCCTATGTCCGACAGTGCCAGTGCCAGCCGGCTCCAAGACGGACCCACCGCTAGCCAAGGCCGAGCCAATCAGTGATGGTGGTACCGCCTCTGTGATAACATAGTTAAGAAGGTCGAAGGGAAAAAAAAAAACCCACCGGGACACAAACTGCAGCTGGAGTGAGGAATGAGAATATGTGAGAGGAACGACTCTGCAGACACCAAGGTCAGTGAAGAAGGAGGGGGAGGAGGTGCTCCAGGTGCCAGAGCAGAGATTCCCCTGCAGCCCCTGGTGAAGACCATGGTGAGGCAGGCTGTCGCTCTGCAGGACTGTTTCCCGTGGGAGGGACCCCCCCTGAGGAGGAAGGAGCAGCAGAGACAACATGTGATGAACTGACTGCAACCCCCATTCCCTGTCCCCCTGTGCTACTCAGGGGGAGGAGGCAGAGAAAAACGGGAGTGAAGTTGAGCCCGGGAAGAAGGGAGGGGTGGGGGGAAGGTGTTTTAAGATTTGACCAGCTGGGTTAGCTCAGTTGGTTAGAGCGTGGTGCTAATAATGCCAAGGTCACAGGTTCAATCCCTGCTCACTGCAGGGGGGTTGGGCTCGATGATCTCTCAAGGTCCCTTCCAACCCAAAACATTCTATGATTTGGTTTTATTTCTCATTACCCTACTCTGATTTGATTGGCAATAAATTAAACTGATTTTCCCCAAGTTGAGTCTGTTTTGCCAGTGATGGTAATTGCTGAGTGACCTCTCCCTGTCCTTATCTTGACCCATGAGCTTTCCGTTATATTTTTCTCTCCCCCATCCAGTTGAGGAGGGGGAGTGATAGAGTGGCTTGGTGGGCACCTTGCATCCAGCCAAGGTCAACCCACTGCAATATTTTAAGCTGTTCAGCAACCTTGCCAATACCAATTGCTAGGTTCATGTGCTGGTTTTGGCTAGGATAGAGTTAATTTTCTCCATAGTAGCTAGTATGGGGCTATGTTTTGGATTTGTGCTGAAAACAGTGTTGATAATACAGGGATGTTTTAGTTACTGCTGAGCAGTGCTTACACAGTCAAGGCCTTTTCTGCTTCTCACACCACCCCATGTCACGAATGCAGGTTTGTGAATCCTGCTGATTATGTCGATTCACTATGAATGAGTGGCTTTACACAGTTTGATTTAGTAAAGGTTAGAATTTACTTGTAGCGAATTGCAGAATCTGATTATAGTATTTTTAATAGCACTCAATCATCAATGATTAATAAAGTGATTAGACAAAATTGATCAAAACAGTGACTTAGTTACAGATTCGAAGATGGCAAGGTTCACTCTATTACTACATAGAAGCACATAAAAGAGAATTAAATCACAACAAGTTAAAATGATTCATAAAAGCATTGCATATATATGGAATAAAAGCGGGGGGGGGGGGGGCGCCGGTTGAGTCACGAGGTTTAGACTAGACCCCCTTGCTTTCTAAACTCCTTCTCAGAGAGGAGCCTAGGTGCGGCTAGGTCTAGTCCTAGTTTCAGACTTGGTCAACGGTTTAGGAGAGTAATGCTATAAGAATAATACAGCAATATAAAACTCCTTTTAAAAATAAATCATACATCTACAAACTACTTAAACTGATTCATGCATGCACACTTACAACTATAAATGCATATATGAAAATAGTATACCTGTTAAAAATTCCCCTCGAGTTTAGTGAAATACTCACGTCTAATGCCTTGGCATTTCTCAACGGGCGAGAGCAGAGCCTCGAGGAGTGAAGAATATCAGCAGCCCAGGCTCCGTTGTCGATCTCCGGCAATGGAGTTCTGGTGGCAGCAGACTTTCGGAGTCTGCTAGTTTTCGCTGACTCTGAGAGACATTTCGATCAGAGGGAGGTGCTGGTGCGGCCCTCGGCGGTCCAGGAGAGCTAAAAGGGCCTCACTTAGGACTGCCGTTTATAGGATTGTGAGACGATTGACTTGAATCACCAGTAAATTTCCATCCGAGCCACAATTCGGGTCAGCTTGTTGCTGGAATTCCAGCAGTGATGATACCACCCTGTTTCAAGGCTGTCTGGGGTAGCTGTTTGTTCTCGTTCCCCTCGTTAGCCATAATATGAATCTTGATAAGGACAGGGCCGCTATCTGCTCCAGCCATGTAGGAGTTTCTGGTACAATTAAGGGGCGCTTAACTGACCAGCTCGCTACACAAAAGCTGCGGCCTGGAATTCCTGAGATTGTAAAGCGGCCGAAGTGAAGGGGGAAAAACAGAACAGAAAAACAGGGGCAGGGGGAGATGTACCACCACACCCCACCAGCAAGTAGGCTGGGGGTGCACAAGAAGATGGGAGGAGACACAGCTGGGACAGCTGACCCCAACTGACCAAAGGGATATTCCATACTATATAGAATACAATCATAGAATCGTTTAGGTTGGAAAAGGCTTTAAGATGATCCAGTCCAACCATTAACCTAACATTACCAAGTCCACACTAAACCAATTAAGGGTAGACTAGACTAAACCATGTCCCTAAGTGCCACATCTACCCGTTTTTTGAACACTTCCAGGGATGGGGACTCCACCACCTCTCTGGGCAGCCTGTTCCAATGCTTGACTACCCTTTCCATGAAGAAATTTCTCCTAATATCCAACCTAAACCTCCCCTGGCGCAGCTTGAGCCCATTTCCTCTTGTCCTATCGCTAACTACTTGGGAGAAGAGACCAACACCCACCTCACTACAACCTCCTTTCAGGGAGTTGTAGAGAGCAATAAGGTCACCCCTCAGCCTCCTCCAGACTAAACAATCCCAGTTCCCTCAGCCGCTCCTCATAAGGCCTGTGCTCCAGACCCTTCACCAGCTTTGTTGCCCTTCTCTGGATATGCTCCAGCACCTCAATGTCTTTCTTGTAGTGAGGGGCCCAAAACTGGACACAGGATTCCAGGTGCGGCCTCACCAGCGCTGAGTACAGGGGACCAATCACCTTCCTGCTCCTGCTGGCTACACTATTCCTGATACAAGCCAGGATGCTGTTGGCCTTCTTGGCCACCTGGGCACACTACTGGCTCATGTTCAGCCGGCTGTCGACCAACACCCCCAGGTCCTTTTCAGCCAGGCAGCTTCCCAGCCACTCTTCCCCAAACCTGTAGCATTGCATGGGGTTGTTGTGACCCAAGTGCAGGACCCGGCACTTGGCCTTGTTGAACCTCATACAGTTGGCCTCGGCCCATCGATCCAGCCTGTCCAGGTGCCTCTGCAGGACCATCCTACCCTCCAGCAGATTGACACTCCCACCCAGTTTGGTGTCATCTGCAAACTTACTGAGGATGCACTCAGTCCCCTCATCCACATTGTTGATAAAGATATTAAACAAGGCTGGCCCCAAAACAGAGCCCTGGGGAACATCGCTCGTGACTGGTCGCCAACTGGACTTAACTCCATTCACCACTACTCTCTGGGCTCGGCCTCCCAACCAGTTTTCTACCCAGCAAAGAATATGCCCGTCCAAGCCATGAGCAGCCAGCTTCCCAAGGAGAATGCTATGGGAGACTGTGTCAAAGGCTTTGCTAAAGTCCACGTAAATGACGTCCACAGCCTTTCCTTCATCCACCAGGCGGGTCACCAGGTCATCAAAGGAGATCAGGTTGGTCAAGCAGGACCTGCCTTTCATGGACCCATGCTGGCTGGGCCTGATCCCCTGGTTGATCTGCACTTGCCTGTTGAGTTCACTCAAGATGAACCTCTCCATAATCTTTCCCGGCACCGAGGTCAGGCTGACAGGCCTGTAGTTCCCCAGATCCTCCTTCCGGCCCTTCTTGTAGATGGGTGTCACATTGGCAAGCCTCCAGTCATCAGGGACCTCCCCTGTTAACCAGGACTGCTGAGAGATGATGGAGAGTGGCTTGGAAAGCCCCTCTGCCAGCTCCCTCAATACTCTCTGGTGGATCCCATCTGGCCCCATAGACTTGTGAGTGTCCAGGTGGCATAGCAGGTCATTAACTGCTTCCTCCTGGATTCTGGGGGCTCCATTCTGCTCCCCGTCCCTGTCTTCTAGCTCAGGGGGCTGGATACCCTGTGGATGACTGGTCTGGCTATTAAAGACAGAGGCAAAGAAGGCATTAAGTACCTCAGCCTTTTCCTTGTCCTCGGTGACAATGTTCCCCCCTGCATCCAGCAAAGGATGGAGATCCTCCTTGGCTCTCCTTTTATTGTTGATGTACTTATAAAAACATTTTTTATTCTCTCTTACAACAGTGGCCAGATTGAGTTCTAGCTGGGCTTTTGCCTTTCTAATTTCCTCCCTGCAGGACCTAACAAGATCCCTGTACTCTTCTCGAGTTGCCCGCCCCTTCTTCCAAAGGCGGTAGACTCTCCTTTTCCCCTGAGTCCCCGCAAAATTTAGTCTAGTCTACCCTTGATTGGTTTAGGTGGGCTTGGTAGTGTAGGTTAATGGTTGGACTGGATGATCTTAAAGGTCTTTTCCAACCTAGACGATTCTATGATTCTATGAAAAGCTCCCTATTCAGCCAGGCCGGTTGTTTTCCCCGCCCGTTGGGCTTACAGCACACAGGGACAGCCCGCTCCTGCGCCCTTAAGACTTCCTTCTTGAAGAAGGCCCAGACTTCCTGGACCCCTTTGCCCTTCAGGACTTCCTCCCATGGGACTTTCCCAATCAGCATCCTGAACAGGCCAAAGTCTGCCCTCTGGAAGTCCATCGTAACAGTTTTGCTGCCCCTCCTCTTTACATCTCCAAGAATCGAGATCTCTATCATATCGTGGTCGCTAAGCCCAAGACGGCCTCCAGCCATGACATCTCCCACAAGCCCTTCTCTGTTTGTAAACAGCAGGTCAAGTGAGGCACCTCCCCTGGTAGGCTCACTTACCAGCTGTGTCAGGAAGTTATCCCCTACACACTCTAGGAACTTTTGAGACTGTTGCCTCTCTGCTGTGTTGTATTTCCAGCAGATGTCCAGCAAGTTGAAGTCCCCCACGAGAACAAGGGCTAGCGATTGCGGGACTTCTGCCAGCCGCTTACAGAACGCTTCATCTACCTCTACATCCTGGTTGGGTGGTCTATAGCAGACTCCCAACAGGACATCCGCCTTGTTGGCCTTCCCCCTCATCCTTAGCCATAAGCACTCGACCTTATCATCACCACTGTCGAGCTCTATACAGTCAAAACACTCCCTAACATACAGAGCCACCCCACCGCCTCTTCTTCCCTGCCTAGCCCTTCTGAAGAGCTGATAGCCCTCCAGTGCAGCACTCCAGTCATGAGAGTCGTCCCACCATGTTTCTGTGATGGCGACTATGTCGTAGCCATCCTGCTGCACAAGGGCTTCCAGCTCCTCCTGTTTGTTGCCCATGCCATGTGCATTGGTGTACATGCACTTGAGATGGGAAATCGATTTCGCCCCCAACGTTGCTATGTCGCCTCTGGGCTCCTCACTAGCGGGCCTGGTTATATCCCCTTCCCCCTTCAAACCTAGTTTAAAGCCCTCTCAATGAGTCCCGCCAACTCATGGGCGAGAATCCTTTTCCCCTTTGGAGACAGCTGATCTCCATCAGCCGCCAGCAGGCCCGGTGCTGTGTAAACCTCCCCATGATCAAAAAAACCATAATTCCACTGGCGGTACTAGCCTCTGAGCCACCTGTTAATCAGGTGAGTTTTCCCATTCCTTTCCGCATTCTTCCTAGCCACTGATGGGATTGAGGAGAACACTACCTGTGCTCCCGATCCTGCGACCAATCGCCCCAGTGCCCTGAAGTCCCTCTTGATTGCTTTAGGACTTCTATGTAATCTCATCACTGCCAACCTGTACAATCAGCAGCGGGTAATAATCGTAGGGCCTTACCAGATGGGGGAGTTTCTTAGTAATGTCCCTAACCCAGGCCCCAGGGAGGCAGGAGACCTCCCTGTGGGATGGGTCTGGATGGCAGATTGGGCCCTCAGTTCCCTGCAGGAGGGAATCACCCACCACAATTACCCTCCTTTTTTCCTCAACAGCGTCAGTCGTAATCCGTGGGGGTGACTGACTGGCTCTCAGCAACCCCCTGGCTGGACCTTCACCTTCACCTGCCTCCCCACTTGCCTGGCCCTCAACTTCCAGAGCCCCATATCTGTTGTGCAGGGGCAACTGGGAAGGTGAGGGAGGCCGGGAGGGGATTCGCCTGCCTCCCCAGGCAGAGGCCTGTTTCCATTCCCCTCGTCTCTTGGATCCCCTCCTTCTGCTTGCTGGCAAGAGGGTAGGGGATCCTCCGCTCCTTGTGGGGCCTCCGCCTGCTGCCTTGGCCCCAGGGACGGGAGGGTGCGGCTCCACCAATCTATCTCCCTCTCGCACTCCCTGATACTCCTCAGCCTTTCCACCTCCTCCTTCAGCTCTGCCACCAGGCTGAGCAGATCATCTGCCTGGTCACACTGAAGACATTTGCCATCTCTGCTGCCCTGCAGTACGAGCGACAGGCTCAGGCACTCCCTGCAGCCAGACCTGGACGGCTGCGTGTTTGTGCGGGAGCTCTGGCTGGGTCGCCGCATTCCTTCTGGCAGCGGCTTTCGGGCGGGTGGTGACCATAGGTGCTAGGTCCTCTCCTGGGAGGACGATGACCACTGCCTGAGTTCCCCTTTAGGGCTAGGAGGGGGACTTGGACTTCCCTGCGCGAACTGCTGCACCACGCCCTTCTGACGCGCTCCCTGGGGGCTGCTTTTATAGGTGGGGGTTTGGCCGCCGTCACTCTGGGCCCCGCCCACGCTGCGTCAGAGCTGCCCCACGTCAGCAGCTCGCCCTTCCCCGCCCTTCCCCGCTCTAGGCGGGGGGTGGGCTGCCCGCTCTCGCCCTGCGCTCTTGCCGCCTTAGCAAGGGTGCCCCGGCACGAGCGGCCGCTCCGGAGCCCTTCGCCTCGGTGACTGCGCTCAAGTGGCAGTTACACCGGGTTTTAAACTATGATGTCATGCTCAGCATATAAAGCTGGGGGAAGGAGGAGGAAGGTGGGGATATTGAGAGTGATGGCATTTGTCTTCCTAAGTAACTGTTATGCGTGATGCTTTCCTGGAGATGGCTGAACACCTGCCTGCCGATGGGAAGTGGTGAATGAATCCCTTGCTTTGCTTTGCTTGCGTGCGCGGCTTTTGCTTTGCTTATTAAACCGTCCTCATCTCAACCCATGAGTTTTCTCTCTTTTACTCTTCTGATTCTCTCCCCCATCCCACTGGGGGGGAGTGAGCTTAGCTGCTGGCTGGGGTTCAACCATGACACTCCAGTTCTTATAATGCTACATAGAGGCAGTCTGTGAAGGCCCTAGAAGAGGCTTACATAGAAGTTACAGTAAACCCTACTCAGAGCACACAAATCAATGTACTGCTTAAATGAGAAGCAACAGATTCTATTATGGGAATCCCATTTGCTGTGATTACTGAGCTGCATCAGACATAGCGGTCAAATGTTTTTCTCTCTCTTTTTATATCCAGAACGCAACAGGATTCTTCCCAAGAGTCAAATGTGAGAATAGCTTAAGAGTTTGCCAGATCAAAGCCTAAAAGTACGTTGGCAGTTTCACACTCAATATTTCTAAATGTCATCCATCTAAGAGAAACAATTTCAAAAGAGAACAAACAAACCAGAATATTTTTCTAGATAAAAATCTGAGAAGAATAAGAAGATAGCTTACAGTATCCACAAAAAACACTGTAGTAAACTCTGTTAGTATAAGCTGTCATTTATAGTAGTGCATTATGTTAAATTTGCACCTGTGGGTGAATTTTTATTTTGGTTTCCAATCCTTATTACATTCAGAGTTAGGCTACAGACAAAGAACATCAGGCAGCACACATTTATACGTTATGTCATATTATAAATCAAGCCACAGATTATGTTAAAAATGATTGCACATCTCACTGCATAGTGATGATGTTCAAAAAAAGTAATAAACATTACTATTAAATGAATCCTAAACCTTGCATGCTGCAGTTGTTATAATTCATTCTTACCCAAAATTTTGAGGCAAAGTCAGTATTTCTCCTAGCATCAAAGTTTCTGCTCCCTTTACGGTAGAAGGATCATCTTTCATGAGATGGTTAAATAGGTTACCTGTAGAAACATCATATTGCTAGTATCTAAATATTTGCTAAGTCTAAAGCTTTGTCTGCATTTAAATTATGACACTTAATCACTTACCTAGTCGTAATTTATTTTAGACATACTTAATTTACAGCCAACTTATTTAGGGATAAAATAGATGTCTATATGCCTGCTTATAAATTATAACTTACTTCCAGGCATTTGTGTCCAATAAATCATTCAGTATACATGCTGAAGGGCCCAATCCCAAAGGCCTTGCTCAAATTAACATTAAACTTTAAGGGAAATTCTGCCCGAGTAAAGCATATTACATAACAGAACTAATCAACCCCATTTACTTTCTTCCCCTGCTTGCTATGCAGTTCCACACAATCCTCTTTTCTTGGATCTTTCCTTTGCCTCTTTCTTATAATTGACTTCTAGACTGCAACTATTACTAAGGGACAACCCAGGAACTTCCAATTTATGCCTCTCTATACACCAAGCATAACACAATTCAAAAGCAATGATTCTTGCAAAATCATTTTCCATAGAACATTCATGTGTTAGTTCTAATTAGCAGGGAGTTTTCTCCAGATAAAGGATGGGGCAATCTTTTTAGCAAGGCCTGTTGTGACAGGACAAGGAATAATGGATTTAAACTAAAGAAGAATAGATTTAGACTAGACATTAGAAAGAAGTTTTTTACAGTGAGGGTGCTGAAACACTGGAACAGGTTGCCCAGAGAGGTGGTAGATGCCCCATCCCTGGAAACATTCCAGGTCAGGTTGGACGGGGCTCTGAGCAACCTGATCTGGTTAAAGCTGTCCCTGCTCACTGCAGGGGGGTTGGGCTAGATGACCTCTAAAGGTCCCTTCCCACCCAAAGCATTCTATGATTCTATGAAAGATAGGAATGCCAAACTTGTTTTCTACAGTTACACATTTCTCTTTCTTACAGCTGCCTTCCATCTTACAATATCTGCATGTTCACTACCCCACAATAGCATCTACAGGGACATTGTGTCTTAATTGCTCAGACTTTGAGGTCACGTATGTGCAATATAATTACCAAGCTCTCAAAGCTGTAGGTCAGTAGTTGTAGAGTGCACCTTGGTATTTGCCTATAGCCATTACCAAACATAAAATATATTGCTGTTTCAGATTACAGTCTATGGGAGGTTGTAAAATGCCTCTAACATCTCAGTGTCTCAGACACTCACATTGCTTAAGCCTGGTAATACATACATAATAACCAGTTAGTAGAAAAGACATACCTGGCAAATATCTTTCTTCACAAGTCACCAGAATATTAGTGAATAAAGTAGGTTTGGTTAGCCTCATCACTGGGGCGGGGGGGGGGAGGTCAATGAAACAAGTTTTTTGTGGGGTTTTGTTTTTTGGGTACGAAACCTCAGGAGAGTAACACCTTTTTGGATCCCCTGGCCATTTTCAATGTGACAAATTCCCTGCTACTATGAGATCCAAGAGCACTGGTGATGCCATTGCTCCCTCTTGCTTTATTCCCCTGGCACACTAACATCTACTGCTTTCAGTCTTATGTGCTAAGGGTCTTATATCTGTTACAGTGTAAAGTGCTTTGTGGACTTCAGAAGCAGCATACCAGTTTCATCTTTTTGTGGACTCTTCTAGGCTAAAAGCCTGTTCTGTGATCCTGGTTGCTCTAGAATGGGACACTATGACTAATATGGACCCTTTCAGTCATACACTCCAGGATATAAAGAATTGCATTATCACCCTAATCTCCAAAACACACACAAGATAGAGATACAAGTCTAAAAGCCTAGATTATTTATACAACTGCTTTTTCTTTCAGTCACAAAATTTAAAATCAAACCAGCAAAACAATCACAAAAAACTTGGGAACCCACTTACAAAAAATATTTTATCGATACTGACAAGTTCAAAATCATTGAGATCTTGCTATTAAAAAACCCTCTACTTCAAGAAAGCTGTATTTTCAAAGGCTATTTTAACTCAGAATACTCAAAATTACATTATTTTTATTTGTATTATGCGTTTAAGGTGTTGCTTATTAAAAGACTTCCTCCCTATTCATAAAAACCAACGTCTCTAATCTTGCACATAGCTTCACATGAAAGCATTCGCACTAAATTTAAAGTTGAGCATTTGTAAACTTAGGTGTTGATCTGAATATGTAAAAATAGCTGATTTGTTTTTTTTTTCTAAACTTAACAAACATAAACCCATATATTTTCTGAAAACTAAAACAAAAAAAAAAGGGATTTCTCTTGAATGCAACAAGTTAATAAACATCTTTGAACTGACACATGTATTGTGCTTTTATCTTCATTGTACTTTTGTACATCTTATATGCTATCTTATACATCCGGTCAGCATTCACTATTTCCAACTGTAAAGTATTCAATTATTTTGATACACATTTGGGTGTAGTGGGCTGTATTGGTTCACAAGAACTTACACTACCATACAGCAGACCTGTGCAAGTTAGCATCGACATGAACAAATCTCAGTTTTCACATTAAAAAGGTAATACATTCTCTTTGTTACAGTGAAAAGTTGAAAAACATGACCTCTGAAGGTTTAGAACCACAAGGTAAATAAAAAGCCCCAAAATATACAAAACAGAGTAAATGGAGAACCAGATTCAACACTGAAAATGAAAAAGAGATACACTGAATTATACATGTATATGAACTAAGGATTTCTGGAACAGTTCAAAATGAAATTCTGGATTTCAGCTTGTACATTGGTGCTACCCAAGACTAATAATTCTATAGAGAAACCCAATGTGGCATTCACATTTTATTACATGACAGTTATCCAGCTGAGGTGCTCACAGCTAAGTAGTACATGTATCATTATTCATATACAAGCCAACCCAAAGCAGCAGAAAGCTGACAGCTACCACTGAACAGTGACACTGATCTCTCCTTCTATTTAGCATTATGTTTGTTTAGCTCTGTTATCAGTGTATTAAATAAATATAGTGGGACTGTATTATTGGCAGTTACCTAATTGTATTCAATTCTACAGTAAGCTCATATAAACTAGTACTTGCTGACTGTTTCTAAAGGAACAGTTACAGCTCAAGTTTAGTCACATGTTTAAAACAAAGATAACAGCAATAAATAAATAAAATCACTGAATGAAGTCAAAGCACACATAAATTATGTAGATTATCATATTTAATGGGACTACTAAATTAATATTAGAAAATATTTTATCTTTGCAGGACTACCTCTCATCTCTTGCTTTTCTTCTAAGATCCTAGATACAAAATACAACATTAAATGAAACTCAAATCATGTTGCATTCTACTTCATTATATCTTTAAAAATTCTGACTGCACAAAGTAACTTTGTTATTATTAGTGTTAAGCTCAGAAAAATAATTTCAGTGAAATAACTCAGTTATATAAGTGTTAAAACTAATAAAGACCCTCAGTTACTCCAGACAGCATTTTACATCGATTTTGCTAAGCGGTAATATTAAATGTCACATAAACACCCCAAATGTCAATATAAGACTGCCTTAACATTCAAAGTTTAGAAATACATGTCAATGATCCAAATTGAGCAATATCCTTAATTTTAAGCTACAAAAAGATATGTAATGCCTATAATAAAATATAATTATTCCAACATAAGGATGTCATCAAAAGAAAAATGTAAGTAAAAGTCCAGAGGGATCTCTGTTATGTTTATGTTCACTTTTATTTGATCAGTCTTAATGATAATCTAACAATCTGCAAATACCATTCACTTTTTTTCCTCCTTTTCCAGATGCCACAGACCTTGATCTCCAGCTACAACAAAATTATCTGGAGAGGAGTTAGGAGGGGTCCCCTAAGAGAAATATATACCCATGCAGTCATATAGATCCCAGTTTATTTGCTCTACTGACCCTCCAAATATCATACTGAGCAGGGACAGCATGACCTTGAAACAGTTTATTCTTTCAGGTGACAAAAAGTCATACTGAACTGAGCATTTTATCACCATAAAACACATCCATATCCTCAGAGACCATTACCTCCCATAATAACAACAAATAGAGGTTTACAGATAGAAGTCTGATTTCTTAATTTCCTGACCTGTAGGAAGTTAGTGCTTTCTTGTTCCCCAATATAATTAGAATCTCCCATATTGGTCATAAACAAAAGACTAGAAACATCGGGGGGGGGGGGGGGGGAGAGAATCTTATTACCAAAGTCATAAAACAGCAAATGCTAAAGTTGTTCATTATTCTTCAGCACACAACTTCCACTGAAATTTTCATTAATATTTCTGGGAAAATATGGATAACATTATTAAAACAGCATATACATGCAACAGAAAGTAAGTCTGTATTTCATGCAAGGGCTATGCCTTCATTTAAAAAAAAAAACCCAAAAAACCCAAACACACACCACCACACACACTACTTTCAAGAAATAATCAGATCTTGAAAGTCTGTGTCAAAAATAACTACAGATCCTTATAGTGATTATAACAACTCAAAAATATTTTTCCATCTCCTTCTAAATTCAAACAAAGAAGCACAGTGAGGATGTACTTTGCTTGACTGAAAGCATAACTTTTATTATCTGACACAGCTTGCCATAATAGTCTGGAATTTTTATTTTTATTTTTTTTCCTTTAGACCACTGAGGTAGAGAAAAGCTACAAAATGCAGTACTAAACCAAACAGAAACTTAGTAATCTTAATAGAACCATTCATAAGTTTCCTGGCAAAAAAAAAAATTAAATAAATATATTATTATAGTTAAAAAACTGTAGCAAAGTAATACTAAATACTTTTCTGTTCATTAATTCATCAGTTGTTCTAAAGTTTGCATATTCTAAGATGCTTAAAAACTCCAGTACTTCAGACAGCAATATTATTATGAAACTCTAACTTACAATTATAAAGTAAATATAATTACAAATTTATGTACAAGCAAATTAATTTTATCGGTAAGGTTAGCTTTTCCCTAAGAATATTTCTAACATATTCGCATTATAACATATCACAGAAAATCCATATCTGTCCCACAGATCGTTGGATAGTAGCATCACAAGATAGCAATTCATTCTGCTTGATGAGTCTATTCAGTTTTATCCAGATGTCCTCCAAATTCTGATTATTACAAATAGACTGTTCAGTTGTCCACTTTGCTCTGTAAAATGCATGCAGTTTTAATCTTTTCAAATTATTCCGCAGTTCTTGAGATAAAGGAAGAATCTTTTCTTTAAGCTTAGGGCTAGGGAGAGAGACACTCCAAGACCTTTTCAATTTTTGTTTTCCATTAAGTGGTGGTTCTCCTTGGTTCTCAAAGTTAATTGATCTGTGAACAGTTTGTGCTTGGATTAAAGTCTGGCCATGTTTCATGTTAGACTGAAACTCAATGAGATTTTTTTGTGCAGTCATAATCAGGAGATCTTATAATATATTCTGAAGGTGTAGAAAGTTGCTTCAGTTCTTCTGCTTCCTCACAAGAAATAACAGGTGGTTGCTTTTTTGTTTTGAGGGGAAGTCCATACAGATAATTTGGAAAACAGGGTGTAAATCTCGGTAACTGATGAATGGGAAACTCCCTCACTGCTGCTTCTGCAAATTTATGCAGTTTTATTAGATCTCTCTGATGCAGTCAATAATGCAAGACCACTTCCATGCTTGTACAGTAGGAATCCAGTTATTCTTAAGAAAAGGAACAGTCTCTTGATTAGGATTCTCAAATCTAGACCAAAGCATCCTATTTACAAGAATTTTCTTGCCCTGTGCTGCAAAGATCAGTGGAAAACAGGATGTAAAGCAGAAGTATTATAAAAAAATAAGACACTACCATATTAAGAAAAACATTGCTAGGATATTTTGCAAAAAACCCAACATGTAGTAAAAATAAGCTAGAGATATATATCAGAACATTTCTCCTTTACCCAGGCTGAACATTAGAGACTGTATTCCATCATTACCAGCATAACTTCAGTACGCTGAACATTACCCATATGCACGCAGTTTACTCAACATTGTCTCTCCTAAGAGGGACTTTTACTGTCACCATTTCATACTTGCCATCCATCTATCATTATTCTTGCTATATTGTTGTGATGCATATTAAAAAGAATTTTTTTCCTGTTAAGGACAACTCAGAAGTTAATCTCAGATGTCAAATTTTACATACTAAGGTAACCATCATTATCTTTTCCTAGCGATTACGTACACATATGACTATTTCTAATAAGCATAACAAAGTATGAAGTGAAAAATTTATTTTAAACATCATCTTTAATAAGACATACAATTACTACTGCCTATTTTATCAAATTTACCAAATATATATAATTTTTAAGTATTTTCCTCCTACACTTCAACATGCTAAGCCAGGGCATATAAAGCAACTAGAAAACACACTGTATGTTATAAAAACCCTTCCTGAAATAGTACTGACAGATATAGCAGTTTTTAAAGTCACAGGTTAAAAGGGAAGTGCTATGGGCAAACTAAAGTTGTCTGTTTTTTTCCATTTTATATCAGAACTACACATTTAGTTTTACTCTCAGAGCTTCTGAGCAATGCATGCAGACATCCTTCTGGAATAACTTAAGGACTTGATAATTGCTTAATTTATTAGACTTTTAGAATAACTTTTAGAATAACTGAAGCACTTAAGCCCTTACAGATTTTATACTCTTAAAAAAAAAAAAATCTATCATTGCTTTCTTTCATACAAAGAGTATATTAAATGGGGGGGGGGGGGGGGAGAAGAACTACAAACACTACTGTGAAACATAACATAACATGCACTCTCTTGCTCTCCTGGTTTTTTTTTCTCCTCCCTAACACGTTTGCAATCATTTCAGGCTCCCTGCCAGAGATCAGCAACATACAATGATATTAAAATCAATAAAACCTAGGACTGCTTAATCATTACACTGTCAAGATTTTGTTTAAAATGAACACAATGCAGAGAAACCCTGATACCTTTCTCACTTCTATTTGCAAAATCTACAGCCTGGACACTGCACTAAATTCAATACAAGCCCAAGGATTCCATTGATTTCTCACAAAAGCAAAACAATTCATCATAAAACTTTTTACTTTGAATTAATTACTATCAAAATGCATTTGTAATGGCAGCTGATGGTGGTTCATGTTGTCAGGGTTTTGGCTTTGTTACTTTGTGTGTGTACATATATGGAAAAGGGCTTTTTGATCTCTGAATTATGGTTAACAGATTTTACTGTGACATGCAGACACCACAAAAACTCTCCAGGAGTGTTGTAAAACTAGTAAATGGACAGAAGATGGACTCTGAAATCATCTAAACACCTGCACTACTTTAGACATCTGAGTGCTCTCACTGATTTAGGATGCTTGCAGAATTGAGGTTTTAACCAACTATTTATTACTCCTACTTCACCAGAGACATATATTTTCAAAACAAGCACTGTCAAAAAGAAAGTAAATATTATGTCTATTGACTGAAATAAGGTGAAAATAGACTCAGGCTTCTCAGTGTTTCAATTGCTAACTTACTGGTACCTAAGTACCATAGGCAGGGAAGGAGAGGCGGTGGGGTGGCTCTGTATGTTAGGGAGTGTTTTGACTGTATAGAGCTCGACAGTGGTGATGATAAGGTCGAGTGCTTATGGGTAAGGATGACGGGTATGGCCAACAAGGCGGATGTCCTGTTGGAAGTCTGCTATAGACCACCCAACCAGGATGCAGAGATAGATGAAGTGTTCTACAAGCGGCTGGCAGAAGTCTCGCAATCACCAGCCCTTGTTCTCGTGGGGGACTTGAACTTGCCGGACATCTGCTGGAAATACAACACAGCAGAGAGGCAACAGTCTCAAAAGTTCCTAGAGTGTGTGGATGATAACTTTCTGACACAGCTGGTAAGCGAGCCTACCAGGGGAGGTGCCTCGCTTGACCTGCTGTTTACTAATAGAGAAGGGCTTGTGGGAGATGTCGAGATCAGAGACCATCTTGGGCTTAGTGACCATGATATGATAGAGATCTCGATTCTGGGTGACGTAAAGACGAGGGGCAGCAAAACTGTTACGATGGACTTCCAGAGGGCAGACTTTGGCCTGTTCAGGACGCTGGTTGGGAAAGTCCCTTGGGAGGCAGTCCTGAAAGGCAAAGGGGTCCAGGAAGGCTGGGCCTTCTTCAAGAAGGAAGTCTTAAGGGCGCAGGAGCGGGCTGTCCCTGTGTGCCGTAAGACCAACTGGCAGGGAAGACGACCAGCCTGGCTGAATAGGGAGCTTTTGCGGAGACTCAGGGAAAAAAGGAGAGTCTACCGCCTTTGGAAGAAGGGGCGGGCAACTCAGGAGGAGTACAGGGATCTTGTTAGGTCCTGCAGGGAGGAAATTAGAAAAGCAAAAGCCCAGCAAGAAGTTAATCTGGCCACTGTTGTAAAAGATAATAAAAAATGCTTTTATAAGTACATCAGCAACAAAAGGAGAGCCAAGGAGGATCTCCATCCTTTGCTGGATGTGGGGGGGAACATTGTCACCGAGGACAAGGAAAAGGCTGAGGTACTTAATGCCTTCTTTGCCTCTGTGTTTAACAGCCAGACCAGTCATCCCCAGGTTACTCAGCCCCCTGAGCTAGAAGACAGGGACAGGGACCAGAATGGAGCCCTCATAGCACAGGAGGAAGCAGTTAATGACCTGCTATGCCACCTGGATGCTCACAAGTCTATGGGGCCAGATGGGATCCACCCAAGAGTATTGAGGGAGCTGGCAGAGGAGCTTGCCAAGCCACTTTCCATCGTCTCTCAGCAGTCCTGGTTATCAGGGGAGGTCCCTGATGACTGGAGGCTTGCCAATGTGACGCCCATCTACAAGAAGGGCCAGAAGGAGGACCCAGGGAACTACAGGTCTGTCAGCCTGACCTCGGTGCCGGGAAAGATTATGGAGAGGTTCATCTTGAGTGAACTCAACAGGCATGTGCAGATCAACCAGGGGATCAGGCCCAGTCAGCACGGGTTCATGAAAGGCAGGTCCTGCTTGACCAACCTGATCTCCTTCTATGATCTGGTGACCCGCCTGGTAGATGAAGTAAAGGCTGTGGACATCATTTACCTGGACTTTAGCAAAGCCTTTGACAGTCTCCCATAATATTCTCCTAGGGAAACTGGCATCTCATGGCTTGGACGGGCGTAGTCTTCGCTGGGTAAAAACTGGTTGGGTGGCCGAGCCCAGAGAGGAGTGGTATATGGAGTTAAGTCCAGTTGGCGGCCGGTCATGAGCGGTGTTCCCCAGGACTCTGTTTTGGGGCCAGTCTTGTTTAATATCTTTATCAATGATCTAGATGAGGGGATCGAGTGCACCCTCAGTAAGTTTACAGACGAAACCAAGTTGGGTGGGAGTGTCGATCTGCTTGAGGGTAGGATGGCCCTGCAGAGGGACCTGGACAGGCTGGACCGATGGGCCAAGGCCAACTGTATGAGGTTTAACAAGGCCAAGTGCCGGGTCCTGCACTTGGGTCGCAACAACCCCATGCAACCCTACAGGCTTGGGGAAGAGTGGCTGGAAAGCTGCCTGGCCGAAAAGGACCTGGGGGTGTTGGTGGACAGCCGGCTGAACATGAGCCAGCAGTGTGCCCAGGTGGCCAAGGCGGCCAACAGCATCCTGGCTTGTATCAGGAATAGTATGGCCAGCAGGAGCAGGGAGGTGATCGTCCCCCTGTACTCGGCGCTGGTGAGGCCGCACCTGGAATACTGTGTCCAGTTTTGGGCCCCTGAATACAAGACAGACATTGAATTGCTGGAGCATAACCAAAGAAGAGCAACAAAGCTGGTGAAGGGTCTGGAGAACAAGTCTTATTAGGAGCGGCTGAGGGAACTGGGGTTGTTTAGTCTGGAGAAAAGTAGGCTGAGGGGACGTTGTGTTACCCGCTGTGCAAGAACCCATTCACACACTGAGTCGAGATATTTGCTTTATTCCATTTCTGCGCAGAGATGGGTGCTAGGTGGTAATTCCACAAAGCTAGCACACCCCGTTATCCTTGCTTCACATATTTATACAATTAAACAAAGTCACTATGCCTAGTGTTAATACCTAGTTGTTAGTCATTTATTATTAGTTAGTCAGTTATTATTTGTATATTGTTATTATATTGTTATTATTATCATTACTGTTTTACTTTATTTCACTTACTAAACTGTTCTTATCTCAACTCCCTCTTACTCCTCTGATTCTCTCCCCCATCCCATCGGGGTAGGGGGAGTGAGTGTGCGGCTGCGTGGTGCTTCGCTGCTGGCTGGGGCTTGTCGCAATATAATAGTATATAATAATATAATATAATATAATATAATAATGATAATAATAACAGGTCCAGTAGCCTGGATTTAGAGGGTAAGGAAGCCAAGCAGCTGGGATCCCTTTCTAGGGAAGGGGGCATTGACAAAGCAATTGGAAAAGGGGCAAAACCGCTCAGCCTCTGGAGGCAACTTCTGTCAAGTGTGAAGGAACGGTGTCCCTTCAAGGAGGATGTTATATACCGCCCAAGCAAATGGACCACCGTAGAGAAGGGTATCCAGTACCTGAGGGAATTAGGCGTGCTGGAGGTGATTTATAGTGACCTGAATGATGAGCAGTTACCCAAAGATCCAGATGAAGTCCAGTGCATAGGACCCATGTGGCGGAAGGTGGTACAGAACACACCAACATCATATGCCAACTCGTTGGCAATACTGACCGGGAAAGATGACAAGGTACCAAAGGTGGATGAAGTGGCTGGCCTACTCCGGGAATACGAAGAAAGCATCTCTTCCTCCCTACGGGCCTGTGTCTCGGCTGTGGAAAAACTGTCCCGAGAGTTCCAGCAACTCAGAGAGGATGTGTCCTGCTCCCCACCTACACGGACCAGTATCTCAGCCATTAGGAGTCAACGTCCTTATGCTCAAGAGAGAGGATATAGAGGATATATAGCAAGGGGTACCCTGTAGTTTTACCTCTGTGACCATGGACATGACATGAGGAAGTGGGATGGAAAATCTACCTCGAACCTAGAGGCACGGGTGTGTGAGTTGCAAGGAAGAACTATTAGAAAAGGCGGTTCTCCCAGGAAAATTGCAGCTCCAGTTTCCAGTGAGCAGTTCCCCAGACAGAGTAAGAGGGCTAATTTCACTTCCGATCTTAATCAAGGGACTTTTGATTCACATTTACAAGGAGTGAACAGCGAATACTGTGACCAGTGTTAGAGGGGCCCTGCCTCCAGCCAGGTGGAGGAAAGGGACAATCGGGTTTACTGGACTGTGTGGATTCGATGGCCTGGAACATCAGACCCACAGGAGTAGAAGGCTCTAGTGGACACTGGTGCACAGTGTACCCTAATGCCATCAAGCTATAGAGGGGCAGAACCCATCTGTATTTCTGGAGTGACAGGGGGATCCCAACAGCTCACTGTACTGGAGGCTGAAGTGAGCCTAACTGGGAATGAGTGGCAGAAGCACCCCATTGTGACTGGCCCAGACGCTCCGTGCATCCTTGGCATAGGCTACCTCAGGAGAGGGTATTTCAAGGACCCAAAAGGGTACCGGTGGGCTTTTGGGATAGCTGCCTTGGAGACGGAGGAAATGAAACAGCTGTCCACCTTGCCCGGTCTCTCAGAGGACCCTTCTGTTGTGGGGTTGCTGAGGGTCGAAGAACAACTGGTGCCGATCGCTACCACAGTGGTGCACCGGCGGCAATATCGCACCAACCGAGACTCCCTGATTCCCATCCCTAACCTGATTTGTCTCCTGGAGAGCCAGGCAGTGATCAGCAAGACTCGCTCACCCTTTAACAGTCCCATATGGCCAGAGCAAAAGGCTAATGGGGAGAGGAGACTAGAAATTAGTCCAAATCCTTCTGAAGGCTGGTTTTGCCATAAAACAAAGTAAGGTCAAGGGACCTGCACAGGAGATCCAGTTTTTAGGAATAAAATGGCAAGATGGACGTCGCCAGATCCCAATGGATGTGATCAACAAAATAACAGCCATGTCCCCACCAACCAGCAAAAAGGAAACACAAGCCGCCTTAGGCGTTGTGGGTTTTTGGAGAATGCATATTCCAAAGTACAGTCAGATCGTAAGCCCTCTCTATCAAGTGACCTGGAAGAAGAACGATTTCAAATGGGGCCCTGAGAAATGACAAGCCTTTGAACAAATTAAACGGGAGATAGTTCATGCAGTAGCCCTTGGGCCAGTCCGGGCAGGGCAGGATGTTAAAAATGTGCTCTACACTGCAGCCGGGGAGAATGGCCCTACCTGGAGCCTCTGGCAGAAAGCACCAGGGGAGACTCGAGGTCGACCTCTAGGGTTTTAGAGTTGGGGATACAGAGGATCCGAAGCCCGCTATCCTCCAACTGAGAAGGAGATATTGGCAGCATATGAAGGGGTTCGAGCTGCTTCAGAAGTGGTTGGTACTGAAGCCCAGCTCCTGCTGGCACCCCGACTGCCGGTGCTGGGCTGGATGTTTAAAGGGAGGATTGCCCTCTACACATCATGCAACTGATGCTTCGTGGAGTAAGTGGGTTGCACTAATCACACAAGGGGCTCGAATAGGAAACCCCAGTCGCCCAGGAATCTTGGAAGTGATCATGGACTGGCCAGAAGGGAAAAACTTCAGAATATCACCAGAGGAGGAGGTGACACGTGCCGAAGAGGCCCCACTGTATAATAAATTGCCAGAAAATGAGAAGCAATATGCCCTGTTCACTGATGGGTCCTGTCGTCTTGTGGGAAAGCATCGGAGGTGGAAAGCTGCTGTATGGAGTCCTACACGAGAAGTTGCAGAAACTGCTGAAGGAGAAGGGGAGTCGAGTCAGTTTGCAGAGGTGAAAGCCATCCAGATGGCTTTAGATATTGCTGAAAGAGAAAAGTGGCCAGTCCTTTATCTCTGTACTGACTCGTGGATGGTGGCAAATGCCCTGTGGGGGTGGTTGCAGCAATGGAAGCAGAGCAACTGGCAGCACAGAGGCAAACCCATCTGGGCTGCCGCATTATGGCAAGATATTGCTGCCCGGGTAGAGAACCTGGTTGTAAAAGTTCGTCACATAGATGCTCATGTACCCAAGAGTCAGGCCACTGAAGAACATCAAAACAACCAGCAGGTGGATCAGGCCACTAAGATTGAAGTGGCTCAGGTGGATCTGGACTGGCAACATAAGGGTGAACCTGGGTGACCTCCCCCTCTGGCAAAGGCAAACCCATTCGTGGGATTGCTTTTGCTCAAGGACCTGGGTGCATTTGGTGGGTGATGCGAAAGGATGGGGAAGCCCAATGTGTACCTCAAGGGAATTTGATTTTGGGTGAAAATAGCCAATGAACTGAATTGTATGATGTTAATTGCTATATAATACTGTATGTTATCTCTTATTGTATGTTGTCTCTTAACTGTATGTTAATGTTAAGTATATAATACTCTATGTTATGGTTGCTATATGCCACATCAATGGTGTTACAGTAAGAATCGCCCAACTTAATGAAGATGAACTTTGATGAAACCGTGTTGGAATGAGAACTGGCTTCAGCATGCAACAGTCCAACACTGCACACCACCTCTCCTGCTCTGAAAGACTGTGGTGACACATGGAACCCAAAGTCATGGACTAAATGAACTCAATGGACATTTTAGAGGGATGGCCCATAGAGAAAAGGAATAATATCTGTATGTACATATCAAGACAGGGAAAGTGGTGGTGCTTAATTAGAATGCATTGGGAAGGGTAGGACCTGTGCATGACGTAGATGGTATAGAATAAGGGGTGGATACTGTCCTGGTTTTGGCTGGGATAGAGTTAATTTTCTTCCTAGTAGCAGGCATAGTGCTGTGGTTTGGATTTAGGATGAGAAGAATGCTGATAACACACTGATGGTTTAGTTGTTGCTGAGTACTGCTTATGCTAGTCAGGGACTTTTCAGCTTCCCATGCTCTGCCAGGTGCACAAGAAACTGGGAGGGGGCACAGCCAGGACAGTTGATCCAAGCTGCCCCAAGGGCTATTCCATAACATATGACGTCATGCTCAGTATATAAACTGGGGGGAGTTGGCCGGGTGGAGCTTTCGCTGCTCACGAACTGGCTGGGTATCGGTCAGTGGGTGGTGAGCAATTGCATTGTGCATCACTTGCTTTGGATATTATCATTATTATTATTATGTTGTTGTTATCATTACTATCTTACTTTATTTCAATTATTAAACTGTTCTTATCTCAACCCAGGAGTGTTTCTCACTCTTACTCCTCCGATTCTCTCCCCCATCCCACCAGGCCAGGGGGTGTGAGCGAGCGGCTGCGTGATGCTTAGCTGCTGGCTGGGGCTAAACCACAACACATGCTCAGTGGGTAGGGGTCTCCCATTGAAGGTGGGTAGCTCTTCCAACAGAGGTGTGGTTTTCATATTATAATTAGCTGGTTGTCTTAGGTGACATTAATTAGTGGATCTTGCTGACTAGTAAAAGAGTACTAAAGGGGAGTTTTGACACTCAAGGATATATATTCATTGTTTTAGAGATCTCTTGGCCTTCTGCTCCTCATTATAGATATCCTTGTGCCTATTGTCTTTAGTACGTTCCTTCAACAATCAGTCATCAATTTCCCCCTTTGAGACTATGCAAGGAAAGAAGATTCACATTTACCCTATACAAGAGTCATCCTTTCATACGTCTGTCTTCCCAAAGTGGAGCAACATTTCCAGGCACATTGGATTAACATTTATATACATACGAATATTAATAATCCTGTAATCAATGTACATATTAGTTTCTTTAACCACAAGCTTAAATCTGGTATCCAAGAGGTCAGCCACTTCCAAGTTTCAGCAAAGCCAAGGGATGTATCATCCTTTTGAATTTCATGTAAAATTTTAGTTTGTTTGCAATTTTCTTTAAGATCAGTAGGTATTCCGCCACTTTGGTCCACTTAGGCACAACAGCTAGTGTTTAGGACAGTGCTTACCCATCCCTTAGTTGCCAGGAGCATATCCAAGGCCATTCTATCCTGAATAGTAATTTCAGTTAACTGGGTCACTTCTTACAGATCCAGCGATTAGTTCTGTTTATGATTTGTATCGGGTTTTGCATTGATCCAAAATGTACGTTCTCTTCCCAGGGATTTTTCACTGGCTGCCTCTCAAAGTTCCAACTATGCACCCTCATGATTAGGCAAAAGGGTAATGATGTTTAGTACCATATTGGCCTGTTCTTGTGAAGAAATTAGTATTTCTACGGATACATGCAATTACAATCGGAACTAATGTCAGTAATAGACAACAAAATAAAGTCAGTCCTTGAGAACATTCTAACTCAAGATATGAGTTTTCGAGGTCCCAGGTACAGTTCATTAAGCTTTAGCGAATTTCAGTTTACAGTCTTCAGTCTGCTCAGCAGTCCACTGCTTCATTGGGGGTGCTTTCTTCACCCAGGTGTAATGTATCCAGGAGTCAATTCCTTCTACCTTTACCGCTGTAAAGATGGTCAGTAAAATGGTGTAAGTCCTCTGGTTGAGGTATCTATTTAGGGAGGATAAAGTTTGCAATAGGGATAATAAATAATTCCTTAACATTTCCTCCCCTTTAAGGTCCCCCCTTATCATAAGGCTATTGACTGGATAGGGTTTCCCATACAGAATTTCAAATGGGCTTATTCCTTCTCTCGCCCTAGGGGCTATTCTAACTCTCATCAAGGCTATTGGTAACACCTCTGTCTATTACATATGCGGCTCTTGGTGTAGTTTTGCTATCTATCTTGTAATCGTTTGATTCATTCTTTCTATTTTTCCACTAGAATGTGGCCTCCAATGGGTATGCAGATCCCATTTAAGACATTTGGAAACTCCTTGCACTACCTCTGAAATAAAGTGGGGCCCATTGTCTGAGGATATTCCTTCCAGTATCCCAAACCTAGGTATTATTTCTTTTAAAAAAATATTTGTTACCTCCCTGGTCCAATTGGTATGGCACAGGAAAGCTTCTGGCCAACCTGAAAAAGTGTCTACAAGAACAAGTAAATATTTATATTGATTACATTTTGGTAACTCCGAAAAATCTATTTGCCAGTATTCCCCAGGGGTGATTCCTCTTTTCACGTCTCCTGCCAGCAGCTTCCACTGAATCTTTGGATTATTTAAACAACAGGTCTGGCATTTCTTTACAACAATGTCAGCCAATGTTTTCATCTTCGGCCGTAATGTATGCCTTTTGATGCTACTCACCTGTCGTGGTTTAGCCCCAGCCAACATCTAAGCACCACGCAGCCGCTCGCTCACTCCCCCTACCCCCATGGGATGGGGGAGAGAATCAGAGGAGTAAGAGTGAGAAACACTCCTGGGTTGAGATAAGAACAGTTTAATAATTGAAATAAAGTAAAATAGTAATGATAATAATAACAATATAATAATAATAGTAATAATAATATACAAAGCAAGTGATGCACAATGCAATTGCTCACCACCCGCCGACCGATACCCAGACAGCTCCCGAGCAGCGATCGCTGCTCCCCGGCCAACCCCCACCAGTTTATATACTGAGCATGACGTCATATGGCATGGAATATCCCTTTGGTCAGTTTGGGTCAACTATTCTGGCTGTGCCCCCTCCCAGTTTCTTGTGCGCCTGGCAGAGCATGGGAAGCTGAAAAAGTCCTTGACTAGCATAAGCAGTACTCAGCAACAACTAAAAACATCAGTGTGTTATCAACATTCTTCTCATACTAAATCCAAAATAGAGCACTATGCCTGCTACTAGGAAGAAAATTAACTCTATCCCAGCTGAAACCAGGACAGTATCCACCCCTTATTCTATACCATCTACGTCATGCACAGGTCCTACCCTTTCCAATGCGTTCTAATTAATCACCACTGGTTTCCCTATCTTGTCTTGATATATACACACAGATATCATTCCCTTCGTCTATGGGCCATTCCTGTAAAATGTCCATTGAGTTCATTTAGCCCATGACTTTGGGTTTCATCTTTCAGAGCAGGAGAGGTGGTGTGCAGTGCAACTAAACCATCAGTGTGTTATCAGCATTCTTCTCATCCTAAATCCAAAACACAGCACTATGCCTGCTACTAGGAAGAAAATTAACTCTATCCCAGCCGAAACCAGGACATCAACATAGCGTCTGCTCCCATATGGGTCTCCTCATGGAAGTTTTGCATAAGTCTTTCCATTATTTACATAGATACCAGCACCTGGTGATTGGGGGTCACCCACCACCCTTTGGAATTCCTCGTGCGCTTTAATATTTCAGCTAATCTATCTTCCTTCTCTGTATACTTGGGCAGTTCCAAACTTATTTTTCCTTCGGGTATTAATGCACCAATTGTTGGCTCCTGCATTGCCACTCTCTTTTGCTGCTGCATCTGCTTGTCAGTTTCCCTGGACAATCTCCCCTTGTCCCTTTTGGTGGGCCTTGCAATGCATCACAACCACTTCTCTGGGTTCTAAAACTGCCTTCCTTTCTTATGTCTTTTCCATACTTGACAGGGCTTCCTTGAGAATTTAATAGTCCCCTTTCTTTCCAGATTGCCCCATGGGTGTGAATAACTCCAAATGCATACTTGGAATCCGTATATATATTAACTCTTTTCCCCTTCCCGATCTCCAAGGCTCGTGTCAGGGCAATTATCTTGGCCTTCTGTGCCGAGGTGTTGGGAGGCAGCAGGTGAGATTCAATTTCTTGAGATCAAGTTACTACTGCATATCCTGCCTGCCTCTCTCCATTATGTATAAAGCTACTCCCATCAGTAAACAATTCCATATCTACACCCTCCAAAGGCTCATCTTTCAAATCTGGCCTACTAGTGTTGTCTCACAAAGGGAGTTCTTTACCTGGTATGCAACAATCCAGTCCACACACTAAGTCGAGATATTGATTTTATTTCATTTCTGCACAGAGATGGGTGCTAGGTGGTAATTCCACAAAGCTAGCACACCGAACGAGACTTTCTGCGCCTTATTTATACACAAAACTTACAGAGTTAGTAATCATTCTTTTTACAATGATTGGTTAGTAATTACCATCCTATCTGCTACTGGTCAACTATATTCTAATTAGCCTCACTTGCTATGTAAATTAGCACGCATGCTCCTTATGGGTGGGTGGGGGGCAAATCCTTTTGGTCCTAAATTGAGTCAGTGGTCGCAATCTCCCCCTGCCGGAATTTACCTTTCCTTCTAGGGTAGGATCTTCCCTTTTATCAGTTTCTCAGTACTCCTTCGAGGTCTAGTTGCTCTGGGATGTCCTTGGTTAAAGGATACTGAATGTTTGTTCTTCTGATTAGGGATGATTAAGTGTCCTTTACTTGCCAGCTTACAAAAACATCTTGGCCTGATACTATGTTAGCTGAGTTTCAGAGTTAGCCTTTAACACTAGCGTAAACTTGCTCAATAGTGTTTAAACAGTCATGTTGCAAAGGCTCCTCTTCTGACAAGGGTAATAAGGTAGCGGGATTCAAGGATGCCACCATCTTAAGGTCCATATCGTCTTGTTCCAGTAATACTGCTTGGTATTTCACTAGCCTGCTTGGGGAGATCCAATGGTGTCCCTTCTGCTCAAGAACAGTCATCACAGCATGGGGTACCAGTACGATTATAGGTTGTCCCAGGGTTAATTTACAGGCTGCTTCTATCAGTAATGCTGTAGTGGCTACAGTTCATAGACAAGCCGGCCATCCTCTACTTACTTCATCCAATTGTTTTGAGAAGTAAGCAACTGGCCACTTCCAGTCACCCAGCAACTGTCAGCACTCCCAATGCTACTTGGTGTCTCTCATGGACATATAATTGAAAGGGCTTATCCATATTTGGCAGGCCCAAGGCTGGTGCCTTCATCAGTTCTCTTTTTATATCATCAAAGCCTTTTCTGCATTCTGGGGTCCATTCCAATAATTCCCTGGGACCGTTTATGGTGGCATATAGGGGCTTAGCCATCAGTCCAAAATTTGGTATCCACATTTGGCACCATCCTGCCATTCCCAGAAAGCCTTGCAATTCCTTCTTGGATTTCGGTACTGTGATTCGACAAATAGCTTCCTTTCGGTCGGCTCCAAGTTCTCTCTGTCCCTTTGAGATTTCAAATCCCAAATACTGAACCTTCTCCTGGGCCACTTGAGCTTTTTTCCTTGAGACTCGGTAACCCACCAGTCCCAAGAAATTTAATAAATCAATTGTGGCTTCAAGACGTTCTTCTCTTCCTCTTGCTCCAACCAATATATCATCCACATATTGTAATAAGGTTATATCAGAATTATTATCTTGCCACATTTCCACTTCCTTCACTAATATATTACCAAACAAGGTGGGGCTGTTCTTGAATTCTTGTGGGAGCACAGTCCAGCATAGTTCCATCTTTGTTCCCATAGTCAGATTTTCCTGTTCAAAAGCGAAGAGGGTCTGACTCTGTTCATCCACCAGGATACAGAAAAAGGCATCTTTCAGGTCCAGGACTGTAAAATAAACATTTGTCTCAGGTATGGTGGTAAGGAGCATGTATGGGTTCGGTACCACAGGATGAACATCAGCTGTGATTCTATTTATTTCCCTGAAGTCCTGGACCAGCCAGTATTCCTGAGTCTTGGGTTTCTTTACTGGTAATATAGGGGTATTATACTCAGACTGGCATTCTTGTAATAGTCTGTATTCCAGAAAGGTTTTTATTAGTGGCTCTAATCCTTTTCAGGCCTCTAATTTGATAGGATATTGTTTTATTCTAACTGGTTTTGCTCTGGGTTTTAATTAAATTTTTATAGGAGTTATGTTTTTTGTTCTTCCCGGTTTTCCTGAGGCCCATACCCAGGGTATTACTGCATCCAACACCCTGTTTGGTATCTTGTTCTCAGGCTTTTCGGTCAGGTTCGATTCAGTCAGCAAGCAAATCTGAGCCTTCCAAGCAGCATCTGGAGGTATATGCAACTGTACAGAGTTGTCAGAGAAGGTTATTTGGGCATTTAATTTACACAACAAATCACATCCCAGTAATGGCAAAGGACATTCTGGCATATAGAGAAATTTGTGAGTTAATCTTGTATTTCCAATCATACATTCCATTGGTTTCAGGAAAGGCCGTATTGTTCACTTTCTCGTTGCCCCAACAACTGAAATTGTAAACTTACTCAAAGGTCCTTTGCAACTGGTAATTACAGAATGAGTTGCTCCACTATCTATTAAAAAAATCAATTGTCTCGTTCCCCAGTTTCACTGGAACCAGGGGATCAGCTGGGGAAACCTCAATTTTCTCCCCTGGTCCCCTTCATTCATTACCTGAGTCTTCCAATAGGATAAGGTTTACATCTTTCTTGTTCCCTGGTTCATTCCTTCCTTGCAGAGTGGGGCATTTTTCCAGTGCCCTTCCTTTCTGCATATTGCACATTGATTGGGTCCTAACAGTGTTCGTGTCACTGGGGCCTGTCCTCGCCCAACACCATTCCATCCTCTTCTCCCTCTGCCTCTCCCTCTCATGCAGTTCCCAGTTACGGCTGCTGCCTACAATTTCAACCTATTTTGTTTCTCTTTCTTCTCCTTTTTTTTTAAATTTTTTTTCTCCTGTTATTAAATACTTTATAGGCTATTCCTATCAGTTGAGAAATTGACATTCCCCCAAACAAATATTCCATTATTGTCCCCATTCAACAGTTTACATTTTTTTCACGTCGTAATCATTTCTCAAAGCAAAAAAAACCCCACCAAACCAGATTTATATACGGCACCTGATCCCATTTATCTAACCTTCTACAAAATAACATTAATTGTAACATAGTATTATAATTCAATGTTCCATTCTCCGGCAACTTTTTTCCATCATCAAGATCATACATCAGCCGCCATTGTCTACAATATTGCTGTAATCTTTCTTTTGTCAGAGGGTCCCCACCATACTTATTCCAGTGTTTCAGGATGCATCCTAGAGGGGAGCATGGGGAAACTTCCTTGGAAGTAGTCGTACCCATGTCATTACCGAAAAAGAATTTCCTAACCCAAGGTTTCATGCACTCAGCTCTGACCCCCTGCCATCAAAGATAAGGGACCCCTACCCTTATCACACATCTATGTGTGAAACCTGATAACCACAATTAAAATAACAACTACTTACCAATTCAGTGGTCCCGCTCCTCACACAAATATCTCTCTTGGCATTGCACCTTTGAGTCACCTATTGCCTGACAGCAGAGAGGAACTGGGGGGGAGTCCCTGAATAACAGTTCAGTGTGTGCTGGAATCCCACATGGTCGACTTCACCTGATTAACATGTGGCTCAGAGGCTGGTGCCATCGGTGGAGTTATGGATTTTTTGATCATGGGGAGGTTTACACAGCACCGGGCCTGCTGGCGGCTGATGGAGATTGGCTGTCTCCAAGAGGGAAAAAGATTCTCGCTCATGAGTTGGCGGGGCTCATCGAGAGGGCTTTAAACTAGGTTCAAAGGGGGAAGGGGATATAACCAAACTCGCTAGAGAGGAGCCCAAGGGTGGCATGGCAATGTTGGGGGTGAAATCAATAGCATGTACACCAATGCACACAGCATGGGCAACAAACAGGAGGAGCTGGAAGCCCTTGCGCAGCAGGATAACTATGACTTAGCCTCCATCACAGAAACATGGTGGGACGACTCTCATGAGTCTCTGTATGTTAGGGAGTGTTTTGACTGTATAGAGCTCAACAGTGGTGATGATAAGGTCGAGTGCTTATGGGTAAGGATGACGGGTATGGCCAACAAGGCGGATATCCTGCTGGGAGTCTGTTATAGACCACCCAACCAGGATGAAGAGGTCGATGAAGCGTTCTGTAAGCGGCTGGCAGAAGTCTCACAATCGCCAGCCCTTCTTCTCGTGGGGGATTTCAACTTGCCGGACATCTGCTGGAAATACAACACAGCAGAGAGGCAACAGTCTAGGAAGTTCCTGGAGTGTGTGGAAGATAACTTTCTGACACAGCTGGTAAGCGAGCCTACCAGGGGAGGTGCCTCACTTGACCTGCTGTTTACAAACAGAGAAGGGCTTGTGGGAGATGTCGAGGTCAGAGGCCGTCTTGGGCTTAGCGACCATGATATGATAGAGTTTTCGATTCTTGGTGATGTAAAGAGGAGGGGCAGCAAAACTGTTACCATGGACTTCCAGAGGGCAGACTTTGGCCTGTTCAGGACGCTGGTTGGGAAAGTCCCTTGGGAGGCAGTCCTGAAGGGCAAAGGGGACCAGGAAGACTAGGCCTTCCTCAAGAAGGTAGTCTTAAGGGCGCAGGAGCGGGCTGTCCCCGTGTGCCGTAAGACCAACCAGCGGGGAAGAAGACCGTCCTGGCTGAACAGGGAGCTTTTGTGGGGACTCAGGGGAAAAAGGAGAGTCTACCACCTTTGGAAGAAGGGGCAGGCAACTCGAGAAGAGTACAGAGATCTCGTTAGGTCATACAGAGAGAAAATTAGAAAGGCAAAAGCCCAGCTAGAACTCAATCTGGCCACTGTTGTAAGAGGGAATAAAAAATGTTTCTACAAATACATTAACAATAAAAAGAGAGCCAAGGAGAATCTCCATCCTTTGATGGATGCAGGGGGGAACATTGTCACCGAGGACAAGGAAAAGGCTGAGGTACTTAATGCCTTCTTTGCCTCTGTCTTTAATAGCCAGACCAGTCATCCCCAGGGTACTCAGGCCCCTGAGCTGGAAGACGGGGATGGGGACCAGAATGGAGCCCTCATAGTCCAGGAGGAAGCAGTTAATGACCTGCTATGCCACCTGGATGCTCACAAGTCTATGGGGCCAGATGGGATCCACCCGAGAGTATTGAGGGAGCTGGCAGAGGAGTTTGCCAAGCCACTTTCCATCATCTATCAGCAGTCCTGGTTAACAGGGGAGGTCCCTGATGACTGGAGGCTTGCCAATGTGACGCCCATCTACAAGAAGGGCCGGAAGGAGGATCCGGGGAACTACAGGCCTGTCAGCCTGACCTCAGTGCCGGGAAAGATTATGGAGAGGTTCATCTTGATTGAACTCAACATGCAAGTGCAGGTCAATCAAGGGATTGGGCCCAGCCAGCATGGGTTCATGAAAGGCAGGTCCTGCTTGACCAACCTGATCTCCTTTTATGACCTGGTGACCCGCCTGGTAGATGAAGTAAAGGCTGTGGATGTCATTTACCTGGACTTCAGCAAAGCCTTTGACACAGTCTCCCACAGCATTCTCCTTGGGAAGCTGGCAGCTCATGGCTTAGGCAGCTTTACTCGTCGCTGGATAAAAAACTGGCTGGATGGCCGAGCCCAGAGAGTTGTGGTGAATGGAGTTAAATCCAGTTGGCGACCGGTCACAAGTGGTGTTCCCCAGGGCTCAGTTTTGGGCCAGCCTAGTTTAATATCTTTATCAACGATCTCGATGAGGGGATTGAGTGCGCCCTCAGTGAGTTTGCCAATGACACCAAATTGGGTGGGAGTGTCAATCTGCTCGAGGGTAGGATGGCCCTGCAGAGGGACCTGGACAGGCTGGATCGATGGGCCGAGGCCAACTGTATGAGGTTCAACAAGGCCAAGTGCCGGGTCCTGCACTTGGGTCACAACAACCCCATGCAACACTACAGGCTTGGGGAAGAGTGGCTGGAAAGCTGCCTGGCCGAAAAGGACCTGGGGGTGTTGGTAGACAGCCGGCTGAACATGAGCCAGCAGTGTGCCCAGGTGGCCAAGAAGGCCAACAGCATCCTGGCTTGTATCAGGAATAGTGTAGCCAGCAGGAGCAGGGAGGTGATTGCCCCCTGTACTCGGCAATGGTGAGCCTGCACCTGGAATACTGTGTCCAGTTTTGGGCCCCTCAATACAAGAAAGACATTGAGGTGCTGGAGCATGTCCAGAGAAGGGCAACAAAGCTGGTGAAGGGTCTGGAGCACAGGCCTTATGAGGAGCGGCTGAGGGAACTGGGGTTGTTTAGCCTAGAGAAGAGGAGGCTGAGGGGAGACCTTATTGCTCTCTACAACTATCTGAAAGGTTGTAGTGATGTGGGTGTTGGTCTCTTTTCCCAAGTAACAAGTGATAGGACGAGAGGAAGTGGCCTCAAGTTGTGCGAGGGGAGGTTTAGATTGGATATTAGGAAAAATTTCTTCACTAAAAGGGTTGTCAAGCAATGGAACAGGCTGCCCAGGGAAGTGGTTGAGTCACCATCCCTGGAGGTATTTAAAAGATGTGTAGATGCGGTGCTTAGAGACATGGTTTAGTGGTGGATTTGGCATTGTCTCTGGTGCAAGTCAAAGGAGGCAGGCACAAACCATCTCAGTGTGGGAGTGCATGCGCTTACTGGTGCAGTGCTTGAGGGGTGGTTGCTTTGCTTTTCCCAAGATGGTGGCCCTGTGTTTAAACAAGGTCAGGGCCAGTGCTGGGTTGGACGGCAGCTGGGTCTGGTGGCAGTGGCCGGGGACTGGCTGGTGCCACAGTGAAGGTGACATGGTCTGTCTGGTTCTTTGCGCCGTCTGGCTCGGCCACCTCCCGCAGCAGGCCAGGCTGTGGCGTCTGGGGTTGCGCCGTAGTGAGGGGTCTCTGAGGCGGTGGGGCTCGGGACGGGACGGGAGGCCACTTTGTGGGCTGTTTCCTTGTCTGATCTGTGCAGAGCCGCTCTGCCACAGGGCACCTCGGAGCAGGCTGGGAGGCTTCCGTGTGAGGGGAAGGGTAACTGCCTCAAAGCAGGTAGCTGTCTCGGAGAAAATGTAATGCCTGGTCTCGGTGAAGGAGGAAAGCCCGACAGGGAGGCCCTTGGTTAGCTGATGCTATTGTCTTACGGATTGCTGTTTTTTTGATTTTAAACAATGGTTAATTTTGCCTTTTTTCTAGAGGTTTAAGACGTTCTGGTCCCTCAGTGTTTGTTCCTGGTACCTCGATGCTGCTTGTCTAGCTTCATAAATGATGAATTTGGTATGACTGACGTTTTTGTTATCTCACAAAGGGAGTTCGTTACCTGGTGTGCAACAATCCAATCCACACACTGAGTTGAGATATCGATTTTATTTCATTTCTGCACAGAGATGGGTGCTAGGTGGTAATTCCACAAAGCTAGCACACCGAACGAGACTTTCTGCGCCTTATTTATACACAAAACTTACAGAGTTAGTCACAATCTCCCCCTGCCAGAATTACCTTTCCCCCAGTTACTGTTTTTCGGCACTCGTCCAGTTTTTCCAGCACCTTCTGGGGTAGGATGTTCCCTTTTATCAGTTTCTCAGTACTCCTTCAAGGTCTAGTTGCTCCGGGATGTCTTTGGTTAAAGGCTACTGAATGTTTGTTCTTCTGATTAGGGATGATTAAGTGTCCTTTACTTGCCAGCTTACAAAAACACCTTGGCCTGATACGATGTTAGCTAAGTTTCAGAGTTAGCCTTCAACAATTCCCCCTGTTGAGACTATGAGGCTTTCTAAGAGCTTCATAAGTCTCACTATGTACTCGTACTAACATAATGTAATGTCCTTTAGCTGATCGAAACAGTATTCTCTTTAAACAATTAACAGCAACACAAATAATGATCAGTACGATAATTATACTTTGAAATAAACTTTCTAACCATCCGGTTAATGAGTATCCCAGTCTGTTCAGGATTTTGTTTAACCAGTGTGGTGGTTTGACCCTGGCCGGATGCCAAGTGCCCACCAAAGCCGCTCTATCACTCCCCTTCTCAACAGGACAGGGGAGAGAAAATATAACAAAAAAGCTCGTGGGTTGAGATAAGGACACAGACACCACTCAGCAATTACCGTCATGGGCAAAAAAGACTCGACTTGGGGAATATCAGTTTAATTTATTACCAGTCAAAACTGAGTAGGAGAGAGGAGTGAGAACATGTGTAGGGTAATGAGAAATAAGACCAAATCTTAAAACACCTTCACCCACCCCTCCCTTCTTCCCAGGCTCAACTTCACTCCCGATTTTCTCTGCCTCCTCCCCCTGAGCAGTGCAGGGGGACAGGGAATGGGGGTTGCAGTCAGTTCATCACGTGTTGACTCTGCTGCTCCTTCCTCCTCAGGGGAGGACTCCTCACACTCTTCCCCTGCTCCAGCGTGGGGTCCCTCCCACAGGAGACAGTCCTCCATGAACTTCTCCAACGGGGGTCCTTCCCACGGGCTGCAGTTCTTCACAAACTGCTCCAGCATGGGTCCCTTCCACAGTGTGCAGTCCTTCAGGAGCAGACTGCTCCAGTGTGGATCCCCCACAGGGTCACAAGTCCTGCCAGCAAACCTGCTCCAGTGTGGACTCCTCTCTCTCCACGGGTCCACAGGTCCTGCCAAGAACATGCTCCAGCGCGTGCTCTCCACAGGGTCACAGCCTCCTTCAGGCACACCCACCTGCTCCGGTGTGGGATCCTCCACGGGCTGCAGGTGGATATCTGCTCCACCGTTAACCTCCATGGGCTGCAGGGGGACAGCCTGCCTCACCATAGTCTTCACGAGGGGCTGCAGGGGAATCTCTGCTCTGTCACCTGGAGCACCTCCTCCCCCTCCTTCTTAAGTGACCTTGGTGTCTGCATAGTCATTCTTCTCACGTATTCTCACTCCTCACTCCAGCTGCAGTTTATGTCCCGGTGGTTTTTTTAACCCCAGCCAGCAACAAAGCACCATGCAGTCGCTCACTCACTCCCCCTGCTCCGGTGTTTCGGTTGGAATACAGTTAATTTTCTTCCTAGTAGCAGGAACACTGCTGTGTTTTGGATTTAGTAGGAGAAGAATGTTGATAACACACTGATGGTTTAGTTGTTGCTCAGTACTGCTTATGCTAGTCAAGGACTTTTCAGCTTCCCATGCTCTGCCAGGTGCCCAAGAAACTGGGAGGGGGCACAGCCAGGACAGTTGATCCAAACTGACCAAAGGGCTATTCCATACCATATGACGTCATGCTCAGTATATAAACTGGGGGGGGGGCTGGCCAGGGAGCAGCGATCGCTGCTCGGGAACTGTCTGGGTATCGGTCAGCGGGTGGTGAGCAACTGCATTGTGCATCACTTGCTTTGTATATTATTATTACTATTATTATTATATTGTTATTATTATTATTTTACTTTATTTTATTTCAATTCTTAAACTGTTCTTATCTCAACCCAGGAGAGTTTCTCACTCTTACTCCTCCGATTCTCTCCCCCATCCCACCAGGGTAGGGGGAGTGAGCGAGTGGCTGCGTGGTGCTTAGTTGCTGGCTGGGGCTAAACCACGACAACATTGGACTTCCCCATCCTTTCGCATCACCCACCAAATGCACCCAGGTCCTTGAGCAAAAGCAATCCCATGAATGGGCCTGCCTTTGCCAGAGGGGGAGGTCACCCAGACTGTCTTCCCCAGCATATTTTTTATGTGCACTACAGGAACTTTATCCCCTTCTACAGTACGTAAAAGTTTTGATTGGGCAGGGCCAGCTCAATTGGCAGATCCCCTGGTGTTGACTAACCAGGTGGCTTTTGCCAAAGGTGTATCCCAATGTTTGAATGTCCCATCACCCATTGCTCTCAGGGTAGTCTTTAACAGTCCATTGTATCGTTCGATTTTCCCCGAGGCTGGTGCATGATAGGGGATGTGATATACCCACTCAATGCCATGCTCTTTGGCCCAGGTGTCTATGACGTTGTTTCGGAAATGAGTCCCATTGTCTGACTCGATTCTTTCTGGGGTGCCAGCCAAAACCAGGATAATCACTTAATCCTATAGTCATCCAAGTTTTCAGAAGGGGTCTTAGGATTTTTTTGGAAGAGATACTTGGGGATCTATATGACAGATGTATTTATTTTTTTTCCCCTTCTCAAGTGGACACTTGGTTTAAATTTGCTGGCCTGTGTCTTATAGACATGTATAACTGTATGGGAAGGCAGGGTTAGAAGTACTTTGTCAATCAGGATTTTTGGAAATATGGAGTTTGCAAATGAAATCTGACAACACATTGATTACATCCTTTGCAAAATCTTCTAACAGTTCATAAAATCTTGCCATGAGAGGAAAATATTTAGTCATGAACTGGTAGGACTAAAGCCTGTCCAAACCATATTACTTTGCAGAGTAGACTAAACATGGATTTTTTGGCTTTTTTTTTTTTTTTCTTGAGGGAGTTCTTTAATGAAGTTGTCTGTGATTAATTTTCTGGTGGAGAATTTTAAATGAGCATGTACATGTTGAAGGTATGTGAGCTGTCTAGTGGTTATCTTTAACTGGATTAACATTCTTTAACCAAAAAGATGTAATAGAAAAGCTTTTTCAATTTTTAAAATTTTCAGGCTTTTGAAGCCATATATTCTGGAGGTGATGTTGATTCAGGCATTATATCAGGGGGGTGGGGAATCTATAAAATGGTCTTTTTAGAAGATGACTCCTCTTAAAGCTTTTTCCTTAAAGTTAAAGTATCCTGATTTGGGAGAAGTGGTGAATCATTTCTTGCAGCCTGCTTTCTCTCTTCTTCCTGCGTGGGAGTGGGTTTTTTGGAAATACGTAGACCAGGGAACTGTGGGGAAGGATGTGCTTGTATAACAGTTTTGGAGGCTCTGGCTTCTCACTTTAGCTGAGCAGCTCTGATAAGGAAGCCTTTAACAGCTTACGGCTCAGGTTGTTGTCTCACAAAGGGAGTTCGTTACCCGGTGTGCAACAATCCAATTCACACACTGAGTCAAGATATCAATTTTATTTCAGTTCTGTGCAGGGATGGGTGCTAGGTGGTAATTCCACAAAGCTAGCACACCAAATGAGACTTTCTGCGCCTTATTTATACACAAAACTTACAGAGTTAGTAATCATTCTTTTTACAATGATTGATTGGTTAGTAATTACCATCCTATCTGCTACTGGTCAACTATATTCTAATTAGCCTCACTGGCTATGTAAATTAGCACGCATACTCCTTACGGGTGGGGGGGGAGGCAAATTCTTTTGGTCCTAAATTGAGTTGGTGGTTGCGATCTCCCCCTGCCAGAATTACCTTTCCCCCAGTTACTGTTTTTCGGCACTCGTCCAGTTTTTCCAGCACCTTCTGGGGTAGGATGTTCCCTTTTATCAGTTTCTCAGTACTCCTTCAAGGTCTAGTTGCTCCGGGATGTCTTTGGTTAAAGGCTACTGAATGTTTGTTCTTCTGATTAGGGATGATTAAGTGTCCTTTACTTGCCAGCTTACAAAAACATCTTGGCCTGATACGATGTTAGCTGAGTTTCAGAGTTAACCTTCAACAAGGTGAACTCTCCCTGCTATCATCACATAACAGGGCTGAAACTACTTTCTGTCATTAGAACTTGTTGAACTGATGTATGCAATTCTGGCATCCTTCATGGAATCCATCCCATTGGTATTGTCTACATTCATATACTTTTGCTAGTGTTTGAGTGCTAAGATAAATCTTAAAAACATTGTGCAAGAAAATGTGGCTATAACATAACATTCTCTCTGCTTTGTTCAGACATTTAGACACAAGTTGCTCTTTTATTCCTTGCAGTATTTATAATCCTTTCTCAGGCAAGCTTCATGCTTTTTGAAAATTACATTTGTATTGTTGGCTGGAGTCGGTCTCAGTATCTTCACACAGCTCTGTCACTATCTCATTCCTGGCTGACATACTTCCTGCTATTCATGTCTTATTCTTCTTCTGAGAAGAGACAGTCAGATTGTGTAGTGGTTTTGCAATGGGCACAAACATCCCCTGTAGGCACAAGGATGAGATCACTAGACTCTTTTACACTTGTGACCAAAGCAGAATTTGAATTAAAGTCTAACGGATTAAATAGATGCATTTACACGACTCATCTTTTAGTGTTATTAATTTAAAATAAACACTTGATCAGATGTGTTGAAAATGTGTATGTTGAGTACGCAGTAATTTTATAGTAGGTTTAGTGTAAAAAGAAGCAAAGTAGCTTTTTCTCAAATATGTAAACTTTATGGTAGATACCAGTGAAATGAGATGTGACTTTCTATATGATAATGCATGTTTTATAGGGTGCTTACTGGTTATAAATTTTGTTTTAGTAGATTAATAGTTGAGATGTATACTTGCAAGCTTTGCCTATTTTTCCATCTGTGCCCAAGACTGACAGTGCATACCATATATACCCTAAGATTTGCTAATAAAATAAAAAGCTAAAGTAAGAATGTAAAAGCAAGAGTGGGTTGAGATAAAGACAGTTTAATAGGTAAAGCAAAAGCTGCGCACGCAACCAAGCAAAACAAGGAATTCATTCACTACTTGCCATCGGCAGGCAGGTGTTCAGCTATCTCCAGGAAAACAGGGCTCCATCACAAATAACAGTTACTTGGGAAGAAAAATGCCATCACTCTGAATGTCCCCTCCTTCTTCCTTCTTCCCCCAGCTTTATATGCTGAGCATGATGTCATATGGTCTGGGATATCCCTTTGGTCAGTTGGGCTCAGCTGTACTGGCTGTATCCCCTCCTAACTTCTTGTGCACCCCCAGCCTACTCGCTGGTGGGGCAGTGTCAGAAACAGAAAAAGGCCTTGACTCTGTGTAAGCATTGCTCAGTAGTAACTAAAACATCCCTGTGTTATCAACACTGTTTTCAGCACAAATCCAAAACATAGCCCCATACTAGCTACTATGAAGAAAATTAACTCTATCCCAGCCAAAACCAGGACAGAGAATAATTCTTAAGCTGATGATAGGAGAACTTGCAGATCCATTTTCGGCTTTTGTGGTCCCTTCCTTACAAACAATATTGTAACATATCTAGTTCTAAAAGCTTTGCCTTTTATGCAGTGAATATATTTGAACACTGCTTGTGTAATTCTGCAAAGAGCTTTTATGGCAGTGTATACTCTGTGTGTTGCAAATCTAGACTCCTGTGTGAACTGAAGATCCGTACTGTTAGAACCATGAAAATGCTGATTATTCTGTGTCTACGTGTACCAAGCTGAGGAGCAGTGAAACATGAGTATTTGGGATGGGTTCTTCGTTTTGCTGTTTCTCATAACTGCCTGCTACTCATAGTACTTGATGTCTGTCCATTTGGAACAGCACTTTCACTTTAATGATGTATCAAAATCTATGGAGTATTTGACAAATCTCAGTATTGAAGAAGAAAGACTTAATGTCTGTATAGGATCAGTGAGATGACATCTGAATTCCAGAAGGATGCAGAGGGCATACACCTACCAGGCCACCACAGGGCAGCATAATTTAGGAGTTGTTTCATAACAACACTCGGGAAAACCAGGCAAGTCAAGTAGCCTGGGCTTTCTCTTTGGGAAAACATGTGGGGATATAGATTCTGTGAGTTCATGTCAGATGCAGACTTCTGTCAGACACCAGATATGTGAACTGAAAATGTTAAGAGTTTTTAGAGATCATCTGGAACCAACCTCAGGCTCCAGGGACGTAAAGAATAACAAGAAGGGCTTCTACAGGTATATCAACCAGAAAAGGAACGTTAAAGAAAGTGTACCCCCCCTGGATGAACAAGAATGGCAACCTTGTATCAACAGATGAGGAGAAGGCTGAGGTACTCAACAACTTCTTTGCCTTGGTCTTCACTGGCAACCTCTCTCCTAACCCCTCCCAAATCGATGGACTAAAAGATGGGGACCAGGGGGGTAGAGCCCCTCCCACTGTGAGGGAGGATCAGGTTCAAGACCACCTGAGGAACCTGAATGTACACAAGTCTATGGGACCTGATGAGATGCATCCCAGAGTCCTGAGGGAATTGGCTGATGTAGTTGCCAAGCCACCCTCCATGATATTTGAAAAGTCATGGCAGGCAGGTGAAGTCCCTGCTGACTGGAAAAAGGGGAATGTTGTGCCCATTTTTAAAAAGGGAAGAAAGGAAGACCCTGGGAACTATCGACCTGTCAGCCTCACCTCTGTGCCTGGAAAGATCATGGAGCAGATCCTCCTAGAAGATATGCTCAAGCACATGGAGGACAGGGAGGTGATTCGAGACAGCCAGCACGGCTTCACCAAGGGCAAGTCCTGCCTGACCAACCTAGTGGCTTTCTATGAAGGAGTGACTGCATCAGTGGACAAGGGAAAAGCAATGGATGTCATCTACTTGGATTTCTGTAAAGCCTTCAACACAGTCCCCCACAACATCCTTCTCTCTAAATTGGGGAGATATGGGTTTGATGGGTGGACTGTTCGGTGGATAAGGAATTGGCTGGATGGTCGCATCCAGAGGGTCGTGGTCAATGGCTCGATGTCCACATGGAGACCGGTGACAAGTGGAGTCCCTCAGGGGTCCGTACTGGGACTGGTGCTGTTTAACATCTTCATCAACGACATAGACAGTGGGATCGAGTGCACCCTCAGCAAGTTTGCAGACGACACCAAGCTGAGTGGTGCAGTTGACACACCAGGAGGACAAGATGTCATCCAGAGGGACCTGGACAAGCTGGAGAGGTGGGCCTGTGTGAACCTCATGAGGTTCAACAAGGCCAAGTGCAAGGTCCTGCACCTGGGATGGGGCAACCCCTGGTATCAGTACAGGCTGGGGGATGAAGAGATTGAGAGCAGACCTGCAGAGAAGGACTTGGGGGTACTGGTAGATGAAAAGCTGGACATGAGCCAACAATGTGCACTTGCAGCCCAGAAAGCCAACCATATCCTGGGCTGCATCAAAAGATGCATAGCCAGCAGGTCGGGGGAGGTGATTCTGCCTCTCTGCTCTGCTCTCGTGAGACCTCATCTGGAGTACTGCGTCCAGTTCTGGAGCCCTCAGCACAAGAAGGACATGGACCTGCTGGAGCGGGTCCAGAAGAGGGCCACAAAAATGATCCGAGGGCTGGAGCACCTCTCCTATGAGGCCAGGCTGAGAGAGTTGGGATTGTTCAGCCTGGAGAAGAGAAGGCTGCGAGGAGACCTTATTGCGACCTTCCAGTACTTAAAGGGGGCCTATGGGAAGGATGGGGGCAATCTTTTTAGCAAGGCCTGTTGTGACAGGACAAGGAATAACGGATTTAAACTAAAGAAGAATAGATTTAGACTAGACATAAGAAAGAAATTTTTTACAGCGAGGGTGGTGAAGCACTGGAACAAGTTGCCCAGAGAGGTAGTGGAGGCCCCATCCCTGGCAACATTCAAGGTCAGGTTGGACGGGGCTCTGAGCAACCTGATCTGGTTAAAGCTGTCCCTGCTCACTGCAGAGGGGTTGGGCTGGATGATCTCTAAAGGTCCCTTCCAACCCAAAGCATTCTATGATTCTATGATCTGTAATTGGTCATTCCTGATTTCCAAAAGTATATAGTCGTGATTCAGCAGTGGTAGTCAGCCTATTGCAGTTAATCAAATATAACTCTTTAGATGTTGTATATTGAGGAGAACCTCAGATTCTGTATACTCAGTCCTCAAAAATGGCAAACATCTGATAGCATAATACTAAAATATGTATTTTTAATTGTATATATAATAACTCTGCTGAGAAGAAGCTGCTAGATGTTTTCTGCATTAGAAGTAAATAATTCTCATTCAGAAAGAGAATGAGAAAAGAATGATCCAACCAGCTGGAGGGCAGCTTTGCAGAAAAGGACCTGGGGGTTCTGGTGGACTTGGTATGCCCTTGCGGCAAAGAAGGCTAACAGCATCCTGGGCTGCATTAGAAGGAGTGTTGACAGCAAGTCCAGGGAGGTGATCCTTCCCCTCTCCTCAGCACTGGTGAGGTCATACCTGGAGTGCTGTGTCCAGTTCTGGTCTTCCCAGTACAAGAGAGATGTGGAGCTACTAGAAAGAATCCAGTGAAAGGCCACTAAGATGATGAAGGGACTAGAGTATCCCTCATATGAGGAAAGGCTAAGAGCTGGGACTCTTCAGTCTGGAGAAGAGAAGGCTTAGGGGAGAACCTCATCAATTTTTACAAATATTTGAAGGGAGGTTGGAAAGAAGACAGAGCCAAACTTTCTAGTGCGCCCAGTAACAGGACAAGAGGCAATGCGCACAAAATGAAACACAGGAAGTTCTGCCTGCACATAAGGAAACACTTTTTTACTGTGAGGGTGACCGAGCACAGGCACAGGTTGCCCAGGGATGGTAGAGTCTCCCACCTTGGAGATCTTCAAAAGCTGTCTGGACATGGTCCTGGGCAACCAGCTCTAGGTGACCCTGCTTGAGCAGGGTGGCTGGGAGAGGTGACGTCCAGAGGTCCCTTCCAACCTCAACCATTCTGTGATTCTGTAATGACTAAAAAGGAATGACCCAGTGCTCAAAGATGATACTTCATCTCTGAGGCACCTTTACCTTGCAACAGAGAGAATGTCTTTAAATTTATGACAATGACGCTGGAAAAAAGGCAAGGGATGATATTTTCTTGGAGAAGCAATCACTAGGGTTCTCATATACTACATAGCTTATGTGATGACTGATTGTTGAAGGAATGTACTAAAGACAATAGGCACAAGGATATCTATGATGAGGAACAGAAGGCCAAGAGATCTCTAAAACAACGAACATATATCCTTGAGTATCAAAACTCCCGTCTACTCTTCTTTTACTAGTCAGCAAGATCCACTAATTAGTGTCCCCTAAGTGAACCAGCTAATTATAATATGAAAACCACACCTCTGTTGGAAGAGCTACCCACCTTCAATGGGAGACCCCTACCCACTGAGCATGTGTAGTGATTTTAAAGGGAGCCCTGTCTTTAAATCGAAGCGAAAGTAGAAATAAACGATGACTAACAACTAGGTATTAACAGTAGGCATAGTGACTTCGTTAATTGTATAAATATGTGAAGCAAAGATAACGGGGTGTGCTAGCTTTGTGGAATTGCCACCTAGCGCCCATCTCTGCACAGAAATGGAATAAAGCAAATATCTCGACTCAGTGTATGAATTGGTTCTTGCATACCGGGTAAAGAACCCATCTTTGTGACAACATATGCAGGTAGCATTTAGCAGCAGTCATTGGAATGCAATTTTGGTTTTGCTTCTCATCGCGTTGCTTCATGTTAACCTCTACAAAATGAGGACGATTGTCGTGGTTTAGCCCCAGCCAGCAATTAAGCACCACGCAGCCGCTCGCTCACTCCCCCTATGCTCAAGAGAGAGGATATAGAGGATACAAACCATGGAGCACCCTGTGGTTTTACCTGCGTGATCACGGAGAGGACATGAGGAAGTGGGATGGAAAATCTACCTCGACCCTAGAGGTACAGGTGCATGAGTTGCAAGGAAAAACTATTACAAAAGGCGGTTCTCCCAGGAAAATTGCAGCTCCAGTTTCCAGTGAGCAGTTCCCCAGACAGAGTAGAAGGGCTAATTTCACTTCCGATCTTAATCAAGGGACTTTTGATTCACATTTACAGGAAGTGAACAATGAATACTGTGACCAGTGTTAGAGGGGCCCTGCCTCCAGCCAGGTGGAGGAAAGGGACAACCGGGTTTACTGGACTGTGTGGATTCGATGGCCTGGCACATCAGACCCACAGGAGTAGAAGGCCCTAGTGGACACTGGTGCACAGTGTACCCTAATGCCATCAAGCTATAGAGGGACAGAACCCATCTGTATTTCTGGAGTGACAGGGGGATCCCAACAGCTCACTGTACTGGAGGCCGAAGTGAGCCGAACTGGGAATGAGTGGCAGAAGCACCCCATTATGAGTGGCCCAGAGGCTCCGTGCATCCTTGGCATAGATTACATTAGGAGAGGGTATTTCAAGGACCCAAAAGAGTATCAGTGGGCTTTTGGTATAGCTGCCTTGGAGACGGAGGAAATGAAACAGCTGTCCACCTTGCCCGGTCTCTCAGAGGACCCTTCGATTGTAGGGTTGCTGAGGGTCGAAGAACAACAGGTGCCAATCGCTACCACAACAGTGCACCGGCGGCAATATCGCACCAACCGAGACTCCCTGCTTCCCATCCATAACCTGATTTGTCGCCTGGAGAGCCAGGGAGTGATCAACAAGACTCGCTCACCTTTTAACAGTCCCATATGGCCAGTTAAAGATTCTCAAACAGAGAAACATAACCAGAACTTTGTCTCAGGTTCCCTAGAAAGAATAGCATCAAATAAATAAATAAATAAGATGTTCCACTGATCTATGCATCATTATCCAAAGTTTCTGTAGAAACAGCCACCCTTCTCCAGATCATTGATGGAAGCATAAAGCATAGGGATTTGCAGATAGCCACACTGTATAGATTAGTTAAAACTGAAAGGATCTGAAGAATTTGAGACAAAGTTAATCAACCATGCAACATACCAGCATATACCTATCAAAGCAGACAACACAAGATAATGTGAGCTGAAAAGATCTCACAAAACTTGTGATTCTACATTAATCATTGCGAGCCCGAGCAAAGAGCCATGAAAAAATTCTAAGGCAGGTCAACAGAAACTATCTGCTCAGTAAACAGTAATGCAGAAGATAGAGCAACAAACATTAAATTTTAAAAGGCTATTCAGGACAATGCTTATATTACAGCTGTATACTTTTCTTCATTAAAGAGTTCACTTCAGGTCAAACCCAATTATCTCTGAAAAAAAAATATATGGGGAGAGGAGGGTCTAGATTACTGAGCTTGAAAAAAAACTATTCAAAGATAAATCAGGAGACATACTATAGACGTATGTTATAGGTAGCATTCAGGGTATCCCTGAAGCAAAATGGATTTAAATTCTACCTCAGTTTTCCCTGAATTCTCAAACAGGGAAAAAATGCACCTTCTATCGTAACATCAAATTAAGTGGGTTTTTTAATATTAAATTAATTTTATTTCATCCTATAATTTTACCAATTTTGTAGTGACAATACAGGGCTGCTAAGTAGAACACACCAGCAAAACCAAAAGGCTAAGGCTAACTGGAATTTTTCCACAGCACACAGCCAAGAGGGAATCAATTCCTATGGGCTAAGTACATTACCTGGGGGATGTTACTAAAACTATAACCAACAAAGCAGCTAACATAAGCATTTTTATGGATTTTATGTACCCCATTCACTTGTTTTTAAATAGACAGTTTCTTCCTGTCTTAGATATTCTCCCCAAAGGCGGAGCACAAGGCAATGCAAAGGATGTAGGGGATCTGTGCAGGAAGAGTCTGACATGTTTTATTCTTGTCCTATCCCTCCTGCAGTTTGGGAGCAGAATGTAACAGGACAGGGGAGTGAAGGAAGATAGGTAGATAACATTTAATCCCTGACTACAGTAAATGAATCACAGAACCCCCCACGGGGGGGGGAAGTGAGTTCCTTTATAGAAGAAAAAGCAACTTCTCACCTAAGTATCTACGGAAGCGTTTAACAAACTCAATCCCTTCTATTTTTTTCCAGAATTTTACATGTCCATTGTGACTGGCTGATAAAATCTGTCCTACAATTACAAAAGAAAACGAAAAAGAAAGAAAATAAAAAAAGAAATACACATTACGCACTTCCACACCACTTTCCTAATGAATAAAGATTTTTTTTTGTATATATATAAAAGAGAAGAAAGCTATCTCCTCAATCTGTGCAGTTCTGCTGAATCGTATTTTGTTCAGATGCAGTCAGTTTCTCTTATTACTGTAAATACTGCACATTGCAATAAGGATTTTAAGAACCCCTTTTATTCTATTTAAAGAATTTTTCTATTGCTTCTCAGTACGCCCTTTCCTCTGCACTTAGTTTTCAAAAAATCTTAAAATTCCACCTCTGGACATAATAACTTTCCATTATTAAACTTCTACAATGAAAACTTCCTAGCATATACAGAAATACATCTCTGACAATGAGATACAGTGGGGGAAAAAAAAAAAAGACACTTAGTACATGCTACATGTGTAATGACATCTCTGTGCATGTAACTGCATTCATACATCAAAGCACATGGTAGATTTTCAAGATAAACATGTTCAAATTCAAGGACTAAACAGAATAAGAAGAAAAATGAGGATTTTTTTTTTCATAAAGGTGCATCTAGTTTCTGTTCTCCCTTAATTACCCTTGAATAGCTTACTCCCATTTCAGTCAAAAATATGCTACGATTTTGTGCAAACATAATAAAAGAGGTTTCCACTGTGGCTTTGTGCTCAGACTTCTAGATTCTTGATATACTAAAGCCACTCAAACTCCGCTTTCGCCCACACAGATACTGCCTTTTAAAGTGACTATTACCTTGGCTTTCTGAATGTATACAAAGAATTTCAGCACAACAAATTTTAAGGTACTGCCAGAAAACAGAAGATCAACTACATCTCGTTTTCTTCCAAAAACAAATGTACCCCTGTTGTTGTTAAGAGATTCAAGGTTGTCCTGGTACCACTCAGGTATCATAGCTTAAATTCTAAGCACTAGCATCTACCTATTTCACTGTTTAACTAGTCCATCTAAAATACTCTGTTTTTCTGGTTTTGTCTCTAATTTTTACATCCTAACTGTTAATACCTGTGCAATAGCATTTGTTACTGAACTGTCAGGCTTGCATCTGTTGAACAGTGTTATACTAACATTTACATTACGACCATACCCACAGAGCTTTGAGTTGCTGGACACATCCATATGTGGACACATCAATACTATATGTCAAAATACAGCCTAGAGGCTTCTCCTACTCCTCCAGCTTAGGGTAGTGATCCAGAAGACAGTTAATTCCACAGCTATAAGCAGCACGGCTTCAGCAATACAGACGCTGCAAAGCAGTACCTCTTAGCCTAAGGGTGTCTTCCCGATGAAGTAGAAATATGGTGTCCCTGACGTATAATTCTGCGCAGTACTCAACTGCACCCAAGGAATCCCCCCACAGCTCCGCAGAAAGCTCAGTCATTTTACGTACGAGGCACCGCTTCAGGCAACGGGTTTCCACCCAAACGCGAACACGCCCACCCATACCCCCCCCGCCCCGGGGAGCGGGGGTACCGCCCAAAGACGCTCCAGCTGCCAGGCGCCCCTAACCCCGGGACCGCTCCTGGTGGGGCCTGTGGCCCCGACACGAACCCAGCACTCAGGACTCGGCCCGAGGCAGCGCCGCGGATGCCTCACGGGCCTCCATCCCACGCCCCAGAGAAGAGGCAGGCGGGCGAAGGCTCTAGTCTTCTCATTATCTCTCCTCTTTTTCGCCTGCGTGGCCTCCCCCGGGAGCGGCCCGACTCAGTGCTCGCGCTGCTGCTGCTCATCCGCCGCCTCCTCACCACCGCCCGCCGTCTTGGGCTGCTTTCGCTTACGTTCCGAGTCGGACGATGCCATGTTGCCCAACGTCACTTTCCCCGCCTCACCCCCGTGTCACAGCTAGTGAGCGCGGGCGGGGACGTGGGCCGGGCAGAACTGAGCGGAGCTGCCATGGTAATGGGCGGGAAGGGGACGGTAGCGACCGCGGGCCTCTGCCCCTCGGGCCGGCGGCGACGCTCAGGGCACCCGGGCGGCCCGAGGGGAGCTCCCGGGTTTTGGCGACTGAGCAGAGCAGCTCCTTGCCCATGGAGCCGGGGCAGCCGCGGCGCCTCGTGGGGGGGGGCTCGCGGCCGTTAGGCCTGCGGGGGCGCTGGGGCGGGAGTGCGCTGGCCCCTGCGGCTATATCCGCCTGTTCCTGCATGGGAAAAAAATAGACTCAGCCCTAGCGTACAAGTCATAATCTCCTTTCCCATGTTTTCTTGTCGCTGGCTGTAGTTCCGGGGTTTACGTCAGGGAGAATGGGAGCTTCCTGTCTAACCTTTTTTGTGATGCTATTTGTATCCTGCTTTTATTACTCTCTTTCCTAAGGTGAACTCCCGGTTTTCAGACTTTTTTTTTTCCCTATCGATTTTCCCATGGCTGCCGTTACTTTCCTTTCTCATCTCTGAATTTCTTCCACTAGTTGGTCGTTTTATATTTGTTGACATGAGACGCTTCCCATAAAGCTTACCTATTCCCTTGCCTAGTATAGAGTTCTCCTCAATTTCATGGTCTCTTCTGGTTCTGATGAATATAATGTGTTGTTTGCACACTTCTTGATATTCCTTATCCATGACTGAAAGGTGAGAACTTTACAGAAATTTTGAAACCATGAAAGAAAAACATTTTTCCCCTTAGGGGGAATTTTTTTTTTCATTTCTTTTCAAACTAAGCTTGTTTGCAAGCTGCCCAATTTGTCCCAAGCTTATAATTCTTTAACAGGAGGCCTTGGTTTTTGAAAACCTTTGTAGGAAGGATTTAATATATTTATGAAATTAAAAATAAAGTGAAGACTTTTTAAACTACAACAGATAAATCTGCTATTTGAAAATGACCTACAATGCACACTTGTCCCTGCATGTATTTTTTACCTAATTATGTAGTTCTAGAACGAGGTAAGAAGGAATAACATGTTGAAAGTGGAATGCATTAATATTAACAACACGCAAAAAAAAAAAAATCTTCAGTTTTCAGGTACGGATTACAGATAGAATCCTAATCTTACCATACAGAAATAGGGAAATTGCAAGCTACAAAGAAAAACATCTGAACAAACGTGACACTTTGATGTATATACTTTATAAGATAATTAATGGCACAGTATTAGGGATCACAAGTCAATTTGGCTTGTGATACAGAGGCCTGTAGTATCTCCACATAATATGTATATTTTGAAACTTTGTGTAAAATCAGTCATGGAAATTTTGAAGGTCAAAATTATAATAAACGGGTTTGGGTGTTGGGTTTTTTGGCTATATATTCAGAGATACATTTCATATAATGTTTTCATCTTGATGGATTGTATCATTGGGGATGGGAGAGAGGGATAGGACTTTTTGTTCCATCCCAACCCCTCTTTCCAATTTCTGAAGGTTTCCTTTTCCTTTTTTTTCCTTTTCCTTTTTTTTCCTTTTCCTTTTTTTTCCTTTTCCTTTTTTTTCCTTTTCCCTCTCAGCTCTGCTGTTGAGCCTTTTTGCCATGATGAAAATTATTTGTTCAGGCTTTTTTGTTTGTTTGTCTTCTTGCCAGTTTTTGGTCTGAGGGAAAAAAAAGTACATTGCATCTCAAGACTGATTAGTTTCTTTATTAGCCTTCTGTGGGGGACTTTGCTGGAGGTATTTCAGAAGTCTTAATGAATTATGTGAACTAGTTCTCTTTTATGTTATGGAGACATTCCAAGACTCTTAAGAAAATAATGATTTTTCCTTTGCAGAAACTTTGCTTGTTAGACCTTATCAGATCATGGCAATCCAGACTTTCTAGTGTTCTGTTTTTAATTATTGATGCAACAAATTTGCCAGGAAGGCTTAGCAGAACTATTGCTATTTATTGCTTTCAGTTCTCTAGAATACTTCCAGTGTTCAGTGAGACGTTCTGATTTTTTTTCTTAGCCACTCTACTATGGCATACTTGAACTTCTGAAGGACTAGTTGAATATTTCACTCCTTTAAATGATTTGTTTGTTCAACATATTTTTCTCTGATGCCTCATTTTTGTTCTGAAAATGAACAAAAGATTGACTTAGGAATTTTTGCATCATTAAGAAGGCAGAGATGTGTGTTTCTTCTTTAGATCTTTATCTTTTTTAATGTCTTCTTGTAATCTGTACCTATTTGGTGGGCTTAGTGATCCATTTAAGTATTTTTGAAGGCTTCCTGCATCTTGTACAGTTAGGAAATTTCTGTTGGTTGTTTTACCTAAAAAAAAAAAAAAATTCCCTTTGAGTGCCATTTTGGCCCTTCTGTTTTTTCCTCTCTTTATTGCTGTTGTCATTTATGTATCTCTTTAGATTTAACTAGGATTACATTTCTGAATTTGTATGTGTTTCTATTTGACCCAACAGTTTCTCAAACTTTTTAATTTAACCTGTGATGATTTTCTCTTGGCTGTCCTGGTGCCCTCTTTATTTGGTCGCCTGCCATATCTTTCAGGTTCTTCTGTTATTTGTTTTTCTAGTAACCTCCAGGATACTTGAATTCAGAGTCTTTGATTAACAAATGAAAGGTATCATAAGGAGAAATAGATTTATTAGAAGACAGAGTAGAAGTAACTATGCTTAAGAACTTTGCAGATATATGGAAGAAAAGCATGGCTTTGTAGATGTATACTTATTCTCTCATTGTTTCTTTAACAAAGTTGTCAGAAAATAAAAAAACAAGTGCAGATGATCACAGCAGTTTTGAAAATTTAGGACTTTGTGATTCAATACAAAAAAGTTATCAGTGTCTTCAAATTTTACTGTAGTAATATGGTTAGCTGATTTTACTGATTGATTGGGTACTATCTAGAAATATAGGGAGTTAACTGAAAACTTTGGATTCAAAGGGATTGCTCTGTTACATATTTGAACTAAAGTAGCAGGTATGATCATCAATGACTCAGTTTGTCCTGTATATGCCAAAGAAGAACTCTTGGATGAATGTGAGAGTATTTGGAAGCAGATGGAAGAGGTATGCAAATCACAAGTGTTGGACTAGATTTGTTGCAAACTTTTCTCAGAATTTTTTTGTTCATTTCCCCATCCTTCACTGCATGCTTACCTCACCCTCTCCAAAGAAACCACCACCACCACAAGAACAACAAAAAAAAAAGAGGAAGAAGAAAAGATCTTCAGAAAGGCCAAAGGTAGAAGTGCTGGCAGGGGTGAAGAATGCCTTGCAGTGTCAAACTTTGTTTACAGTGTGCTGATGTTATGATTTAGTTAAATACAATGGGAGTATATGTTAAAACTAGGGAAAATATAAGCGATTTACTTGTGTTCTGGTAGTACCAGCAAACTGAGACTTGAGATCCTTCTCTCTTTAGCCTCATGCAAGATGGGATTCAACTGCTGTTCACAAGTACTTTGGATCTTAAAGGAGAGAGAATGGGAGGTGAAAGAGGCTTAGAAGGATGATGCTGTGTCCTGGTTTCAGCTGGGATACAGTTAATTTTCTTCCTAGTAGCAGGCACAGTGCTGTGTTTTGGATTTAGAATGAGAAGAATGTTGATAACACACTGATGTTTTTAGTTGTTGCTAAGTACTGCTTATGCTAGTCAAGGACTTTTCAGCTTCCCATGCTCTGCTCGGGAACTGTCTGGGTATTGGTCAGCGAGTGGTGAGCAATTGCATTGTGCATCACTTGCTTTGTATATTATTATTATTATTATTATAATATTGTTACTATTATCATTATTATTTTACTTTATTTCAATTATTAAACTGTTCTTATCTCAACGCAGGAGTGTTTCTCACTCCTACTCCTCCGATTCTCTCCCCCATCCCATGGGGGCAGGGGGAGTGAGCGAGCAGCTGCGTGGTGCTTAGTTGCTGGCTGGGGCTAAACCACGACACAATGTTTCTGGGAACAATCATAAGGACAGGTGTTTATAATTACAGTGTACTTCACAATGTTAACAATCAGTTTCTCTTCCGGCAAACTGGGCCAAAAATTATCTTAAAACTTTAGGGAAAATAGGCAGTCAGGGAGTATTTTACATAATAAAATGGCTCTCCATGGGGTCACAGCCTCCTTGGGGCACATCCACCTGCTCTGGCGTGGGGTCCTCCGTGGGCTGCAGGTGGATATCTGCTCCACCGTTAACCTCCATGGGCTGCAGGGGGACAGCCTGCCTCACCATGGTCTTCACCACGGACTGCAGGGGAATCCCTGCTTTGGTGCCTGGAGCCCCTCCTCCCCCTCCTTCTTCACTGACCTTGGTGTCTGCATAGTCGTTCCTCTCACATATTCTCACTCCTCTCTTCTGGCTGCAGTTGCACAGCAGTTTTTTCCCCCTTCTTAAATACGTTATCACAGAGGCGCTACCACTGTTGCTGATTGGCTCGGCCTTGGCCAGCAGCAGGTCCATCTTGGAGCTGGCTGGCATTGGCTCTGTCGGACATGGGGGAAGCCTCTAGCATCTTCTCACAGAAGCCACCCCTGTAGCCCCCCTGCTACCAAAACCTTGCCATGGAAACCCACTGTGGATAATTTAGTATTCTGGCAAAGATGTCTCTATAAGATCATGACACGAAGAATGCCGACTCGCCTCATCACCAATCAAAATTCCCCAGTGTTCTATTAAACAAAATAAAAGCACTTTATAATCTTAATGAAACATGAGCAATTGATTGTTGGGGAAATGATTTATTATAAATAGTAAAGGACTGGTTATTTATCAAGTAAACTGCAACATTAATCTAGTTTAATTTGTACTTTAAGTCTTTCTGCCTGAAATGGTCTCCAGCAACTTATTTAAATGCAACCTAAATTACAATTACAATAGGAATACTACCAAAATTGCATTTGTCTTGGCTAACTATAAACCAAAAGCTCATTTGGAAGCACCCGCAAGCAGCATTTGTTGCCAAATAGAGAAGGCAAGATTATGTTTCATTTGACAGAATAAATTTTGTAAAGTACAAAATTTAAAACTTATGCAGAACAAAGAACCTCTTGTAACCATGGCTGATTATAATTACAAGTAGTTCGGCACTGCTGATGTACCTTGGAATGCACATTGTTTAACCTGGAAACAATCTGAACTAAATCATAGTGTTAGTATTACCTCAGAATATAAGTAAAAGTATTGTGATCAGAGAGTTGCTATGCTAAAACAGTTTGAAGCAAAATAAACAAACAAGTAAATAAAAGAAAAATCCAACAAGAAAAAAACAGTAGACCAAACCCAGTAGACCAAACTAAAACACTGAACCCCACCCCCCCCTTTTCTCTCAGAAAGTACATGGATTGGCTATCTTTTATGAATAAATAACTCATAAAGGATGTATTGGAGACTTAAAGTAAACAGGTGCAAGGTAGCAATACCTTCCCAGACTAAGTTTTATATGCTGTTTATTTGACAATTCCTTTTTTTTGTTTGTCGTGGTTTAGCCCCAGCCAGCAACTAAGCACCACGCAGCCGCTCGCTCACTCCCCCTACCCCCATGGGATGGGGGAGAGAATCAGAGGAGTAAGAGTGAGAAACACTCCTGGGTTGAGATAAGAACAGTTTAATAATTGAAATAAAGTAAAATAGTAATGATAATAGTAACAATATAATGATAATAATAATGATAATAATAATGATAATAATAATAATAATAATAATAATAATAATAATAATATCCAAAGCAAGTGATGCACAATGCAATTGCTCACCACCCGCCAACCGATACCCAGACAGTTCCCGAGCAGCAATCGCTGCTCCCCGGCCAACCCCCCCCAGTTTATATACTGAGCATGACGTCATATGGTATGGAATAGCCCTTTGGTCAGTTTGGATCAACTATTCTGGCTGTGCCCCCTCCCAGTTTCTTGGGCACCTGGCAGAGCATGGGAAGCTGAAAAGTCCTTGACTAGCATAAGCAGTACTGAGCAACAACTAAAACATCAGTGTGTTATCAACATTCTTCTCATCCTAAATCCAAAACACAGCACTATGCCAGCTACTAGGAAGAAAATTAACTCTATCCCAGCTGAAACCAGGACAGTATCCACCCCTTATTCTATACCATCTACGTCATGCACAGGCCCTCCCCTTTCCAATGTGTTCCAATTAATCACCACCGCTTTCCCTATCTTGATATACACACAGATATCATTCCCTTCGTCTATGGCCCATCCCTCTAAAATGTCCATTGAGTTCATTTAGCCCATGACTTTGGGTTCCATCTGTCATCACAGTCTTTCAGAGCAGGAGAGGTGGTGTGCAGTGTTGGATTGCTGCATGCTGAAACCACTTCTCATTCCAACATGGTTTCATCAAAGTTCATTTTCATTAAGCTGGCCAATTCTTACTGCAATACCATTGATGTGGCATATAGGAACCGTAAAACAAATGCCATACAGTATTATATAGCAATTAACATGATACAATTCAATTCATTCACTATTTCCACCCAAAATCAAATTCCCTTGAGGTACACATTGGGCTTCCCCATCCTTTCGCATCACCCACCAAGTGCACCCAGGTCCTTGAGCAAAAGCAATCCCACGAATGGTTTTTCCTTTGCCAGAGGGGGAAGTAACCCAGACTGTCTTCCCCAGCATAATTTTTATGTGCACTACAGGGACTTTATCTCCTTCTACAGTACGTAAAAGTTTTGATTGGGCAGGGCCAGGTCAATTGGCAGATCCCCTGGTGTTGACTAACCAGGTGGCTTTTGCTAAATGCGTATCCCAATATTTGAATGTCCCACCACCCATTGCTCTCAGGGTAGTCTTTAACAGTCCATTGTATCGCTTGATTTTCCCGGAGGCTGGTGCATGATAGGGGATGTGATATATCCACTCAATGCCATGCTCTTTGGCCCAGGTGTCTATGAGGGTGTTATGAAATGAGTCCCATTGTCCGACTCCATTCTTTCTGGGGTGCATGTCGCCCCGGGACTTGCTTTTCAAGGCCCAGGATGGTGTTCCGGGCGGTGGCATGGGGCACGGGATATGTTTCCAGCCATCCGGTGGTTGCTTCCACCATGGTGAGCACATAGCGCTTGCCTTGGCGGGTTTGTGGGAGTGTGATATAACCAACCTGCCAGGCCTCCCCCTATTTATATTTCAGGCATCGCCTTCCATACCAGAGGGGCTTGAACCGCGTGGCTTGCTTGATTGCAGCGCATGTTTCACATTCATGAATAACCTGTGCAATACTGTCCATAGTTAAGTCCACCCTTCGATCACGAGCCCATCTATATGTTGCATCTCTTCCTTGATGGCCTGAGGTGTCATGGACCCACCAAGCTATAAATAATTCACCCTTATGTTGCCAGTCCAGATCCACCTGAGCCACTCCAATCTTAGTGGCCTGATCCACCTGCTGGTTGTTTTGATGTTCTTCAGTGGCCTGACTCTTGGGTACATGAGCATCTACGTGACGAACTTTTACAACCACGTTCTCTACCCGGGCAGCAATATCTTGCCACAATGCGGCAGCCCAGATTGGTTTGCCTCTGCGCTGCCAGTTGCTCTGCTTCCCTTGCTGCAACCACCCCCACAGGGCATTTGCCACCATCCATGAGTCAGTACAGAGATAAAGGACTGGCCACTTTTCTCGTTCAGCAATATCTAAAGCCATCTGGATGGCTTTCACCTCTGCAAACTGACTCGACTCCCCTTCTCCTTCAGCAGTTTCTGCAACTTCTCGTGTAGGACTCCATACAGCAGCTTTCCACCTCCGATGCTTTCCCACAAGACGACAGGACCCATCAGTGAACAGGGCATATTGCTTTTCATTTTCTGGCAATTTATTATACAGTGGGGCCTCTTCAGCACGTGTCACCTCCTCCTCTGGTGATATTCCAAAATTTTTGCCTTCTGGCCAATCCATGATCACTTCCAAGATTCCTGGGCGACTGGGGTTTCCTATTCGAGCCCCTTGTGTGATCAGTGCAACCCACTTACTCCATGTAGCATCATTTGCATGATGTGTAGAGGGGACCCTCCCTTTGAACATCCAGCCCAACACCGGCAGTCGGGGTGCCAGCAGGAGCTGTGCTTCAGTACCTGAAGCAGCTCGAACCCCTTCATATGCTGCCAGTATCTCTTTCTCAGTTGGAGTATAGCGGGCTTTGGATCCTCTGTATCCCCGACTCCAAAACCCTAGGGGTCGACCTCGAGTCTCCCCTGGTGCTTTCTGCCAGAGGCTCCAGGTAGGGCCATTCTCCCCGGCTGCAGTGTAGAGCACATTTTTAATATCCTGCCCTGCCCAGACTGGCCCAAGGGCTACTGCATGAACTATCTCCCATTTAATTTGTTCAAAGGCTTGTTGTTGCTCAGGGCCCCATTTGAAATCGTTCTTCTTCCGGGTCACTTGATAGAGAGGGCTTACCATCTGGCTGTAATTTGGAATATGCATTCCCCAAAAACCCACAACGCCTAAGAAGGCTTGTGTTTCCTTTTTGCTAGTTGGTGGGGACATGGCTGTTATTTTGTTGATCACATCCATTGGGATCTGACGACGTCCATCTTGCCATTTTATTCCTAAAAATTGGATCTCCTCTGCAGGTCCCTTGACCTTACTTTGTTTTATGGCAAAACCAGCCTTCAGAAGGATTTGGACTATTTTCTTTCCCTTCTCAAAAACTTCTTCTGCTGTATTGCCCCACACAGTGATGGCATCAATGTACTGCAGATGTTCTGGAGCTTCACCCTGTTCCAGTGCTGTCTGGATCAGTCCATGGCAAATGGTGGGGCTGTGCTTCCACCCCTGGGGCAGTCGGTTCCAGGTGTACTGAACACCCCTCCAGGAAAAAGCAAACTGGGGCCTGCACTCTGCTGCCAAAGGGATGGAGAAAAATGCATTAGCAATGTCAATTGTGGCATACCACTTGGCTGCCTTTGACTCCAGTTCGTATTGAAGTTCTAGCATGTCTGGCACGGCAGCACTCAGTGGCGGTGTAACTTCGTTCAGGCCACGATAGTCCACTGTTAGTCTCCACTCCCCATTAGACTTTCGCACTGGCCATATGGGACTGTTAAAGGGTGAGCGAGTCTTGCTGATCACTGCCTGGCTCTCCAGGCGACGATTCAGGTTATGGATGGGAAGCAGGGAGTCTCGGTTGGTGCGATATTGCCGCCGGTGCACTGTTGTGGTAGCAATCGGCACCAGTTGTTCTTTGACCCTCAGCAACCCCACAACAGAAGGGTCCTCTGAGAGACCGGGCAAGGTGGACAGCTGTTTAGTTTCCTCCGTCTCCAAGGCAGCTATACCAAAAGCCCACCGGTACCCTTTTGGGTCCTTGAAATCCCCTCTCCTGAGGTAGCCTATGCCAAGGATGCACGGAGCCTCTGGGCCAGTCACAATGGGGTGCTTCTGCCACTCATTCCCAGTTCGGCTCACTTCAGCTTCCAGTACAGTGAGCTGTTGGGATCCCCCTGTCACTCCAGAAATACAGATGGGTTCTGCCCCTCTATAGCTTGATGGCATTGGGGTACACTGTGCACCGGTGTCCACTAGAGCCTTCTACTCCTGTTGGTCTGATGGGCCAGGCCATCGAATCCACACAGTCCAGTAAACCCGATTGTCCCTTTCCTCCACCTGGCTGGAGGCAGGGCCCCTCTAACACTGGTCACAGTAGTCGCTGTTCACTTCCTGTAAATGTGAATCAAAAGCCCCTTGATTAAGATCGGAAGTGAAATTAGCCCTCTTACTCTGTCTGTGGAACTGCCCACTGGAAACTGGAGCTGCAATTTTCCTGGGAGAACAGCCTTTTTGTAATAATTTTTCCTTGCAACTCATGCACCTTGCCTCTAGGGTTGAGGTGGATTTTTCATCCCACTTCCTCATGTCCTCTCCGTGATCACACAGGTAAAACCACAGGGTGCCCTGTGGTGTGTATCCTCTCCATCCTCTCTCTTGAGCATAAGGATGTTGACTCCTAATGGCTCAGATACTGGTCGGTACAGGTGGGGAGTAGGACAGATCCTCTCTGAGTTGCTGGAACTCTCGGGACAGTTTTTCCACAGCCGAGACACAGGCCCGTAGGGCGGAAGAGATACTTTCTTCGTATTCCCGGAGTCGTCTAGCCACTTCATCCACCGTTGGTGCCTCGTCATCTTTCCAGGCCAGTATTGCCCATGAGTTGGCATATGATGCTGGTGTGTTCTGTACCACCTTCTGCCACATGGGTCGTGTGCACCTGACTTCATCTAGACCTTTGGGTAACTGCTCATCGTTCAGGTCACTATAAATCACCTCCAGCACGCCTAATTCCCTCAGGTACTGGATACCCTTCTCTACGGTGGTCCATTTGCTTGCGTGGTATATAACATCCTCCTTGAAGGGATACCTTTCCTTCACGCTTGACAGAAGTCGCCTCCAGAGGCTGAACATTTTTGACCCTTTTCCAATTGCTTTGTCAGTGCCCCCTTCCCTGGAAAGGGATCCCAGCTGCTTGGCTTCCTTACCCTCTAAATCCAGGCTACTGGCCCCATTATCCCAGCATCGGAGCAGCCAGGTGATGATGTGCTCACCTGGATGACGACTGAAATCTTTTTGCATATCTCGCAGCTCATCCAAGGAATAATGGATTTAAACTAAAGAAGAATAGATTTAGACTGGATATAAGAAAGAAATTTTTTACAATGAGGGTGGTGAAGCACTGGAGCAGGTTGCCCAGAGAGGTAGTGGAGGCCCCATCCCTGGAAACATTCAAGGTCAGGTTGGATGCGGCTCTGAGCAACCTGATCTGGTTAAAGCTGTCCCTGCTCACTGCAGGGGTGTTGGGCTAGATGACCTCTAAAGGTCCCTTCCAACCCAAAGCATTCTATGATTCTATAAACTTCAATAATAATTTTAAAAGTCTTGGTTTTGCACAGAAGTACATGTTTTGCATATAGAAATACCAAATGCAGCCTTTGAGTCATGATGTGCGTCTTTGAAGTCACTGACAGAATCATAGAATGGTTTGGGTTGGAAGGGATCTTAAAGATCATCTACTTCCAACCCCCCTGCCATCGTCAGGGATGCCTTCCACTAGATCAGGTTGCTCAGAGCTCCATCCCACCTGCCCTTGAACGCTTCCAGGGAGGGGGCATCCACAGCTTCTCTGGGCAACCTGTTCCAGTGTCTCACTACCCTTATAGTGAAGAATTTCTTCCTTATATCTAATCTAAATCTACCCTCTTTCAGTTTAAAGCCATTACCCCTTGTGCTATCGCTACATGCCCTTGTAAAAAGTCCCTCTCCAGCTTTCTTGTAGGCCCCCTTCAGGTATTGGAAAGCTGCTATAAGGTCTCCCCGGAGCTTTCTCTTCTCCAGGCTGAACAACCCCAACTCTCTCAGCCTGTCCTCATAGGAGAGGTGCTCCATCCCTCGGATCATTTTTGTGGCCTCCTCTGGACTTGCCTCAACAGGTCCATTTCTTTCCTGTGCTGAGGACTCCAGAGCTGGGTGCAGTACTCCAGGTGGGGTCTCACGAGAGTGCAGTAGAGGGTCCGAATCGCCTCCCTTGAACTGCTGGTCACACTTCTTTTATAGAATCATAGAATCATTTAGGTTGGAAAAGACCTTTAAGATCATCCAGTCCAACCGTTAACCTAACATTACGAAGTCCACCACTAAAACAATTAAGGGTAAAGTAGCAATTTCATGTTTCCTGGCTTGGTGCCTGGATTATTTTTAATGAAAGTAAAAACTAGGAATCATTTAGATTGGAAAGGACCTCTAAGATCATCAGTCCAATCATCAACCCAACACCACCATGTCCACTAAACCATGTCCCAGAGTGCCACGTCTACCCATTTTTTGAACGCTTCCAGGGATGGTGACTCCACCACCTCTCTGGGCAACCTGTTCCAATGCTTGACTACCCTTTCCGTGAAGAAAGTTTTCCTAATATCCAATCTAAACCTCCCCTGGCGCAGCTTGAGCCCATTTCCTCTCGTCCTATCGCTACCTACTTGGGAGAAGAGACCAACACTCACCTCGCTACAACCTCCTTTCAGGTAGTTGTAGAGAGCAATAAGGTCACCCCTCAGCCTCCTCCAGACTAAACCACCCCAGTTCCCTCAGCCGCTCCTCATAAGGCCTGTGCTCCAGACCCTTCACCAGCTTTGTTGCCCTTCTCTGGACACACTCCAGCACCTCAATATCTTTCTTGTAGTGAGGGGCCCAAAACTGGACATAGTATTCCAGGTGCGGCCTCACCAGTGCCGAGTACAGGGGCACAATCACCTCCCTGCTCCTGCTGGCCACACTATTCCTGACACAAGCCAGGATGCTGTTGGCCACCTTGGCCACCTGGGCACACTGCTGGCTCATGTTCAGCCGGCTGTCTACCAACACCCCCAGGTCCTTTTCGACCAGGCAGCTTTCCAGCCACTCTTCCCCAAACCTGTAGCATTGCATGGGGTTGTTGTGACCCAAGTGCAGGACCCGGCACTTGGCCTTGTTGAACCTCATACAGTTGGCCTCGGCCCATCGGTCCAGCCTGTCCAGGTCCCTCTGCAGGGCCATCCTACCCTCCAGCAGATTGACACTCCCACCCAGTTTGGTGTCATCTGCAAACTTACTGAGGGTGCACTCGATCCCCTTATCCAGATCATTTATAAAGATATTAAACAAAATTGGCCCCAATACTGAGATACTTTTTCATCTCAGATAAAAAAAGACACATTTTTTTCAGGATAAGAAATATGAAAAGTCATTTGTTGAGGAATATTCTTTATGCAAATCTATCTCGTGCAAGGGAGAAAAAAGGTGCCTTTCAGGTTAAATAAATAAATGCTGAGCATCCTGCCTAAAAGTGACTTTATAAGCATTAATTAATTAGAGGTGCTATTATATTGGTGACACTTAAAATATGTAAGTAATATAACTTTATAAAACAGTATACACAATGTATACTATAGACCTAGCAAATTAAGTTTGCTAATTCTGTGAGAGTACAAACCTCTTTACACTAATATCCTTAGGGTTTTATTTGTTGTATATCGCTTTTAGTAATTACTGAAGTCATAACCTAGTTTCAACTTTGAAACATGAATATTGAACCCACTAAGTTACAAAGTAATATTTTTGGGCAGAGAAATACAACAGATGAGGCTATGAAGTATCTTCATGATTACTCCAAGGAAACTTTTGCAGCTTCTTAGTGTAGGTTCTATTTCCGCAGCCTAGTATGAAGATAAAGGCACAAAGATATGCATTATTGAGCCCTAGCTCCATCATGGTTTGCAAGATTTCCATGGAGCAGGAAGTATGTCCCCCTTTCCGAAGGTGAGAATATTAAGAACTGTGATGGAAAAAGGAGCCAGAATTTGCTTTTCACAAATTCTTCTTTATTGCCTGTATTCCTCTTCTGTTCCAGAATTGGAGTTTGTGTAAGGTGCTGCACATCTGTTAGTCTTGGGACTTAAGTCAACGCATTCAACAGCAGTGTTGAGTAAGCAGCTATCAGCCACCAATTCTGTGTTATCTCCTTTATTTTGTTCAATGTGAAGTGGATGGGGAAAACTGATAAAATTGAAAAATAAAAGAAGCAGGTTCATCATGCAACAGCACAAGCAGTTTTGTTGGCATTGCTGCCTAAGGAATCTGTATCAATTTATAGGCAAATGGCTTGATTTGTTTGCTGCAAATGAAAACAAGTAATTTTCTAATGGATTGCTGTACAAATGATATTTTATCAAGGACTTTTTTTCTAACTTTTTATGATTCTATTTCTTAAACTTGGCTAATTTTTTAAATTAAAGGCAGGGTAAGAGTAAACAAATATTTATTGGCAAATCATGAAAACAATATTAAGGCACTATGAACTGAAGTCTTGAGCTGTGTCAGCTTTGTAGCTCATTGTAAACATTTTCTAAAGTTCAAGAAAAACATTATTTTTCCTAACAGATCATATTCACAGAATATTTTGCACTGTACTGCATTTATAAATATGATGTACTTGGTTTTATTTAAATGTAAACCCTGGTAGATATATTATAATCACTTAAGATTATTCTTCTTAACTAATAATTAATTAAAAAATGTTACATTTAAAGTTTATTATATTGAACTGGTGGATGAATGATTTAAAACCTACCTTGTATTTGTGTCATGACTGAATGTAAGTAAAAGACTTCATCTGTTGTGTGCTATGCAGTCAAATAATTGTGTGATTATTTTTCTTGGTCAATTAAGACTTTTTCCTGACTATTTAGTTTTGATTTTCTGTTAATATGGCTGGGGGATGGTTATCCTTGCAGTATTCTTCTGAAGAGCCAGCTGTACAACTGATAACACTGCATGAAATTTTAGAGGTAAGATGTCTTTGTTATGTAGAGATTTGGGGGATTTTCTAATACTCAGATTTGATCACAATATATTAATAAGATAAATGACAGAATATGACATACAGTTAAGGTAGTTAAATGAAAAGTAGAATGTTTAAGAATGTTGTCAGATTTCTATTTTAATTCCCATCAAATTAAAACCCCAAATTTTTACAAGATATGTGGTAATAATTTAGATAACTAAATCTTTAGTTTGAGCTGGAGAATGATTATTGCATTTCTTAATTTTATAATTATTTTAAAGAAGTTTTATGAGCCTTAGTGGCTCATATTAGGGGAAATAAATGCTATGCTTAACACAAAAATTAAGTGTTCCATTTCATGCTGTATTTTGTACTGTTTCAATAAAGTATTTCTGAAATGTAATACAAAAACAGTTATTGAAGGACTAGTTAATGTGTCATCTCTCATAATAACTGGATTATCCTCTCATATGAAGGAATTAATTAATCTGATATGTGCATTTCTAATCAATTTTATAAGTATGCCAGCATTGCTCAGTGTGTATTTTTTTTATGATTTTGAATTGCAAAGCATAATTTTGAAAAAGCATTAAAAAATCTTTTCACTAACATTGTTCCTTCACTTTGAAGTGAAATTTCCTATTCCTCCTCCATCCTCACTCTTCAGACAGTTGTAGGCATCTATGTGTAAGACTTCCTGGGGGGGGGAGTTTTTTTCCCTGAGGGAAAACTTGAGGAATAACAACTTCCTGGTATTAAGATGCTGTGATCTGGTCACTGTGACATTGTTGTACTTTAAAGCCCAGATGCTGAATCTGTACTTATATCATCAAAATCACTTTTACATGCTTCAAGTATCTCAGCATGCCTATTAATGCCAAATTAGGCAGAGCTTGAAAACAGATCAGAATTTAAAATAGCCACATTTCCTATGGAAATAAAATTTTAAAGCTCTTTTAAGGCTTTATAATTGCCCTTCATATTTTTTTTAGTCTCCTCAAAATGTGAACACATCCAAGTAATGTCTGATTTCCATTTGGAAACACATACTAGTTCCAGAAATTCAGACTTATTTTTAATTTTAACTATCTTGGTGTAAACTGTGAATGTCCCTTATCTTTATTTTATGGTTTGGGGTTTTTTTGTTGTTGTTGTTGAGCAAATTGGTTCTAGCCTCAAGTGCCTGTTAAATTTCAAAGCTGTTTTCTTAGGTACGGATAATAGTTTCTTAGAGACAAATGCAAAGTCATCTTTGTATTATAATTACAGATTTAGGATTTGCTGTTGTACAGATGTAATTCATTCCCGGAATTACAACCAATGCATATGTTCCTAACCATGTCTCCTCAATCCCCATGTGTTTACTTTTTAAATAATGAAAGTGTACATTTTCAATAAATTGAATTTGATAAGATAGATGTATATATTTATATTATTTAGGTATATCAGTACCTACTTCATTAAATTAGCATAAGATACCACAGCAAGCAGTAAACTCTTTTCTCATGCAAACCTCAGAATTTTTATTATACTACTTTTTATTCTAGTAATGAGCTGTATTTCTTTTTTAAAAATGTAGTCATTCTTTTCCTTTTAAACAGTTTGAGGATTATTCCTATCTGATTGAGAATTTAGTGAACTAGTTTAAGATTTGAATGATTGTTTACAATACAAATGTATATAAAGTTATAGCCATAAAGGCTATTTTGGAATATCAGATGTCAGAAAAGTAACAGTTCATCTAAATTAATGTATTTGGAGGAAATATTCAGAATTGGGGCAGATAAGTATAACAGACATAACATTCCAAGGAACTATTCCAGTTTCTGAAAAAAGGAAAAGCAGTATTTTTTTTAAAATAGCAATAGGTGAAAAAAAAGTAAAGTCTGGTAATGAGGATTTTGATGAGATTTTCTTTAGCAGTAAAGAGGCAAGCAGAATATTTTGTACTTACTGAAATTGGGAAAGCTGGAACATTTAGAAGCTCTGAGTAGAAAGATTAAGTATCTGGGATTAATAGAGAGAGCACCATAAAATGGGTAATATTAAATAATCTGTAGGTATGTCTACAGTATTCCCTGCGAGCAATATTATGAGGGCATAAACATGGTCTCCAAGAAGAGAAAAAGAATGTCAAAACCGATCTTTGTTTTTAATTCCACTAACTAATATTATATTTAGATAAGGAAGGAAGGAAGGAGAAGTAAGGAAGTATCAAGAGGAGGTGAATTGTTGTAAGGTGCTTGTCATGCCCAAACAAGAAGTGATATTAAGAATTTGGATAATCCATTTGAGATGAGCAAAAAGATTTGATGTGCAAAAGTAGTGAAGTTGTAAACTATGACTGCTGTTGTGGTTTAACCCAATAGGCAGCTAAACTCCACACAGCTGTTCGCTCACTCCCCCCCTCCCCAGTGGGATAGGGGAGGGAATCGAGGGGAAAAAAAAAACCCAAAAAACCACCAAAAGGAGAAGAGAAAAAAAAACCCAAAAAAAAAGGTAAAGTTTGTGGGTTGAGATAAAGGCAGTTTAATAAGACAGAAAAGGAAGGGAAAATAATAATAATAATGATAGTGATGATGATAAAAGAATATACAAAATAATTGATGCACAATGCAGTTGCTCACCATGCACTGACCAATGCCCAGACAGTCCCGAAGCAGTGGTTCTCTCCCCCCCCATTTTATATACTGAGCATGACGTCATATGGTATGGAATACCCAGTTTCTTGTGCACCTGGCAGAGCATGGGAAGCTGAAAAGTCCTTGACTAGCATAAGCATTACTGAGCAACAACTAAAACATCAGTGTGTTATCAACATTCTTCACCTACTAAATCCAAAACACAGCACTATGCCTGCTACTAGGAAGAAAATTAACTCTATCCCAGCTGAAACCAGGACAACTGCAATGTTTAACTTGTCATAGGTGCAAACTAAAAATAATTCTTTCCAATCTAAGATGACAGATTTTTTTTTTTAGCTTATTAGTGAGATGAAATTTAGAAAAATTGTAAGATGGACATTCTTCTCTGCTAAAATCTGAAAGAGTGAGGGAGAAAGACTATGATTTGTTGGCAGTAAGTCACTATGGTTTTGAGACAAGTGATTTCCAAAAAAATCTAGCTTTCCCTCTTTATGTAATGCTTTTAATCCAAAATTGACAGATACTGATTTAAAGATTAATTATATAAGGATTTTTCTGCCTTCATGTTCAGATTTTCTTTAGACATTAGCTAAAATACACTAAAAATTTTTGACAGATGGTGAAAAACTTAGTCTGGCTAAAAGGAGAATTCTGGTTCTAATTTTTACATCAAAAAAGATATAATGAAGTTAATTGGAAGTTCTTCATATTACTCCTACCTTGAACAGGTCTTGTATTTCTCCTGTAGCCTTGCATTTCTTACATAGGCAATATAACTGTCTCTTATTACAATAATTTGTACAAATTTGGCTAAAGAAGATCAAAATCTAGCTGTTTTGTTCACTTTCTAAATCTCATCCTTTTGGTCTTCCAGATGCTTATAAACAAATTAATGAGCACACCACATGAACCCTATTTAACAATCAATGACTCATTTTGGCCACCTTATATTGAGCTGCTGCTGCAATATGGAATTGCCCTGAGACATCCAGAAGATCCAAACAGAATATGTCTAGAAGCCTTTCATCAATAGCATGACCTACATGTTTACTCTAAAACAAAACAAAGCACCAGTACTCTTACTTGGGGGGAAGACATACTAATGTTTTACGATAAGCTTTTTTCATATCGGCAAACTCTTCTTGTTGGATAGATTTTACTTTTTTTTTTTTAATAAGGTGTACAATTGGTCAGAGTGTGAAATATGAAAAAAAGACAAAAATTTCTACTTTAACTGCTCACAGTTACAGTTGTTTTTCAGTTTTATGGCAAGTGATGCCAAGGTTTGCATTCTGGAGGGGTTATTTTTCAGCTGCTTAAATAAGATGCAAATTCAGGTAATAGACAAAATAAAGATGTTTATCAGTTCTTTTTACTTTAAAAATCATATTTTTATATGTGACTTCTCCTTTATGTTCATTTCTTCAATTGCTTTAACTATTATCATTTTCCTTTAGTATTTTGTTGTGTTCTGTAGAGGCAAAATGTGAAATAACTTGGCTCCTCCTATATGTGGCCTTGCAGACATTTGGAACAGTGAAGTAGCATCTCAAGAATATGTTGTTTTCCAGAGGCTTTGCAAACAAATATATTGGTTTTAAGATAAACACTTAGGAAAGCTGATGCATCTTTCTGTGCAAAGGGCTGCAGATGTTGAGTGTGCAACTCTACAACTGCATGTTTCCTAAACAGCCCCTTTTTGTGTTATGCTATATTACCTAACAGTATCCGTCTTCACTTTTCAGATCTAGTTTATCAAGGATTATAACAGATCTCTGTTCTGTAGATTTCTACAGTTTCTAAGTTATGTCAATTGACAGTTACCTTCTGAATAAATGCTGGCATTCTGTGTCATCCTAATCTACTTTTCTGTAGCCCTCATTATTGTAGTCCATTTGTGCACAAATGATAACTTGCCCAATTTTGCACAAATAGTCTCAAATTAACCCTAGAATCGAAGCTGTAAATTCTGCTCTTGCAGATCTGTAGTTACTATAACCTTGGGAAATGAAATCTAGTTAATAAAAGGCATATTTTAGTTTATTGAGGTAGGAACTTTTAATGATTTTTTTTCAGTTCACAGAAAAATAAAGGATTGTATAGATAAAGAAACTAAATGCAATGACTGAAATCAGGCTATTTTTTGCAGTTAGGTCTTGTAGCTACTGAAAATTACTGTGAAAGTCTCTTCTTGAACAGGGCTCAACAGAGTACTTCACATAACAGCTTTAGAAGGTGATATAAGGACGCTTGGGGGAGGAAGGGGGGACCAATCCAGTGCAGGTTCTAGCATAATTGCCTTTTTTAACCCTACTAAACGTTAACCAAAAAATTAATTGTGTCTTGTATTTTTTGAGTCAGTGCTGTTAATTTTACCCACACAATTGGTGATTAGCCATGAGTATAGATCCTGGTGTGCTGTTGTGCATGAACATTGACTTTTATTTGTTTCATACTGCTTGTTTAACTGCCCTCCATTATTCAAAGTCTAGCTCTGACTAATCTATACACATTTACCTTACAGTTTTTTTGCTTAATTATTCAAATAGCTAAGTTTCTTGGCTTTGCTTTCTAGCATTGTCTCATTAGATTTTTTTTTCTTCATTTGATTTTTGAATACTTAGTATTCTGCTATCTTTTCACCTTATTGCTAATATTACAAAGCTCAAATACTTCACCGACCCTGGATGCCTGCTTCTGTGGTGATGTTGGCAAGTTGAATAAAAAAATGTTAAACACTAAGTAGTTTCTCCAGTTTTAAAGAGAGGAGAGAAAAAAAAAAAACACCACCAAAAAACCAACCACCACCACCAGCCCCCCACCCCAAAAAAACCAACCCCACAACTGAGAAGGCGATAGGACAGTCTATAAATGAGTGCTCTAGAGAAGATGAAATATTCATTATTATCCATAACACAAACCAAATCCCATCCAAGTAAATTATCAGAATAGGTTTGAAAGAAAGCATTTCTTCATATAAAGCTTTATATTAAATTATCGAACTTCCTGCCATAAAATGTGCTGTAAACGTTAAGTATAATTTTTTTAAAAATGCCAATTCATGGAATTTAGATTAATGAGTGGTTATTAAAGAAATTTGGCAATCAGCTGTTTCAGAAATCCCTATCCTGCTAATTGTTGGACCCTGAGAAGATAGATATTCCTTGAGACTCAATTGCAGCTCCACAAGGCTCGATCCCCTTTTGCCCAGACTAGTTTAGTCACATGAATTCACTTATTCACCATTCAAGTCATAAGCTTTCAAAAATTATAACCCATAACTCTTAACTTGTGCACCTGTGAGCAAAAGAAAAGAATTAGTTACCTAGCTGACTGTCATGGTGCAGGCATTTCCCTGTATCACACTGTCCTGGTTTCGGCTGGGATAGAGTTAATTTTCTTCCTAACAGCAGGCATAGTGCTGTGTTTTGGATTTAGTAGGAGAAGAATGTTGATAACAGGCTGATGTTTTTAGTTGTTGCTGAGTACTGCTTATGCTAGTCAAGGACTTTTTCAGCTTCCCATGCTCTGCCAGGCGCACAAGAAACTGGGAGGGGGCACAGCCAGAAGAGTTGATCCAAACTGACCAAAGGGCTATTCCATACCATATGACGTCATGCTCAGTATATAAACTGGGGGGGGGTTGGCCGGGGAGCAGCGATCGCTGCTCGGGAACTGTCTGGGTATCGGTCGGCGGGTGGTGAGCAATTGCATTGTGCATCACTTGCTTCGTGTATCATTATTATTATTATCATTATTATACTGTTACTATTAGCATTACTATTTTACTTTATTTCAATTATTAAACTGTTCTTATCTCAGCCCAGGAGTGTTTCTCACTCTTACTCCTCCAATTCTCTCCCCCATCCCATCGGG